>NC_092139.1:78591687-78903969 GCF_043159975.1 Macaca nemestrina | reverse complement strand
GATATTACCTTTTTCACCATAGCCCTCTATGGGCTTCCAAATATCACTTTGCCAATTCCACAAGAAGTGTCTTAGCGAAAGGCTTCTTGAAGAGAAAGCTGTAACTCTGTGAGATGATTTCACAGAACACAAAGAAGTTTCTCAGAAAGCTTCTTTCTCTTTGTTACCGGAGGATATTTCCTTTGGCCCTATAGTCTTCAAAGGCATTCGAAATGTCTGTTCTCAGATTCCACAGAAATAAGGCTAGCAAAGAGATCCACGAAATACAGATGTAACTCTGTGAGATGAATTAACAGAACACTAAGCAGTTTCTCAGAAAGCTTCTTTCCAGATTTCATCTGAGGATATTTCCTTTTTCACCATAGCCCTCTATGGGATTCCAAATATCACTTTGCCACTTCCACAAGAACTGTCTTAGCGAAAGGCTTCTTGAGGGGAAAGCTGTAACTCTGTGAGATGATTTCTCAGAACGCAAAGAAGTTTCTCAGAAAGCTTCTTTCTCTTTGTTATCGGAGGATATTTCCTTTGGCCCTATAGTCTTCAATGGGATCCGAAATATCTGTTCTCAGATTCCACAGAAACAAGGCTAGCAAAGAGATCCACGAAATACAGATGTAACTCTGTGAGATGAATTAACAGAACACTAAGCAGTTTCTCAGAAAGCTTCTTTCCAGATTTCATCTGAGGATATTTCCTTTTTCACCATAGCCCTCTATGGGCTTCCAAATATCACTTTGCCAATTCCACAAGAACTGTCTTAGCGAAAGGCTTCTTGAAGAGAAAGCTGTAACTCTGTGAGATGATTTCACAGAACACAAAGAAGTTTCTCAGAAAGCTTCTTTCTCTTTGTTATCGGAGGATATTTCCTTTGGCCCTATAGTCTTCAAAGGGATACGAAATGTCTGTTCTCAGATTCCACAGAAATAAGGCTACCAAAGAGATCCACGAAATACAGATGTAACTCTGTGAGATGAATTAACAGAACACTAAGCAGTTTCTCAGAAAGCTTCTTTCCAGATTTCATCTGAGGATATTTCCTTTTTCACCCTAGCCCTCTATGGTCTTCCAAATATCACTTTGCCACTTCCACAAGAACTGTCTCAGCGAAAGGCTTCTTGAGGGGAAAGCTGTAACTCTGTGAGATGATTTCTCAGAACGCAAAGAAGTTTCACAGAAAGCTTCTTTCTCTTCGTTATCGGAGGATATTTCCTTTGGCCCCATAGTCTTCAATGCGATCCGAAATATCTGTTCTCAGATTCCACAGAAATAAGGCTAGCAAAGAGACTCACGAAATACAGATGTAACTCTGTGAAATGAATTAACAGAACACTAAGCAGTTTCTCAGAAAGCTTCTTTCCAGATTTCATCTGAGGATATTTCCTTTTTCAACATAGCCCTCTATGGGCTTCCAAATATCACTTTGCCAGTTCCACAAGAACTGTCTTAGCGAAAGGCTTCTTGAGAGGAAAGCTGTAACTCTGGGAGATGATTTCACAGAACACAAAGAAGTTTCTCAGAAAGCTTCTTTCTCTTTGTAATCAGAGGATATTTCCTTTGGCCCTATAGTCTTCAAAGGGATCTGAAATACCTGTTCTCAGATTCCACAGAAATAAGGCTAGCAAAGAGATCCACGAAATACAGATGTAACTCTGTGAGATGAATTAACCGAACACTAAGCAGTTTCTCAGAAAGCTTCTTTCCAGATTTCATCTGAGGATATTTCCTTTTTCACCGTAGCCCTCTTTGGGATTCCAAATATCACTTTGCCAATTCCACAAGAACTGTCTTAGCGAAAGGCTTCTTGAGGGGAAAGCTGTAACTCTGTGAGATGATTTCTCAGAACGCAAAGAAGTTTCTCAGAAAGCTTCTCTCTCTTTGTTATCGGAGGATATTTCCTTTGGCCCTATATTCTTCAATGGGATCCGAAATATCTGTTCTCAGAGTCCACAGAAATAAGGCTAGCAAAGAGATCCACGAAATACAGATGTAACTCTGTGAGATGAATGAACAGAACACTAAGCAGTTTCTCAGAAAGCTTCTTTCCAGATTTCACCTGAGGATATTTCCTTTTTCACCATAGCCCTCTATGGGCTTCCAAATATCACTTTGCCAATTCCACAAGAAGTGTCTTAGCCAAAGGCTTCTTGAGGGGAAAGCTGTAACTCTGTGGGATGATTTCTCAGAACGCAAAGAAGTTTCTCAGAAAGCTTCTTTCTCTTTGTTATCGGAGGATATTTCCTTTGGCCCCATTGTCTTCAATGGGATCCGAAATATCTGTTCTCAGATTCCACAGAAATAAGGCTAGCAAAGAGATCCACGAAATACAGATGTAAATCTGTGAGATGAATTAACAGAACACTAAGCAGTTTCTCAGAAAGCTTCTTTCCAGATTTCATCTGAGGATATTTCCTTTTTCACCATAGCCCTCTATGGGCTTCCAAATATCACTTTGCCAGTTCCACAAGAACTGTCTTAACGAAAGGCTTCTTGAGAGGAAAGCTGTACCTCTGGAGATGATTTCACAGAACACAAAGAAGTTTCTCAGAAAGCTTCTTTTTCTTTGTAATCAGAGGATATTTCCTTTGTCCCTATAGTCTTCAAAGGGATCTGAAATACTTGTTCTCAGATTCCACAGAAATAAGGCTAGCAAAGAGATCCACGAAATACAGATGTAACTCTGTGAGATGAATTAACAGAACACTAAGCAGTTTCTCAGAAAGCTTCTTTCCAGATTTCATCTGAGGATATTTCCTTTTTCACCACAGCCCACTATGGGCCTCCAAATATCACTTTGCCAATTCCACAAGAACTGTCTTAGCGAAAGGCTTCTTGAGGGGAAAGATGTAACTCTGTGAGATGATTTCACAGAACACAAAGAAGTTTCTCAGAAAGCTTCTTTCTCTTTATTATCGGAGGATATTTCCTTTGGTCCTGTAGTCTTAAAAGGGATCCGAAATATCTGTTCTCAGATTCCACAGAAATAAGGCTAGCAAAGTGATCCACGAAATACAGATGTAACTCTGTGAGATGAATGAATAGAACACTACGCAGTTTCTCAGAAAGCTTCTTTCCAGATTTCATCTGAGGATATTTCCTTTTTCACCATAGCCCTCTATGGGCTTCCAAATATCACTTTGCCAATTCCACAAGAACTGTCTCAGCGAAACGCTTCTTGAGGGGAAAGCTGTAACTCTGTGAGATGATTTCACAGAACACAAAGAAGGTTCTCAGAAAGCTTCTTTCTCTTTGTTATCGGAGGATATTTCCTTTGGCCCTATAGTCTTCAAAGGGATTCGAAATGTCTGTTCTCAGATTCCACAGAAATAAGGCTAGCAAAGATATACACGAAATACAGATGTAACTCTGTGAGATGAATGAACAGAACACTAAGCAGTTTCTCAGAAAGCTTCTTTCCAGATTTCATCTGAGGATATTTCCTTTTTCACCATTGCCCTCTATGGGCTTCCAAATATCACTTTGCCAATTCCACAAGAACTGTCTTAGCGAAAGGCTTCTTGAGGGGAAAGCTGTAACTCTGTGAGATGATTTCTCAGAACGCAAAGAAGTTTCTCAGAAAGCTTCTTTCTCTTCGTTATCGGAGGATATTTCCTTTGGCCCCATAGTCTTCAATGGGATCCGAAATATCTGTTCTCAGATTCCACAGAAATAAGGCTAGCAAAGAGATCCACGAAATACAGATGTAACTCTGTGAGATGAATTTACAGAACACTAAGCAGTTTCTCAGAAAGCTTCTTTCCAGATTTCATCTGAGGATATTTCCTTTTTCACCATAGCCCTCTATGGGCTTCCAAATATCACTTTGCCAATTCCACAAGAAGTGTCTTAGCGAAAGGCTTCTTGAGGGGAAAGCTGTAACTCTGTGAGATGATTTCACAGAACACAAAGAAGTTTCTCAGAAAGCTTCTTTCTCTTTGTTATTGGAAGACATTTCCTTTGGCCCTATAGTCTTCAATGGGATCCGAAATATCTGTTCTCAGATTCCACAGAAATAAGGCTAGCAAAGAGATCCACGAAATACACATGTAACTCTGTGAGATGAATTAACAGAACACTAAGCAGTTTCTCAGAAAGCTTCTTTACAGATTTCATCTGATGATATTTCCTTTTTCACCATTGCCCTCTATGGGCTTCCAAATATCACTTTGCCAATTCCACAAGAACTGTCTTAGCGAAAGGCTTCTTGAGGGGAAAGCTGTAACTCTGGGAGATGATTTCACAGAACACAAAGAAGTTTCTAAGAAAGCTTCTTTCTCTTTGTAATCGGAGGATATTTCCTTTGTCCCTATAGTCTTCAAAGGGATCTGATATACCTGTTCTCAGATTCCAAAGAAAGAAGGCTAGCAAAGAGATCCACGAAATACAGATGTAACTCTGTGAGATGAATGAACAGAACACTAAGCAGATTCTCAGAAAGCTTCTTTCCAGATTTCATCTGAGGATATTTCCTATTTCACCATAGCCCCCTAAGGGCTTCCAAATATCACTTTTCCAATTCCCCAAGAACTGTCTTAGCGAAAGGCTTCTTCAGGGGAATGCTGTAACTCTGTGAGATGATTTCAGAGAACACAAAGAAGTTTCTCAGAAAGCTTCTTTCTCTTTGTTATCGGAGGATATTTCCTTTGGCCCTGTAGTCTTCAAAGGGATCCGAAATATCTGTTCTCAGATTCCACAGAAATAAGGCTAGCAAAGATATCCACGAAATAAAGATGTAACTCTGTGAGACGAATTAACAGAACACTAAGAAGTTTCTCAGAAAGCTTCTTTCCAGATTTGATCTGAGGATATTTCCTTTTTCACCATAGCCCTCTAGGTGCTTCCAAATATCACTTTGCCAATTCCACAAGAAGTGTCTTAGCGAAAGGCTTCTTGAGGGGAAAGCTATAACTCTGTGAGATGATTTCACAGAACACAAAGAAGTTTCTCAGAAAGCTTCTTTCTCTTTGTTATTGGAAGACATTTCCTTTGGCCCTATAGTCTTCAATGGGATCCGAAATATCTGTTCTCAGATTCCACAGAAATAAGGCTAGCAAAGAGTTCCACGAAATAGAGATGTAACTCTGTGATATGAATTAACAGAACACTAAGCAGTTTCTCAGAAAGCTTCTTTACAGATTATATCTGATGATATTTCCTTTCTCACCATAGCCCTCTATGGGCTTCCAAATATCACTTTGCCAATTCCACAAGAAGTGTCTTAGCGAAAGGCTTCTTGAGGGGAAAGCTGTAACTGTGTGAGATGATTTCACAGACCACAAAGAAGTTTCTAAGAAAGCTTCTTTCTCTTTGTAATCGGAGGATATTTCCTTTGTCCCTATAGTCTTCAAAGGGATCTGATATACCTGTTCTCAGATTCCACAGAAAAAAGGCTAGCAAAGAGATCCACGAAATGCAGATGTAACTCTGTGAGATGAATGAACAGAACACTAAGCAGTTTCTCAGAAAGCTTCTTTCCAGATTTCATCTGAGGAAATTTCCTTTTTCACCATAGCCCTCTATGGGCTTCCAAATATCACTTTGCCAATTCCACAAAAACTGTCTTAGGGAAAGGCTTCTTGAGGGGAAAGCTGTAACTCTGTGAGATGATTTCTCAGAACGCAAAGAAGTTTCTCAGAAAGCTTCTTTCTCTTTGTTATCGGAGGATATTTCCTTTGGCCCTATAGTCTTCAATAGGATCCGAAATATCTGTTCTCAGATTCCACAGAAATAAGGCTAGCAAAGAGATCCACGAAATACAGATGTAACTCTGTGAGATTAATTAACAGAACACTAAGCATTTTCCAAGAAAGCTTCTTTCCAGATTTCATCTGAGGATATTTCCTTTTTCACCGTAGCCCTCTATGGGCTTCCAAATATCACTTTGCCAATTCCACAAGAAGTGTCTTAGCGAAAGGCTTCTTGAGGGGAAAGCTGTAACTCTGTGAGATGATTTCACAGAACACAAAGAAGTTTCTCAGAAAGCTTCTTTCTCTTTGTTATCGGAAGACATTTCCTTTGGCCCTATAGTCTTCAATGGGATCCGAAATATCTGCTCTCAGATTCCACAGAAATAAGGCTAGCAAAGTGATCCACGAAATACAGATGTAACTCTGTGACATGAATTAACAGAACACTAAGCAGTTTCTCAGAAAGCTTCTTTCCAGATTTCATCTGAGGATATTTCCTTTTTCACCATTGCCCTCTATGGGCTTCCAAATATCACTTTGCCAATTCCACAAGAACTGTCTTAGGGAAAGGCTTCTTGAGGGGAAAGCTGTAACTCTGTGAGATGATTTCACAGAACACAAAGAAGTTTCTAAAAAAGCTTCTTTCTCTTTGTAATCGGAGGATATTTCCTTTGTACCTATAGTCTTCAAAGGGATCTGAAATACCTGTTCTCAGATTCCACAGAAATACGGCTAGCAAAGAGATCCACGAAATACAGATGTAACTCTGTGAGATGAATTAACAGAACACTAAGCAATTTCTCACAAAGCCTCTTTCCAGATTTCATCTGAGGATATTTCCTTTTTCACCATAGCCCTCTATGGGCTTCCAAATATCACTTTGCCAATTCCACAAGAACTGTCTTAGTGAAAGGCTTCTTGAGGGGAAAGCTGTAACTCTGTGAGATGATTTCTCAGAACGCAAAGAAGTTTCTCAGAAAGCTTCTTTCTCTTCGTTATCGGAGGATATTTCCTTTGGCCCCATAGTCTTCAATGCGATCCGAAATATCTGTTCTCAGATTCCACAGAAATAAGGCTAGCAAAGAGATTCACGAAATACAGATGTAACTCTGTGAAATGAATTAACAGAACAATAAGCAGTTTCTCAGAAAGCTTCTTTCCAGATTTCACCTGAGGATATTTCCTTTTTCACCATAGCCCTCTATGGGCTTCCAAATATCACTATGCCAGTTCCACAAGAACTGTCTTAGCGAAAGGCTTCTTGAGAGGAAAGCTGTACCTCTGGAGATGATTTCACAGAACACAAAGAAGTTTCTCAGAAAGCTTCTTTTTCTTTGTAATCAGAGGATATTTCCTTTGTCCCTATAGTCTTCAAAGGGATCTGAAATACTTGTTCTCAGATTCCACAGAAATAAGGCTAGCAAAGAGATCCACGAAATACAGATGTAACTCTGTGAGATGAATTAACAGAACACTAAGCAGTTTCTCAGAAAGGTTCTTTCCAGATTTCATCTGAGGATATTTCCTTTTTCACCACAGCCCACTATGGGCCTCCAAATATCACTTTGCCAATTCCACAAGATATGTCTTAGCGAAAGGCTTCTTGAGGGGAAAGATGTAACTCTGTGAGATGATTTCACAGAACACAAAGAAGTTTCTCAGAAAGCTTCTTTCTCTTTATTATCGGAGGATATTTCCTTTGGCCCTGTAGTCTTAAAAGGGATCCGAAATATCTGTTCTCAGATTCCACAGAAATAAGGCTAGCAAAGTGATCCACGAAATACTGATGTAACTCTGTGAGATGAATGAATAGAACACTAAGCAGTTTCTCAGAAAGCTTCTTTCCAGATTTCATCTGAGGATATTTCCTTTTTCACCATAGCCCTCTATGGGCTTCCAAATATCACTTTGCCAATTCCACAAGAACTGTCTTAGCGAAACGCTTCTTGAGGGGAAAGCTGTAACTCTGTGAGATGATTTCACAGAACACAAAGAAGTTTCTCAGAAAGCTTCTTTCTCTTTGTTTTCGGAGGATATTTCCTTTGGCAGTATAGTCTTCAATGGTATTCGAAATGTCTGTTCTCAGATTCCACAGAAATAAGGCTAGCAAAGATATACACGAAATACAGATGTAACTCTGTGAGATGAATGAACAGAACACTAAGCAGTTTCTCAGAAAGCTTCTTTCCAGATTTCATCTGAGGATATTTCCTTTTTCACCATAGCCCTCTATGGGCTTCCAAATATCACTTTGCCAATTCCACAAGAACTGTCTTAGCGAAAGGCTTCTTGAGGGGAAAGCTGTAACTCTGTGAGATGATTTCTCAGAACGCAAAGAAGTTTCTCAGAAAGCTTCTTTCTCTTCGTTATCGGAGGATATTTCCTTTGGCCCCATAGTCTTCAATGGGATCCGAAATATCTGTTCTCAGATTCCACAGAAATAAGGCTAGCAAAGAGATCCACGAAATACAGATGTAACTCTGTGAGATGAATTTACAGAACACTAAGCAGTTTCTCAGAAAGCTTCTTTCCAGATTTCATCTGAGGATATTTCCTTTTTCACCATAGCCCTCTAAGGGCTTCCAAATATCACTTTGCCAATTCCACAAGAAGTGTCTTAGCGAAAGGCTTCTTGAGGGGAAAGCTGTAACTCTGTGAGATGATTTCACAGAACACAAAGAAGTTTCTCAGAAAGCTTCTTTCTCTTTGTTATTGGAAGACATTTCCTTTGGCCCTATAGTCTTCAATGGGATCCGAAATATCTGTTCTCAGATTCCACAGAAATAAGGCTAGCAAAGAGATCCACGAAATACAGATGTAACTCTGTGAGATGAATTAACAGAACACTAAGCAGTTTCTCAGAAAGCTTCTTTACAGATTTCATCTGATGATATTTCCTTTTTCACCATTGCCCTCTATGGGCTTCCAAATATCACTTTGCCAATTCCACAAGAACTGTCTTAGCGAAAGGCTTCTTGAGGGGAAAGCTGTAACTCTGGGAGATGATTTCACAGAACACAAAGAAGTTTCTAAGAAAGCTTCTTTCTCTTTGTAATCGGAGGATATTTCCTTTGTCCCTATAGTCTTCAAAGGGATCTGATATACCTGTTCTCAGATTCCAAAGAAAGAAGGCTAGCAAAGAGATCCACGAAATACAGATGTAACTCTGTGAGATGAATGAACAGAACACTAAGCAGTTTCTCAGAAAGCTTCTTTCCAGATTTCATCTGAGGATATTTCCTATTTCACCATAGCCCCCTAAGGGCTTCCAAATATCACTTTTCCAATTCCCCAAGAACTGTCTTAGCGAAAGGCTTCTTCAGGGGAATGCTGTAACTCTCTGAGATGATTTCACAGAACACAAAGAAGTTTCTCAGAAAGCTTCTTTCTCTTTGTTATCGGAGGATATTTCCTTTGGCCCTGTAGTCTTCAAAGGGATCCGAAATATCTGTTCTCAGATTCCACAGAAATAAGGCTAGCAAAGAGATCCACGAAATAAAGATGTAACTCTGTGAGACGAATTAACAGAACACTAAGCAGTTTCCAAGAAAGCTTCTTTCCAGATTTCATCTGAGGATATTTCCTTTTTCACCGTAGCCCTCTATGGGCTTCCAAATATCACTTTGCCAATTCCACAAGAAGTGTCTTAGCGAAAGGCTTCTTGAGGGGAAAGCTGTAACTCTGTGAGATGATTTCACAGAACACAAAGAAGTTTCTCAGAAAGCTTCTTTCTCTTTGTTATCGGAAGACATTTCCTTTGGCCCTACAGTCTTCAATGGGATCCGAAATATCTGCTCTCAGATTCCACAGAAATAAGGCTAGCAAAGAGATCCACGAAATACAGATGTAATTCTGTGACATGAATTAACAGAACACTAAGCAGTTTCTCAGAAAGCTTCTTTAAATATTTCATCTGATGATATTTCCCTTTTCACCATTGCCCTCTATGGGCTTCCAAATATCACTTTGCCAGTTCCACAAGAACTGTCTTAGCGAAAGGCTTCTTGAGAGGAAAGCTGTAACTCTGAGAGATGATTTCACAGAACACAAAGAAGTTTCTCAGAAAGCTTCTTTCTCTTTGTAATCAGAGGATATTTCCTTTGGCCCTATAGTCTTCAAAGGGATCTGAAATACCTGTTCTCAGATTCCACAGAAATAAGGCTAGCAAAGAGATCCACGAAATACAGATGTAACTCTGTGAGATGAATTAACCGAACACTAAGCAGTTTCTCAGAAAGCTTCTTTCCAGATTTCATCTGAGGATATTTCCTTTTTCACCATAGCCCTCTTTGGGATTCCAAATATCACTTTGCCAATTCCACAAGAACTGTCTTAGCGAAAGGCTTCTTGAGGGGAAAGCTGTAACTCTGTGAGATGATTTCTCAGAACGCAAAGAAGTTTCTCAGAAAGCTTCTTTCTCTTTGTTATCGGAGGATATTTCCTTTGGCCCTATAGTCTTCAATGGGATCCAAAATATCTGTTCTCAGATTCCACAGAAATAAGGCTAGCAAAGAGATCCACGAAATACAGATGTAACTCTGTGAGATGAATGAACAGAACATAAGCAGTTTCTCAGAAAGCTTCTTTCCAGATTTCACCTGAGGATATTTCCTTTTTCACCATAGCCCTCTATGGGCTTCCAAATATCACTTTGCCAATTCCACAAGAAGTGTCTTAGCGAAAGGCTTCTTGAGGGGAAAGCTGTAACTCTGTGAGATGATTTCACAGAACACAAAGAAGTTTCTCAGAAAGCTTCTTTCTCTTTGTTATCGGAGGATATTTCCTTTGTCCCTACAGTCTTCAAAGGGATTCGAAATGTCTGTTCTCAGATTCCACAGAAAAAAGGCTAGCAAAGAGATCCAAGAAACACAGTTGTAACTCTGTGAGATGAATTAACAGAACACTAAGCAGTTTCTCAGAAAGCTTCTTTCCAGATTTCATCTGAGGATATTTCCTTTTTCACCATAGCCCTCTATGGGCTTCCAAATATCACTTTGCCAATTCCACAAGAACTGTCTTAGCGAAAGGCTTCTTGAGGGGAAAGCTGTAACTCTGTGGGATGATTTCTCAGAACGCAAAGAAGTTTCTCAGAAAGCTTCTTTCTCTTTGTTATCGGAGGATATTTCCTTTGGCCCCATTGTCTTCAAAGGGATCCGAAATATCTGTTCTCAGATTCCACAGAAATAAGGCTAGCAAAGAGATCCACGAAATACAGATGTAAATCTGTGAGATGAATTAACAGAACACTAAGCAGTTTCTCAGAAAGCTTCTTTCCAGATTTCATCTGAGGATATTTCCTTTTTCACCATAGCCCTCTATGGGCTTCCAAATATCACTTTGCCAGTTCCACAAGAACTGTCTTAACGAAAGGCTTCTTGAGAGGAAAGCTGTACCTCTGGAGATGATTTCACAGAACACAAAGAAGTTTCTCAGAAAGCTTCTTTTTCTTTGTAATCAGAGGATATTTCCTTTGTCCCTATAGTCTTCAAAGGGATCTGAAATACTTGTTCTCAGATTCCACAGAAATAAGGCTAGCAAAGAGATCCACGAAATACAGATGTAACTCTGTGAGAAGAATTAACAGAACACTAAGCAGTTTCTCAGAAAGCTTCTTTCCAGATTTCATCTGAGGATATTTCCTTTTTCACCACAGCCCACTATGGGCCTCCAAATATCACTTTGCCAATTCCACAAGAACTGTCTTAGCGAAAGGCTTCTTGAGGGGAAAGATGTAACTCTGTGAGATGATTTCATAGAACACAAAGAAGTTTCTCAGAAAGCTTCTTTCTCTTTATTATCGGAGGATATTTCCTTTGGTCCTGTAGTCTTAAAAGGGATCCGAAATATCTGTTCTCAGATTCCACAGAAATAAGGCTAGCAAAGTGATCCACGAAATACAGATGTAACTCTGTGAGATGAATGAATAGAACACTAAGCAGTTTCTCAGAAAGCTTCTTTCCAGATTTCATCTGAGGAAATTTCCTTTTTCACCATAGCCCTCTATGGGCTTCCAAATATCACTTTGCCAATTCCACAAAAACTGTCTTAGGGAAAGGCTTCTTGAGGGGAAAGCTGTAACTCTGTGAGATGATTTCTCAGAACGCAAAGAAGTTTCTCAGAAAGCTTCTTTCTCTTTGTTATCGGAGGATATTTCCTTTGGCCCTATAGTCTTCAATAGGATCCGAAATATCTGTTCTCAGATTCCACAGAAATAAGGCTAGCAAAGAGATCCACGAAATACAGATGTAACTCTGTGAGATTAATTAACAGAACACTAAGCATTTTCCAAGAAAGCTTCTTTCCAGATTTCATCTGAGGATATTTCCTTTTTCACCGTAGCCCTCTATGGGCTTCCAAATATCACTTTGCCAATTCCACAAGAAGTGTCTTAGCGAAAGGCTTCTTGAGGGGAAAGCTGTAACTCTGTGAGATGATTTCACAGAACACAAAGAAGTTTCTCAGAAAGCTTCTTTCTCTTTGTTATCGGAAGACATTTCCTTTGGCCCTATAGTCTTCAATGGGATCCGAAATATCTGCTCTCAGATTCCACAGAAATAAGGCTAGCAAAGTGATCCACGAAATACAGATGTAACTCTGTGACATGAATTAACAGAACACTAAGCAGTTTCTCAGAAAGCTTCTTTCCAGATTTCATCTGAGGATATTTCCTTTTTCACCATTGCCCTCTATGGGCTTCCAAATATCACTTTGCCAATTCCACAAGAACTGTCTTAGGGAAAGGCTTCTTGAGGGGAAAGCTGTAACTCTGTGAGATGATTTCACAGAACACAAAGAAGTTTCTAAAAAAGCTTCTTTCTCTTTGTAATCGGAGGATATTTCCTTTGTACCTATAGTCTTCAAAGGGATCTGAAATACCTGTTCTCAGATTCCACAGAAATACGGCTAGCAAAGAGATCCACGAAATACAGATGTAACTCTGTGAGATGAATTAACAGAACACTAAGCAATTTCTCACAAAGCCTCTTTCCAGATTTCATCTGAGGATATTTCCTTTTTCACCATAGCCCTCTATGGGCTTCCAAATATCACTTTGCCAATTCCACAAGAACTGTCTTAGTGAAAGGCTTCTTGAGGGGAAAGCTGTAACTCTGTGAGATGATTTCTCAGAACGCAAAGAAGTTTCTCAGAAAGCTTCTTTCTCTTCGTTATCGGAGGATATTTCCTTTGGCCCCATAGTCTTCAATGCGATCCGAAATATCTGTTCTCAGATTCCACAGAAATAAGGCTAGCAAAGAGATTCACGAAATACAGATGTAACTCTGTGAAATGAATTAACGGAACAATAAGCAGTTTCTCAGAAAGCTTCTTTCCAGATTTCACCTGAGGATATTTCCTTTTTCACCATAGCCCTCTATGGGCTTCCAAATATCACTATGCCAGTTCCACAAGAACTGTCTTAGCGAAAGGCTTCTTGAGAGGAAAGCTGTACCTCTGGAGATGATTTCACAGAACACAAAGAAGTTTCTCAGAAAGCTTCTTTTTCTTTGTAATCAGAGGATATTTCCTTTGTCCCTATAGTCTTCAAAGGGATCTGAAATACTTGTTCTCAGATTCCACAGAAATAAGGCTAGCAAAGAGATCCACGAAATACAGATGTAACTCTGTGAGATGAATTAACAGAACACTAAGCAGTTTCTCAGAAAGGTTCTTTCCAGATTTCATCTGAGGATATTTCCTTTTTCACCACAGCCCACTATGGGCCTCCAAATATCACTTTGCCAATTCCACAAGATATGTCTTAGCGAAAGGCTTCTTGAGGGGAAAGATGTAACTCTGTGAGATGATTTCACAGAACACAAAGAAGTTTCTCAGAAAGCTTCTTTCTCTTTATTATCGGAGGATATTTCCTTTGGCCCTGTAGTCTTAAAAGGGATCCGAAATATCTGTTCTCAGATTCCACAGAAATAAGGCTAGCAAAGTGATCCACGAAATACTGATGTAACTCTGTGAGATGAATGAATGGAACACTAAGCAGTTTCTCAGAAAGCTTCTTTCCAGATTTCATCTGAGGATATTTCCTTTTTCACCATAGCCCTCTATGGGCTTCCAAATATCACTTTGCCAATTCCACAAGAACTGTCTTAGCGAAACGCTTCTTGAGGGGAAAGCTGTAACTCTGTGAGATGATTTCACAGAACACAAAGAAGTTTCTCAGAAAGCTTCTTTCTCTTTGTTTTCGGAGGATATTTCCTTTGGCAGTATAGTCTTCAATGGTATTCGAAATGTCTGTTCTCAGATTCCACAGAAATAAGGCTAGCAAAGATATACACGAAATACAGATGTAACTCTGTGAGATGAATGAACAGAACACTAAGCAGTTTCTCAGAAAGCTTCTTTCCAGATTTCATCTGAGGATATTTCCTTTTTCACCATAGCCCTCTATGGGCTTCCAAATATCACTTTGCCAATTCCACAAGAACTGTCTTAGCGAAAGGCTTCTTGAGGGGAAAGCTGTAACTCTGTGAGATGATTTCTCAGAACGCAAAGAAGTTTCTCAGAAAGCTTCTTTCTCTTCGTTATCGGAGGATATTTCCTTTGGCCCCATAGTCTTCAATGGGATCCGAAATATCTGTTCTCAGATTCCACAGAAATAAGGCTAGCAAAGAGATCCACGAAATACAGATGTAACTCTGTGAGATGAATTTACAGAACACTAAGCAGTTTCTCAGAAAGCTTCTTTCCAGATTTCATCTGAGGATATTTCCTTTTTCACCATAGCCCTCTAAGGGCTTCCAAATATCACTTTGCCAATTCCACAAGAAGTGTCTTAGCGAAAGGCTTCTTGAGGGGAAAGCTGTAACTCTGTGAGATGATTTCACAGAACACAAAGAAGTTTCTCAGAAAGCTTCTTTCTCTTTGTTATTGGAAGACATTTCCTTTGGCCCTATAGTCTTCAATGGGATCCGAAATATCTGTTCTCAGATTCCACAGAAATAAGGCTAGCAAAGAGATCCACGAAATACAGATGTAACTCTGTGAGATGAATTAACAGAACACTAAGCAGTTTCTCAGAAAGCTTCTTTACAGATTTCATCTGATGATATTTCCTTTTTCACCATTGCCCTCTATGGGCTTCCAAATATCACTTTGCCAATTCCACAAGAAGTGTCTTAGCGAAAGGCTTCTTGAGGGGAAAGCTGTAACTCTGGGAGATGATTTCACAGAACACAAAGAAGTTCCTAAGAAAGCTTCTTTCTCTTTGTAATCGGAGGATATTTCCTTTGTCCCTATAGTCTTCAAAGGGATCTGATATACCTGTTCTCAGATTCCAAAGAAAGAAGGCTAGCAAAGAGATCCACGAAATACAGATGTAACTCTGTGAGATGAATGAACAGAACACTAAGCAGTTTCTCAGAAAGCTTCTTTCCAGATTTCATCTGAGGATATTTCCTATTTCACCATAGCCCCCTAAGGGCTTCCAAATATCACTTTTCCAATTCCCCAAGAACTGTCTTAGCGAAAGGCTTCTTCAGGGGAATGCTGTAACTCTGTGAGATGATTTCACAGAACACAAAGAAGTTTCTCAGAAAGCTTCTTTCTCTTTGTTATCGGAGGATATTTCCTTTGGCCCTGTAGTCTTCAAAGGGATCCGAAATATCTGTTCTCAGATTCCACAGAAATAAGGCTAGCAAAGAGATCCACGAAATAAAGATGTAACTCTGTGAGACGAATTAACAGAACACTAAGCAGTTTCTCAGAAAGCTTCTTTCCAGATTTCATCTGAGGATATTTCCTTTTTCACCGTAGCCCTCTATGGGCTTCCAAATATCACTTTGCCAATTCCACAAGAAGTGTCTTAGCGAAAGGCTTCTTGAGGGGAAAGCTGTAACTCTGTGAGATGATTTCACAGAACACAAAGAAGTTTCTCAGAAAGCTTCTTTCTCTTTGTTATCGGAAGACATTTCCTTTGGCCCTACAGTCTTCAATGGGATCCGAAATATCTGCTCTCAGATTCCACAGAAATAAGGCTAGCAAAGAGATCCACGAAATACAGATGTAATTCTGTGACATGAATTAACAGAACACTAAGCAGTTTCTCAGAAAGCTTCTTTAAATATTTCATCTGATGATATTTCCCTTTTCACCATTGCCCTCTATGGGCTTCCAAATATCACTTTGCCAGTTCCACAAGAACTGTCTTAGCGAAAGGCTTCTTGAGAGGAAAGCTGTAACTCTGAGAGATGATTTCACAGAACACAAAGAAGTTTCTCAGAAAGCTTCTTTCTCTTTGTAATCAGAGGATATTTCCTTTGGCCCTATAGTCTTCAAAGGGATCTGAAATACCTGTTCTCAGATTCCACAGAAATAAGGCTAGCAAAGAGATCCACGAAATACAGATGTAACTCTGTGAGATGAATTAACCGAACACTAAGCAGTTTCTCAGAAAGCTTCTTTCCAGATTTCATCTGAGGATATTTCCTTTTTCACCATAGCCCTCTTTGGGATTCCAAATATCACTTTGCCAATTCCACAAGAACTGTCTTAGCGAAAGGCTTCTTGAGGGGAAAGCTGTAACTCTGTGAGATGATTTCTCAGAACGCAAAGAAGTTTCTCAGAAAGCTTCTTTCTCTTTGTTATCGGAGGATATTTCCTTTGGCCCTATAGTCTTCAATGGGATCCAAAATATCTGTTCTCAGATTCCACAGAAATAAGGCTAGCAAAGAGATCCACGAAATACAGATGTAACTCTGTGAGATGAATGAACAGAACATAAGCAGTTTCTCAGAAAGCTTCTTTCCAGATTTCACCTGAGGATATTTCCTTTTTCACCATAGCCCTCTATGGGCTTCCAAATATCACTTTGCCAATTCCACAAGAAGTGTCTTAGCGAAAGGCTTCTTGAGGGGAAAGCTGTAACTCTGTGAGATGATTTCACAGAACACAAAGAAGTTTCTCAGAAAGCTTCTTTCTCTTTGTTATCGGAGGATATTTCCTTTGTCCCTACAGTCTTCAAAGGGATTCGAAATGTCTGTTCTCAGATTCCACAGAAAAAAGGCTAGCAAAGAGATCCAAGAAACACAGTTGTAACTCTGTGAGATGAATTAACAGAACACTAAGCAGTTTCTCAGAAAGCTTCTTTCCAGATTTCATCTGAGGATATTTCCTTTTTCACCATAGCCCTCTATGGGCTTCCAAATATCACTTTGCCAATTCCACAAGAACTGTCGTAGCGAAAGGCTTCTTGAGGGGAAAGCTGTAACTCTGTGAGATGATTTCTCAGAACGCAAAGAAGTTTCTCAGAAAGCTTCTTTCTCTTTGTTATCGGAGGATATTTCCTTTGGCCCTATAGTCTTCAATGGGATCCAAAATATCTGTTCTCAGATTCCACAGAAATAAGGCTAGCAAAGAGATCCACGAAATACAGATGTAACTCTGTGAGATGAATGAACAGAACATAAGCAGTTTCTCAGAAAGCTTCTTTCCAGATTTCACCTGAGGATATTTCCTTTTTCACCACAGCCCACTATGGGCCTCCAAATATCACTTTGCCAATTCCACAAGAACTGTCTTAGCGAAAGGCTTCTTGAGGGGAAAGATGTAACTCTGTGAGATGATTTCATAGAACACAAAGAAGTTTCTCAGAAAGCTTCTTTCTCTTTATTATCGGAGGATATTTCCTTTGGTCCTGTAGTCTTAAAAGGGATCCGAAATATCTGTTCTCAGATTCCACAGAAATAAGGCTAGCAAAGTGATCCACGAAATACAGATGTAACTCTGTGAGATGAATGAATAGAACACTAAGCAGTTTCTCAGAAAGCTTCTTTCCAGATTTCATCTGAGGATAATTCCTTTTTCACCATAGCCCTCTATGGGCTTCCAAATATCACTTTGCCAATTCCACAAGAACTGTCTTAGCGAAACGCTTCTTGAGGGGAAAGCTGTAACTCTGTGAGATGATTTCACAGAACACAAAGAAGTTTCTCAGAAAGTTTCTTTCTCTTTGTTATCGGAGGATATTTCCTTTGGCCCTATAGTCTTCAAAGGGATTCGAAATGTCTGTTCTCAGATTCCACAGAAATAAGGCTAGCAAAGATATACACGAATACAGATGTAACTCTGTGAGATGAATGAACAGAACACTAAGCAGTTTCTCAGAAAGCTTCTTTCCAGATTTCATCCTAGGATATTTCCTTTTTCACCATAGCCCTCTATGGGCTTCCAAATATCACTTTGCCAATTCCACAAGAACTGTCTTAGCGAAAGGCTTCTTGAGGGGAAAGCTGTAACTCTGTGAGATGATTTCTCAGAACGCAAAGAAGTTTCTCAGAAAACTTCTTTCTCTTCGTTATCGGAGGATATTTCCTTTGGCCCCATAGTCTTCAATGGGATCCGAAATATCTGTTCTCAGATTACACAGAAATAAGGCTAGCAAAGAGATCCACGAAATACAGATGTAAATCTGTGAGATGAATTTACAGAACACTAAGCAGTTTCTCAGAAAGCTTCTTTCCAGATTTCATCTGAGGATATTTCCTTTTTCACCATAGCCCTCTATGGGGTTCCAAATATCACTTTGCCAATTCCACAAGAAGTGTCTTAGGGAAAGGCTTCTTGAGGGGAAAGCTGTAACTCTGTGAGATGATTTCACAGAACACAAAGAAGTTTCTCAGAAAGCTTCTTTCTCTTTGTTATTGGAAGACATTTCCTTTGGCCCTATAGTCTTCAATGGGATCCGAAATATCTGTTCTCAGATTCCACAGAAATAAGGCTGGCAAAGAGATCCACGAAATACAGATGTAACTCTGTGAGATGAATTAACAGAACACTAAGCAGTTTCTCAGAAAGCTTCTTTACAGATTTCATCTGATGATATTTCCTTTTTCACCATTGCCCTCTATGGGCTTCCAAATATCACTTTGCCAATTACACAAGAACTGTCTTAGCGAAAGGCTTCTTGAGGGGAAAGCTGTAACTCTGGGAGATGATTTCACAGAACACAAAGAAGTTTCTAAGAAAGCTTCTTTCTCTTTGTAATCGGAGGATATTTCCTTTGTCCCTATAGTCTTCAAAGGGATCTGATATACCTGTTCTCAGATTCCCCAGAAATAAGGCTAGCAAAGAGATCCACGAAATACAGATGTAACTCTGTGAGATGAATGAACAGAACACTAAGCAGTTTCTCAGAAAGCTTCTTTCCAGATTTCATCAGAGGATATTTCCTATTTCACCATAGCCCCCTAAGGGCTTCCAAATATCACTTTTCCAATTCCACAAGAACTGTCTTAGCGAAAGGCTTCTTCAGGGGAATGCTGTAACTCTGTGAGATGATTTCACAGAACACAAAGAAGTTTCTCAGAAAGCTTCTTTCTCTTTGTTATCGGAGGATATTTCCTTTGGCCCTGTAGTCTTCAAAGGGATCTGAAATATCTGTTCTCAGATTCCACAGAAATAAGGCTAGCAAAGATATCCACGAAATAAAGATGTAACTCTGTGAGACGAATTAACAGAACACTAAGAAGTTTCTCAGAAAGCTTCTTTCCAGATTTGATCTGAGGATATTTCCTTTTTCACCATAGCCCTCTAGGTGCTTCCAAATATCACTTTGCCAATTCCACAAAAAGTGTCTTAGCGAAAGGCTTCTTGAGGGGAAAGCTGTAACTCTGGGAGATGATTTCACAGAACACAAAGAAGTTTCTAAGAAAGCTTCTTTCTCTTTGTTATTGGAAGACATTTCCTTTGGCCCTATAGTCTTCAATGGGATCCGAAATATCTGTTCTCAGATTCCACAGAAATAAGGCTAGCAAAGAGTTCCACGAAATACAGATGTAACTCTGTGAGATGAATTAACAGAACACTAAGCAGTTTCTCAGAAAGCTTCTTTACAGATTATATCTGATGATATTTCCTTTTTCACCATAGCCCTCTATGGGCTTCCAAATATCACTTTGCCAATTCCACAAGAAGTGTCTTAGCGAAAGGCTTCTTGAGGGGAAAGCTGTAACTCTGTGAGATGATTTCACAGAACACAAAGAAGTTTCTAAGAAAGCTTCTTTCTCTTTGTAATCGGAGGATATTTCCTTTGTCCCTATAGTCTTCAAAGGGATCTGATATACCTGTTCTCAGATTCCACAGAAAAAAGGCTAGCAAAGAGATCCACGAAATGCAGATGTAACTCTGTGAGATGAATGAACAGAACACTAATCAGTTTCTCAGAAAGCTTCTTTCCAGATTTCATCTGAGGAAATTTCCTTTTTCACCATAGCCCTCTATGGGCTTTCAAATATCACTTTGCCAATTCCACAAAAACTGTCTTAGGGAAAGGCTTCTTGAGGGGAAAGCTGAAACTCTGTGAGATGATTTCTCAGAACGCAAAGAAGTTTCTCAGAAAGCTTCTTTCTCTTTGTTATCGGAGGATATTTCCTTTGGCCCTATAGTCTTCAATAGGATCCGAAATATCTGTTCTCAGATTCCACAGAAATAAGGCTAGCAAAGAGATCCACGAAATACAGATGTAACTCTGTGAGATGAATTAACAGAACACTAAGGAGTATCTCAGAAAGCTCCTTTCCAGATTTCATCTGAGGATATTTCCTTTTTCACCATAGCCCTCTATAGGCTTCCAAATATCACTTTGCCAATTCCTCAAGAACTGTCTTAGCGAAAGGCTTCTTGAGAGGAAAGCTGTAACTCTGTGAGATGACTTCTCATTACGCAAAGAAGTTTCTCAGAAAGCTTCTTTCTCTTTGTTATCGGAGGATATTTCCTTTGGCCCTATAGTCTTCAAAGGGATCCGAAATATCTGTTCTCAGATTCCACAGAAATAAGGCTAGCAAAGATACCCACGAAATAAAGATGTAACTCTGTGAGATGAATTAACAAAACACTAAGCAGTTTCTCAGAAAGCTTCTTTCCAGATTTCATCTGAGGATATTTGCTTTTTCACCATAGCCCTCTATGGGCTTCCAAATATCACTTTGCAAATTCCACAAGAAGTGTCTTAGCGAAAGGCTTCTTGAGGGGAAAGCTGTAACTCTGTGAGATGATTTCACAGAACACAAAGAAGTTTCTCAGAAAGCTTCTTTCTCTTTGTTATTGGAAGACATTTCCTTTGGCCCTATTGTCTTCAATGGGATCCCAAATATCTGTTCTCAGATTCCACAGAAATAAGGCTGGCAAAGAGATCCACGAAATAGAGATGTAACTCTGTGAGATGAATTAACAGAACACTAAGCAGTTTCTCAGAAAGCTTCTTTACTGATTTCATCTGATGATATTTCTTTTTCACCATTGCCCTCTATGGGCTTCCAAATATCACTTTGCCAATTCCACAAGAACTGTCGTAGCGAAAGGCTTCTTGAGGGGAAAGCTGTAACTCTGTGAGATGATTTCTCAGAACGCAAAGAAGTTTCTCAGAAAGCTTCTTTCTCTTTGTTATCGGAGGATATTTCCTTTGGCCCTATAGTCTTCAATGGGATCCAAAATATCTGTTCTCAGATTCCACAGAAATAAGGCTAGCAAAGAGATCCACGAAATACAGATGTAACTCTGTGAGATGAATGAACAGAACATAAGCAGTTTCTCAGAAAGCTTCTTTCCAGATTTCACCTGAGGATATTTCCTTTTTCACCATAGCCCTCTATGGGCTTCCAAATATCACTTTGCCAATTCCACAAGAAGTGTCTTAGCGAAAGGCTTCTTGAGGGGAAAGCTGTAACTCTGTGAGATGATTTCACAGAACACAAAGAAGTTTCTCAGAAAGCTTCTTTCTCTTTGTTATCGGAGGATATTTCCTTTGTCCCTACAGTCTTCAAAGGGATTCGAAATGTCTGTTCTCAGATTCCACAGAAAAAAGGCTAGCAAAGAGATCCAAGAAACACAGTTGTAACTCTGTGAGATGAATTAACAGAACACTAAGCAGTTTCTCAGAAAGCTTCTTTCCAGATTTCATCTGAGGATATTTCCTTTTTCACCATAGCCCTCTATGGGCTTCCAAATATCACTTTGCCAATTCCACAAGAACTGTCTTAGCGAAAGGCTTCTTGAGGGGAAAGCTGTAACTCTGTGGGATGATTTCTCAGAACGCAAAGAAGTTTCTCAGAAAGCTTCTTTCTCTTTGTTATCGGAGGATATTTCCTTTGGCCCCATTGTCTTCAATGGGATCCGAAATATCTGTTCTCAGATTCCACAGAAATAAGGCTAGCAAAGAGATCCACGAAATACAGATGTAAATCTGTGAGATGAATTAACAGAACACTAAGCAGTTTCTCAGAAAGCTTCTTTCCAGATTTCATCTGAGGATATTTCCTTTTTCACCATAGCCCTCTATGGGCTTCCAAATATCACTTTGCCAGTTCCACAAGAACTGTCTTAACGAAAGGCTTCTTGAGAGGAAAGCTGTACCTCTGGAGATGATTTCACAGAACACAAAGAAGTTTCTCAGAAAGCTTCTTTTTCTTTGTAATCAGAGGATATTTCCTTTGTCCCTATAGTCTTCAAAGGGATCTGAAATACTTGTTCTCAGATTCCACAGAAATAAGGCTAGCAAAGAGATCCACGAAATACAGATGTAACTCTGTGAGAAGAATTAACAGAACACTAAGCAGTTTCTCAGAAAGCTTCTTTCCAGATTTCATCTGAGGATATTTCCTTTTTCACCACAGCCCACTATGGGCCTCCAAATATCACTTTGCCAATTCCACAAGAACTGTCTTAGCGAAAGGCTTCTTGAGGGGAAAGATGTAACTCTGTGAGATGATTTCATAGAACACAAAGAAGTTTCTCAGAAAGCTTCTTTCTCTTTATTATCGGAGGATATTTCCTTTGGTCCTGTAGTCTTAAAAGGGATCCGAAATATCTGTTCTCAGATTCCACAGAAATAAGGCTAGCAAAGTGATCCACGAAATACAGATGTAACTCTGTGAGATGAATGAAAAGAACACTAAGCAGTTTCTCAGAAAGCTTCTTTCCAGATTTCATCTGAGGATATTTCCTTTTTCACCATAGCCCTCTATGGGCTTCCAAATATCACTTTGCCAATTCCACAAGAACTGTCTTAGCGAAACGCTTCTTGAGGGGAAAGCTGTAACTCTGTGAGATGATTTCACAGAACACAAAGAAGTTTCTCAGAAAGTTTCTTTCTCTTTGTTATCGGAGGATATTTCCTTTGGCCCTATAGTCTTCAAAGGGATTCGAAATGTCTGTTCTCAGATTCCACAGAAATAAGGCTAGCAAAGATATACACGAATACAGATGTAACTCTGTGAGATGAATGAACAGAACACTAAGCAGTTTCTCAGAAAGCTTCTTTCCAGATTTCATCCTAGGATATTTCCTTTTTCACCATAGCCCTCTATGGGCTTCCAAATATCACTTTGCCAATTCCACAAGAACTGTCTTAGCGAAAGGCTTCTTGAGGGGAAAGCTGTAACTCTGTGAGATGATTTCTCAGAACGCAAAGAAGTTTCTCAGAAAACTTCTTTCTCTTCGTTATCGGAGGATATTTCCTTTGGCCCCATAGTCTTCAATGGGATCCGAAATATCTGTTCTCAGATTACACAGAAATAAGGCTAGCAAAGAGATCCACGAAATACAGATGTAAATCTGTGAGATGAATTTACAGAACACTAAGCAGTTTCTCAGAAAGCTTCTTTCCAGATTTCATCTGAGGATATTTCCTTTTTCACCATAGCCCTCTATGGGCTTCCAAATATCACTTTGCCAATTCCACAAGAAGTGTCTTAGGGAAAGGCTTCTTGAGGGGAAAGCTGTAACTCTGTGAGATGATTTCACAGAACACAAAGAAGTTTCTCAGAAAGCTTCTTTCTCTTTGTTATTGGAAGACATTTCCTTTGGCCCTATAGTCTTCAATGGGATCCGAAATATCTGTTCTCAGATTCCACAGAAATAAGGCTGGCAAAGAGATCCACGAAATACAGATGTAACTCTGTGAGATGAATTAACAGAACACTAAGCAGTTTCTCAGAAAGCTTCTTTACAGATTTCATCTGATGATATTTCCTTTTTCACCATTGCCCTCTATGGGCTTCCAAATATCACTTTGCCAATTACACAAGAACTGTCTTAGCGAAAGGCTTCTTGAGGGGAAAGCTGTAACTCTGGGAGATGATTTCACAGAACACAAAGAAGTTTCTAAGAAAGCTTCTTTCTCTTTGTAATCGGAGGATATTTCCTTTGTCCCTATAGTCTTCAAAGGGATCTGATATACCTGTTCTCAGATTCCCCAGAAATAAGGCTAGCAAAGAGATCCACGAAATACAGATGTAACTCTGTGAGATGAATGAACAGAACACTAAGCAGTTTCTCAGAAAGCTTCTTTCCAGATTTCATCAGAGGATATTTCCTATTTCACCATAGCCCCCTAAGGGCTTCCAAATATCACTTTTCCAATTCCACAAGAACTGTCTTAGCGAAAGGCTTCTTCAGGGGAATGCTGTAACTCTGTGAGATGATTTCACAGAACACAAAGAAGTTTCTCAGAAAGCTTCTTTCTCTTTGTTATCGGAGGATATTTCCTTTGGCCCTGTAGTCTTCAAAGGGATCTGAAATATCTGTTCTCAGATTCCACAGAAATAAGGCTAGCAAAGATATCCACGAAATAAAGATGTAACTCTGTGAGACGAATTAACAGAACACTAAGAAGTTTCTCAGAAAGCTTCTTTCCAGATTTGATCTGAGGATATTTCCTTTTTCACCATAGCCCTCTAGGTGCTTCCAAATATCACTTTGCCAATTCCACAAAAAGTGTCTTAGCGAAAGGCTTCTTGAGGGGAAAGCTGTAACTCTGGGAGATGATTTCACAGAACACAAAGAAGTTTCTAAGAAAGCTTCTTTCTCTTTGTTATTGGAAGACATTTCCTTTGGCCCTATAGTCTTCAATGGGATCCGAAATATCTGTTCTCAGATTCCACAGAAATAAGGCTAGCAAAGAGTTCCAGGAAATACAGATGTAACTCTGTGAGATGAATTAACAGAACACTAAGCAGTTTCTCAGAAAGCTTCTTTACAGATTATATCTGATGATATTTCCTTTTTCACCATAGCCCTCTATGGGCTTCCAAATATCACTTTGCCAATTCCACAAGAAGTGTCTTAGCGAAAGGCTTCTTGAGGGGAAAGCTGTAACTCTGTGAGATGATTTCACAGAACACAAAGAAGTTTCTAAGAAAGCTTCTTTCTCTTTGTAATCGGAGGATATTTCCTTTGTCCCTATAGTCTTCAAAGGGATCTGATATACCTGTTCTCAGATTCCACAGAAAAAAGGCTAGCAAAGAGATCCACGAAATGCAGATGTAACTCTGTGAGATGAATGAACAGAACACTAATCAGTTTCTCAGAAAGCTTCTTTCCAGATTTCATCTGAGGAAATTTCCTTTTTCACCATAGCCCTCTATGGGCTTTCAAATATCACTTTGCCAATTCCACAAAAACTGTCTTAGGGAAAGGCTTCTTGAGGGGAAAGCTGAAACTCTGTGAGATGATTTCTCAGAACGCAAAGAAGTTTCTCAGAAAGCTTCTTTCTCTTTGTTATCGGAGGATATTTCCTTTGGCCCTATAGTCTTCAATAGGATCCGAAATATCTGTTCTCAGATTCCACAGAAATAAGGCTAGCAAAGAGATCCACGAAATACAGATGTAACTCTGTGAGATGAATTAACAGAACACTAAGGAGTATCTCAGAAAGCTTCTTTCCAGATTTCATCTGAGGATATTTCCTTTTTCACCATAGCCCTCTATAGGCTTCCAAATATCACTTTGCCAATTCCTCAAGAACTGTCTTAGCGAAAGGCTTCTTGAGAGGAAAGCTGTAACTCTGTGAGATGATTTCTCATTACGCAAAGAAGTTTCTCAGAAAGCTTCTTTCTCTTTGTTATCGGAGGATATTTCCTTTGGCCCTATAGTCTTCAAAGGGATCCGAAATATCTGTTCTCAGATTCCACAGAAATAAGGCTAGCAAAGATACCCACGAAATAAAGATGTAACTCTGTGAGATGAATTAACAAAACACTAAGCAGTTTCTCAGAAAGCTTCTTTCCAGATTTCATCTGAGGATATTTGCTTTTTCACCATAGCCCTCTATGGGCTTCCAAATATCACTTTGCAAATTCCACAAGAAGTGTCTTAGCGAAAGGCTTCTTGAGGGGAAAGCTGTAACTCTGTGAGATGATTTCACAGAACACAAAGAAGTTTCTCAGAAAGCTTCTTTCTCTTTGTTATTGGAAGACATTTCCTTTGGCCCTATGGTCTTCAATGGGATCCCAAATATCTGTTCTCAGATTCCACAGAAATAAGGCTGGCAAAGAGATCCACGAAATAGAGATGTAACTCTGTGAGATGAATTAACAGAACACTAAGCAGTTTCTCAGAAAGCTTCTTTACTGATTTCATCTGATGATATTTCTTTTTCACCATTGCCCTCTATGGGCTTCCAAATATCACTTTGCCAATTCCACAAGAAATGTCTTAACGAAAGGCTTCTTGAGGGGAAAGCTGTAACTCTGTGAGATGATTTCACAGAACACAAATAAGTTTCTAAGAAAGCTTCTTTCTCTTTGTAATCGGAGGATATTTCCTTTGTCCCTATAGTCTTCAAAGGGATCTGAAATACCTGTTCTCAGATTGCACAGAAATAAGGCTAGCAAAGAGATCCACTAAATACAGATGTAACTCTGTGAGATGAATTAACAGAACACTAAGCAGTTTCTCAGAAAGCTTCTTTCCAGATTTCATCTGAGGATATTTCCTTTTTCACCATAGCCCTCTATGGGCTTCCAAATATCACTTTGCCAATTCCACAAGAACTGTCTTAGCGAAAGGCTTCTTGAGGGGAAAGCTGTAACTCTGTGAGATGATTTCACAGAACACAAAGAAGTTTCTCAGAAAGCTTCTTTCTCTTCGTTATCGGAGGATATTTCCTTTGGCCCTATAGTCTTCAATGGGATCCGAAATATCTGTTCTCAGAATCCACAAAAATAAGGCTAGCAAAGAGATCCACGAAATACAGATGTAACTCTGTGAGATGAATTAACCGAACACTAAGCAGTTTCTCAGAAAGCTTCTTTCCAGATTTCATCTGAGGATATTTCCTTTTTCACCATAGCCCTCTATGGGCTTCCAAATATCACTTTTCCAATTCCACAAGAACTGTCTTAGCGAAAGGCTTCTTGAGGGGAAAGCTGTAACTCTGTGAGATGATTTCTCAGAACGGAAAGAAGTTTCTCAGAAAGCTTCTTTCTCTTCTTTATCGGAGGATATTTCCTTTGGCCCCATAGTCTTCAATGGGATCCGAAATATCTGTTCTCAGATTCCACAGAAATAAGGCTAGCAAAGATATACACGAAATAAAGATGTAACTCTGTGAGATGAATTAACAGAACACTAAGCAGTTTCTCAGAAAGCTTCTTTCCAGATTTCATCAGAGGATATTTCCTATTTCACCATAGCCCCCTAAGGGCTTCCAAATATCACTTTTCCATTTCCACAAGAACTGTCTTAGCGAAAGGCTTCTTCAGGGGAATGCTGTAACTCTGTGAGATGATTTCACAGAACACAAAGAAGTTTCTCAGAAAGCTTCTTTCTCTTTGTTATCGGAGGATATTTCCTTTGGCCCTGTAGTCTTCAAAGGGATCTGAAATATCTGTTCTCAGATTCCACAGAAATAAGGCTAGCAAAGATATCCACGAAATAAAGATGTAACTCTGTGAGACGAATTAACAGAACACTAAGAAGTTTCTCAGAAAGCTTCTTTCCAGATTTGATCTGAGGATATTTCCTTTTTCACCATAGCCCTCTAGGTGCTTCCAAATATCACTTTGCCAATTCCACAAAAAGTGTCTTAGCGAAAGGCTTCTTGAGGGGAAAGCTGTAACTCTGGGAGATGATTTCACAGAACACAAAGAAGTTTCTAAGAAAGCTTCTTTCTCTTTGTTATTGGAAGACATTTCCGTTGGCCCTATAGTCTTCAATGGGATCCGAAATATCTGTTCTCAGATTCCACAGAAATAAGGCTAGCAAAGAGTTCCACGAAATACAGATGTAACTCTGTGAGATGAATTAACAGAACACTAAGCAGTTTCTCAGAAAGCTTCTTTACAGATTATATCTGATGATATTTCCTTTTTCACCATAGCCCTCTATGGGCTTCCAAATATCACTTTGCCAATTCCACAAGAAGTGTCTTAGCGAAAGGCTTCTTGAGGGGAAAGCTGTAACTCTGTGAGATGATTTCACAGAACACAAAGAAGTTTCTAAGAAAGCTTCTTTCTCTTTGTAATCGGAGGATATTTCCTTTGTCCCTATAGTCTTCAAAGGGATCTGATATACCTGTTCTCAGATTCCACAGAAAAAAGGCTAGCAAAGAGATCCACGAAATGCAGATGTAACTCTGTGAGATGAATGAACAGAACACTAATCAGTTTCTCAGAAAGCTTCTTTCCAGATTTCATCTGAGGAAATTTCCTTTTTCACCATAGCCCTCTATGGGCTTTCAAATATCACTTTGCCAATTCCACAAAAACTGTCTTAGGGAAAGGCTTCTTGAGGGGAAAGCTGTAACTCTGTGAGATGATTTCTCAGAACGCAAAGAAGTTTCTCAGAAAGCTTCTTTCTCTTTGTTATCGGAGGATATTTCCTTTGGCCCTATAGTCTTCAATAGGATCCGAAATATCTGTTCTCAGATTCCACAGAAATAAGGCTAGCAAAGAGATCCACGAAATACAGATGTAACTCTGTGGGATGAATTAACAGAACACTAAGGAGTATCTCAGAAAGCTTCTTTCCAGATTTCATCTGAGGATATTTCCTTTTTCACCATAGCCCTCTATAGGCTTCCAAATATCACTTTGCCAATTCCTCAAGAACTGTCTTAGCGAAAGGCTTCTTGAGAGGAAAGCTGTAACTCTGTGAGATGATTTCTCATTACGCAAAGAAGTTTCTCAGAAAGCTTCTTTCTCTTTGTTATCGGAGGATATTTCCTTTGGCCCTATAGTCTTCAAAGGGATCCGAAATATCTGTTCTCAGATTCCACAGAAATAAGGCTAGCAAAGATACCCACGAAATAAAGATGTAACTCTGTGAGATGAATTAACAAAACACTAAGCAGTTTCTCAGAAAGCTTCTTTCCAGATTTCATCTGAGGATATTTGCTTTTTCACCATAGCCCTCTATGGGCTTCCAAATATCACTTTGCAAATTCCACAAGAAGTGTCTTAGCGAAAGGCTTCTTGAGGGGAAAGCTGTAACTCTGTGAGATGATTTCACAGAACACAAAGAAGTTTCTCAGAAAGCTTCTTTCTCTTTGTTATTGGAAGACATTTCCTTTGGCCCTATGGTCTTCAATGGGATCCCAAATATCTGTTCTCAGATTCCACAGAAATAAGGCTGGCAAAGAGATCCACGAAATAGAGATGTAACTCTGTGAGATGAATTAACAGAACACTAAGCAGTTTCTCAGAAAGCTTCTTTACTGATTTCATCTGATGATATTTCTTTTTCACCATTGCCCTCTATGGGCTTCCAAATATCACTTTGCCAATTCCACAAGAAATGTCTTAGCGAAAGGCTTCTTGAGGGGAAAGCTGTAACTCTGTGAGATGATTTCACAGAACACAAAGAAGTTTCTAAGAAAGCTTCTTTCTCTTTGTAATCGGAGGATATTTCCTTTGTCCCCATAGTCTTCAATGGGATCCGAAATATCTGTTCTCAGATTCCACAGAAATAAGGCTAGCAAAGATATACACGAAATAAAGATGTAACTCTGTGAGATGAATTAACAGAACACTAAGCAGTTTCTCAGAAAGCTTCTTTCCAGATTTCATCTGAGGATATTGCTTTTTCACCATAGCCCTCTATGGGCTTCCAAATATCACTTTGCCAGTTCCACAAGAACTGTCTTAGCGAAAGGCTTCTAGAGAGGAAAGCTGTAACTCTGTGAGATGATTTCACCGAACACAAAGAAGTTTCTCAGAAAGCTTCTTTCTCTTTGTAATCAGAGGATATTTCCTTTGGCCCTATAGTCTTCAAAGGGATCTGAAATACCTGTTCTCAGATTCCACAGAAATAAGGCTACCAAAGAGATCCACGAAACACAGATGTAACTCTGTGAAATGAATTAACAGAACACTAAGCAGTTTCTCAGAAAGCTTCTTTCCAGATTTCATCTGAGGATATTTCCTTTTTCACCATAGCCCTCTAAGGGCTTTCAAATATCACTTTGCCAATTCCAGAAGAACTGTCTTAGCGAAAGGCTTCTTGAGGGGAAAGCTGTAACTCTGTGAGATGATTTCACAGAACACAAAGAAGTTTCTCAGAAAGCTTCTTTCTCTTTGTTATCGGAAGATATTTCCTTTGGCCCTATAGTCTTCAAAGGGATCCGAAATATCTGTTCTCAGATTCCACAGAAGTAAGGCTAGCAAAGATATCCACGAAATACAGATGTAACTCTGTGAGATGAATGAACAGAACACTAAGCAGTTTCTCAGAAAGCTTCTTTCCAGATTTCATCTGAGGATATTTCCTTTTTCACCATAGCCCTCTATGGGATTCCAAATATCACTTTGCCAATTCCACAAGAACTGTCTTAGCGAAAGGTTTCTTGAGGGGAAAGCTGTAACTCTGTGAGATGATTTCTCAGAACGCAAAGAAGTTTCTCAGAAAGCTTCTTTCTCTTTGTTATCGTAGGATATTTCCTTTGGTCCTATAGACTTCAATGGGATACGAAATATCTGTTCTCAGATTCCACAGAAATAAGGCTAGCAAAGAGATCCACGAAATACAGATGTAACTCTGTGAGATGAATAAACAGAACATTAAGCAGTTTCTCAGAAACCTTCTTTCCAGATTTCATCGGAGGATATTTCCTTTTTCACTATAGCCCTCTATGGGCTTCCAAATATCACTTTGCCACTTCCACAAGAACTGTCTTAGCGAAAGGCTTCTTGAGGGGAAAGCTGTAACTCTGTGAGATGATTTCACAGAACACAAAGAGGTTTCTCAGAAAGCTTCTTTCTCTTTGTTATCGGAAGATATTTCCTTTGGCCGTATAGTCTTCAATGGGATCCGAAATATCTGTTCTCAGATACCACAGAAATAAGGCTAGCAAAGAAATCCACGAAATACAGATGTAACTCTGTGAGATGAATTTACAGAACACTAAGCAGTTTCTCAGAAAGCTTCTTTCCAGATTTCATCTGAGGATATTCCCTTTTTCACCGTAGCCCTCTAAGGGCTTCCAAATATCACTTTGCCAATTCCACAAGAAGTGTCTTAGCGAAAGGTTTCTTGAGGGGAAAGCTGTAACTCGGTGAGATGATTTGACAAAACACAAAGAAGTTTCTCAGAAAGCTTCTTTCTCTTTGTTATCGGAAGATATTTCCTTTGGCCCTATAGTCTTCAATGGGATCCGAAATATCTGTTCTCAGATTCCACAGAAATAAGGCTAGCAAAGAGATCCAGGAAATACAGATGTAACTCTGTGAGATGAATGAACAGAACACTAAGCAGTTTCTCAGAAAGCTTCCTTCCATATTTCATCTGAGGATATTTCCTTTTTCACCATAGCCCTCTATGGGCTTCCAAATATCACTTTGCCAATTCAACAAGAACTGTCTTAGCGAAAGGCTTCTTGAGGGGAAAGCTGTAACTCTGTGAGATGATTTCACAGAACACAAAGAAGTTTCTCAGAAAGCTTCTTTCTCTTTGTTATCGGAGGATATTGCCTTTGGCCCTATAGTCTTCAAAGGGATCCGAAATATCTCTTCTCAGATTCCATAGAAATAAGGCTACCAAAGAAATCCACGAAATACAGATGTAACTCTGTGAGATGAATTAACAGAACACTAAGCAGTTTCTCAGAAAGCTTCTTTCCAGATTTCATCTGAGGATATTTCCTTTTTCACCATAGCCCTCTATGGACTTCCAAATATCACTTTGCCAATTCCACAAGAAGTGTCTTAGCGAAAGGCTTCTTGAGGGGAAAGCTGTAACTCTGTGAGATGATTTCACGGAACACCAAGAAGTTCTTCAGAAATCTTCTTTCTCTTTGTTATCGGAGGATATTTTCTTTGGCCCTATACTCTTCAAAGGGATCCGAAATATCTGTTCTCAGATTCCACAGAAATAAGGCTAGCAAAGAGATCCACGAAATACAGATGTAACTCTGTGAGATGAATTAACAGAACACTAAGCAGTTTCTCAGAAAGCTTCTTTCCAGATTTCATCTGAGGATATTTCCTTTTTCACCATAGCCCTCTATGGGCTTCCAAATATCACTTTGCCAATTCCACAAGAAGTGTCTTAGCGAAAGGCTTCTTGAGGTGAAAGCTGTAACTCTGTGAGATGATTTCACAGAACGCAAAGAAGTTTCTCAGAAAGCTTCTTTCTCTTTGTTATCGGAGGATATTTCCTTTGGCCCTGTAGTGTTCAAAGGGATTCGAAATGTCTGTTGTCAGATTCCACAGAAATAAGGCTAGCAAAGATATCCACGAAATACAGATGTAACTCTGTGAGATGAATTAACAGAACACTAAGCAGTTTCTCAGAAAGCTTCTTTCCAGATTTCATCTGAGGATATTTCCTTTTTCACCATAGCCCTCTATGGGCTTCCAAATATCACTTTGCCAGTTCCACAAGAACTGTCTTAGCGAAAGGCTTCTTGAGAGGAAAGCTGTAACTCTGGGAGATGATTTCACAGAACACAAAGAAGTTTCTCAGAAAGCTTCTTTCTCTTTGTAATCAGAGGATATTTCCTTTGGCCCTATAGTCTTCAAAGGGATCTGAATTACCTGTTCTCAGATTCCACAGAAATAAGGCTAACAAAGAGATCCACGAAATACAGATGTAACTCAGTGAGATGAATTAACAGAACACTAAGCAGTTTCTCAGAAAGCTTCTTTCCAGATTTCATCTGAGGATATTTCCTTTTTCACCATAGCCCTCTATGGGCTTCCAAATATCACTTTGCCAATTCCACAAGAACTGTCTTAGCGAAAGGCTTCTTGAGGGGAAAGCTGTAACTCTGTGAGATGATTTCACAGAACACAAAGAAGTTTCTCAGAAAGCTTCTTTCTCTTCGTTATCGGAGGATATTTCCTTTGGCCCTATAGTCTTCAATGGTATCCGAAATATCTGTTCTCAGAATCCACAAAAATAAGGCTAGCAAAGAGATCCACGAAATACAGATGTAACTCTGTGAGATGAATTAACCGAACACTAAGCAGTTTCTCAGAAAGCTTCTTTCCAGATTTCATCTGAGGATATTTCCTTTTTCACCATAGCCCTCTATGGGCTTCCAAATATCACTTTGCCAATTCCACAAGAACTGTCTTAGCGAAAGGCTTCTCGAGGGGAAAGCTGTAACTCTGTGAGATGATTTCTCAGAACGGAAAGAAGTTTCTCAGAAAGCTTCTTTCTCTTCTTTATCGGAGGATATTTCCTTTGGCCCCATAGTCTTCAATGGGATCCGAAATATCTGTTCTCAGATTCCACAGAAATAAGGCTAGCAAAGATATACACGAAATAAAGATGTAACTCTGTGAGATGAATTAACAGAACACTAAGCAGTTTCTCAGAAAGCTTCTTTCCAGATTTCATCTGAGGATATTTGCTTTTTCACCATAGCCCTCTATGGGCTTCCAAATATCACTTTGCCAGTTCCACAAGAACTGTCTTAGCGAAAGGCTTCTAGAGAGGAAAGCTGTAACTCTGTGAGATGATTTCACCGAACACAAAGAAGTTTCTCAGAAAGCTTCTTTCTCTTTGTAATCAGAGGATATTTCCTTTGGCCCTATAGTCTTCAAAGGGATCTGAAATACCTGTTCTCAGATTCCACAGAAATAAGGCTACCAAAGAGATCCACGAAACACAGATGTAACTCTGTGAAATGAATTAACAGAACACTAAGCAGTTTCTCAGAAAGCTTCTTTCCAGATTTCATCTGAGGATATTTCCTTTTTCACCATAGCCCTCTAAGGGCTTTCAAATATCACTTTGCCAATTCCAGAAGAACTGTCTTAGCGAAAGGCTTCTTGAGGGGAAAGCTGTAACTCTGTGAGATGATTTCACAGAACACAAAGAAGTTTCTCAGAAAGCTTCTTTCTCTTTGTTATCGGAAGATATTTCCTTTGGCCCTATAGTCTTCAAAGGTTTCCGAAATATCTGTTCTCAGATTCCACAGAAGTAAGGCTAGCAAAGATATCCACGAAATACAGATGTAACTCTGTGAGATGAATGAACAGAACACTAAGCAGTTTCTCAGAAAGCTTCTTTCCAGATTTCATCTGAGGATATTTCCTTTTTCACCATAGCCCTCTATGGGATTCCAAATATCACTTTGCCAATTCCACAAGAACTGTCTTAGCGAAAGGTTTCTTGAGGGGAAAGCTGTAACTCTGTGAGATGATTTCTCAGAACGCAAAGAAGTTTCTCAGAAAGCTTCTTTCTCTTTGTTATCGTAGGATATTTCCTTTGGTCCTATAGACTTCAATGGGATACGAAATATCTGTTCTCAGATTCCACAGAAATAAGGCTAGCAAAGAGATCCACGAAATACAGATGTAACTCTGTGAGATGAATAAACAGAACATTAAGCAGTTTCTCAGAAACCTTCTTTCCAGATTTCATCGGAGGATATTTCCTTTTTCACTATAGCCCTCTATGGGCTTCCAAATATCACTTTGCCACTTCCACAAGAACTGTCTTAGCGAAAGGCTTCTTGAGGGGAAAGCTGTAACTCTGTGAGATGATTTCACAGAACACAAAGAGGTTTCTCAGAAAGCTTCTTTCTCTTTGTTATCGGAAGATATTTCCTTTGGCCGTATAGTCTTCAATGGGATCCGAAATATCTGTTCTCAGATACCACAGAAATAAGGCTAGCAAAGAAATCCACGAAATACAGATGTAACTCTGTGAGATGAATTTACAGAACACTAAGCAGTTTCTCAGAAAGCTTCTTTCCAGATTTCATCTGAGGATATTCCCTTTTTCACCGTAGCCCTCTAAGGGCTTCCAAATATCACTTTGCCAATTCCACAAGAAGTGTCTTAGCGAAAGGTTTCTTGAGGGGAAAGCTGTAACTCGGTGAGATGATTTGACAAAACACAAAGAAGTTTCTCAGAAAGCTTCTTTCTCTTTGTTATCGGAAGATATTTCCTTTGGCCCTATAGTCTTCAATGGGATCCGAAATATCTGTTCTCAGATTCCACAGAAATAAGGCTAGCAAAGAGATCCAGGAAATACAGATGTAACTCTGTGAGATGAATGAACAGAACACTAAGCAGTTTCTCAGAAAGCTTCCTTCCATATTTCATCTGAGGATATTTCCTTTTTCACCATAGCCCTCTATGGGCTTCCAAATATCACTTTGCCAATTCAACAAGAACTGTCTTAGCGAAAGGCTTCTTGAGGGGAAAGCTGTAACTCTGTGAGATGATTTCACAGAACACAAAGAAGTTTCTCAGAAAGCTTCTTTCTCTTTGTTATCGGAGGATATTTCCTTTGGCCCTATAGTCTTCAAAGGGATCCGAAATATCTCTTCTCAGATTCCATAGAAATAAGGCTACCAAAGAAATCCACGAAATACAGATGTAACTCTGTGAGATGAATTAACAGAACACTAAGCAGTTTCTCAGAAAGCTTCTTTCCAGATTTCATCTGAGGATATTTCCTTTTTCACCATAGCCCTCTATGGACTTCCAAATATCACTTTGCCAATTCCACAAGAAGTGTCTTAGCGGAAGGCTTCTTGAGGGGAAAGCTGTAACTCTGTGAGATGATTTAACGGAACACCAAGAAGTTCTTCAGAAATCTTCTTTCTCTTTGTTATCGGAGGATATTTTCTTTGGCCCTATACTCTTCAAAGGGATCCGAAATATCTGTTCTCAGATTCCACAGAAATAAGGCTAGCAAAGAGATCCACGAAATACAGATGTAACTCTGTGAGATGAATTAACAGAACACTAAGCAGTTTCTCAGAAAGCTTCTTTCCAGATTTCATCTGAGGATATTTCCTTTTTCACCATAGCCCTCTATGGGCTTCCAAATATCACTTTGCCAATTCCACAAGAAGTGTCTTAGCGAAAGGCTTCTTGAGGTGAAAGCTGTAACTCTGTGAGATGATTTCACAGAACGCAAAGAAGTTTCTCAGAAAGCTTCTTTCTCTTTGTTATCGGAGGATATTTCCTTTGGCCCTGTAGTGTTCAAAGGGATTCGAAATGTCTGTTGTCAGATTCCACAGAAATAAGGCTAGCAAAGATATCCACGAAATACAGATGTAACTCTGTGAGATGAATTAACAGAACACTAAGCAGTTTCTCAGAAAGCTTCTTTCCAGATTTCATCTGAGGATATTTCCTTTTTCACCATAGCCCTCTATGGGCTTCCAAATATCACTTTGCCAGTTCCACAAGAACTGTCTTAGCGAAAGGCTTCTTGAGAGGAAAGCTGTAACTCTGGGAGATGATTTCACAGAACACAAAGAAGTTTCTCAGAAAGCTTCTATCTCTTTGTAATCAGAGGATATTTCCATTGGCCCTATAGTCTTCAAAGGGATCTGAATTACCTGTTCTCAGATTCCACAGAAATAAGGCTAACAAAGAGATCCACGAAATACAGATGTAACTCAGTGAGATGAATTAACAGAACACTAAGCAGTTTCTCAGAAAGCTTCTTTCCAGATTTCATCTGAGGATATTTCCTTTTTCACCATAGCCCTCTATGGGCTTCCAAATATCACTTTGCCAATTCCACAAGAACTGTCTTAGCGAAAGGCTTCTTGAGGGGAAAGCTGTAACTCTGTGAGATGATTTGACAGAACACAAAGAAGTTTCTCAGAAAGCTTCTTTCTCTTTGTTATCGGAAGATATTTCCTTTGGCCCTATAGTCTTCAATGGGATCCGAAATATCTGTTCTCAGATTCCACAGAAATAAGGCTAGCAAAGAGATCCACGAAATACAGATGTAACTCTGTGAGATGAATGAACAGAACACTAAGCAGTTTCTCAGAAAGCTTCTTTCCATATTTCATCTGAGGATATTTCCTTTTTCACCATAGCCCTCTATGGGCTTCCAAATATCACTTTGCCAATTCCACAAGCACTGTCTTAGCGAAAGGCTTCTTGAGGGGAAAGCTGTAACTCTGTGAGATGATTTGACAGAACACAAAGAAGTTTCTCAGAAAGCTTCTTTCTCTTTGTGATCAGAGGATATTTTCTTTGGCCCTATATTCTCCAAAGGTATCCGAAATATCTCTTCTCAGATTCCACAGAAATAAGGCTACCAAATAAATCCACGAAATACAGATGTAACTCTGTGAGATGAATTAACAGAACACTAAGCAGATTCTCAGAAGGCTTCTTTACAGATTTCATCTGAGGATATTTCCTTTTTCAGCATAGCCCTCTATGGGCTTCCAAATATCACTTTGCCAATTCCACAAGAACTGTCTTAGTGAAAGGCTTCTTGAGGGGAAAGCTGTAACTCTGTGAGATGATTTCTCAGAACGCAAAGAAGTTTCTCAGAAAGCTTCTTTCTCTTTGTTATCGGAGGATATTTCCTTTGGCCCTATAGTCTTCAAAGGGATCCGAAATATCTGTTCTCAGCTTCCACAAAAATAAGGCTAGCAAAGAGATCCACGAAATACAGATGTAACTCTGTGAGATGAATTAACCGAACACTAAGCAGTTTCTCAGAAAGCTTCTTTCCAGATTTCATCTGAGGATATTTCCATTTTCACCATAGCCCTCTATGGGCTTCCAAATATCACTTTGCCAATTCCACAAGAAGTGTCTTAGCGAAAGGCTTCTTGAGGGGAAAGCTGTAACTCTGTGAGATGATTTCACAGAACGCAAAGAAGTTTCTCAGAAAGCTTCTTTCTCTTTGTTATCGGAGGATATTTCCATTGGCCTTATAGTCTTCAGTGGGATGCGAAATATCTTTTCTCAGATTCCACAGAAATAAGGTTAGCAAAGAGATCCACGAAACACAGATGTAACTCTCTGAGATGAATTAACAGAATACTAAGGAGTTTCTCAGAAAGCTTCTTTGCAGATTTCATCTGAGGATATTTCCTTTTTCACCATAGCCCTCTATGGGCTTCCAAATATCACTTTGCCAATTCCACAAGAACTGTCTTAGTGAAAGGCTTCTTGCGGGGAAAGCTGAAACTACGTGAGATGATTTCACAGAACACAAGGAAGTTTCTCAGAAAGCTTCTTTCTCTTTGTTATCGAAGGTTTTTTCCTTTAGCCCTAAAGTCTTCAAAGTGATCAGAAATATCTGTTCTCAGATTCCACAGAAATAAGGCTAGCAAAGAGATCCACGAAATACAGATGTAACTCTGTGAGATGAATTAACAGAACACTAAGCAGTTTCTCAGAAAGCTTCTTTCCAGATTTCATCTGAGGATATTTCCTTTTTCACCATAGCCCTCTATGGGCTTCCAAATATCACTTTGCCAATTCCACAAGAACTGTCTTAGCGAAAGTCTTCTTGAGGGGAAAGCTGTAACTCTGTGAGATGATTTCTCAGAACGCAAAGAAGTTTCTCAGAAAGCTTCTTTCTCTTTGTTATCGGAGGATATTTCCTTAGGCCCTATAGTCTTCAATGGGATCCGATATATCTGTTCTCAGATTCCACAGAAATAAGGCTAGCAAAGAGATCCACGAAATACAGATGTAACTCTGTGAGATGAATGAACAGAACACTAAGCAGTTTCTCAGAAAGCTTCTTTCCAGATTTCATCTGAGGATATTTCCTTTTTCACCATAGCCCTCTATGGGCTTCCAAATATCACTTTGCCAATTCCACAAGAACTGTCTTAGCGAAAGGCTGCTTGAGGGGAAAGCTGTAACTCTGTGAGATGATTTCACAGAAAACAAAGAAGTTTCTCAGAAAGCTGCAGTCTCTTTTTTATCGGAGTATATTTCCTTAGGCCCTATAGTCTTCAAAGGGATCCGAATTACCTGTTCTCAGATTCCACAGAAATAAGGCTGGCAAAGAGATCCACGAAATACAGATGTAACTCTGTGAGATGAATGAACAGAACACTAAGCAGTTTCTCAGAAAGCTTCTTTCCAGATTTCATCTGAGGATATTTCCTTTTTCACCATAGCCCTCTATGGGCTTCCCAATATCACTTTGCCAATTCCAGAAGAACTGTCTTAGCGAAAGGCTTCTTAAGGGGGAAGCTGTAAATCTGTGAGATGATTTCACAGAACACAAAGAAGTTTCTCAGAAAGCTTCTATCTCTTTGTTATCGGAAGATATTTCCTTTGGCCCTATAGTCTTCAATGGGATCCGAAATATCTGTTCTCAGAATCCACAGAAATAAGGCTAGCAAAGAGATCCACGAAATACAGATGTAACTCTGTGAGATGAATTAAGAGAACACTAAGCAGTTTCTCAGAAAGCTTCTTTCCAGATTTCATCTGAGGATATTTCCTTTTTCACCATAGCCCTCTATGGGCTTCCAAATATCACTTTGCCAATTCCACAAGAAGTGTCTTAGCGAAAGGCTTCTTGAGGGGAAAGCTGTAACTCTGTGAGATGATTTCACAGAACGCAAAGAAGTTTCTCAGAAAGCTTCTTTCTCTTTGTTATCGGAGGATATTTCCATTGGCCTTATAGTCTTCAATGGGATGCGAAATATCTGTTCTCAGATTCCACAGAAATAAGGCTAGCAAAGAGATCCACGAAACACAGATGTAACTCTGTGAGATGAATTAAGAGAACACAAAGGAGTTTCTCAGAAAGCTTCTTTCCAGATTTCATCTGAGGATATTTCCTTTTTCACCATAGCCCTCTATGGGCTTCCAAATATCACTTTGCCAATTCCTCAAGAACTGTCTTAGCGAAAGGCTTCTTGAGGGGAAAGCTGTAACTCTGGGAGATGATTTCACAGAACACAAAGAAGTTTCTCAGAAAGCTTCTTTCTCTTTGTAATCGGAGGATATTTCCTTTGGCCCTATAATCTTCAAAGGGATCTGAAATACCTGTTCTCAGATTCCACAGAAAAAAGGCTACCAAAGAGATCCACGAAACACAGATGTAACTCTGTGAAATGAATTAACAGAACACTAAGCAGTTTCTCAGAAAGCTTCTTTCCAGATTTCATCTGAGGATATTTCCTTTTTCACCATAGCCCTCTAAGGGCTTTCAAATATCACTTTGCCAATTCCAGAAGAACTGTCTTAGCGAAAGGCTTCTTGAGGGGAAAGCTGTAACTCTGTGAGATGATTTCACAGAACACAAAGAAGTTTCTCAGAAAGCTTCTTTCTCTTTGTTATCAGAAGATATTTCCTTTGGCCCTATAGTCTTCAAAGGGATCTGAAATACCTGTTCTCAGATTCCACAGAAATAAGGCTAGCAAAGATATCCACGAAATACAGATGTAACTCTGTGAGATGAATGAACAGAACACTAAGCAGTTTCTCAGAAAGCTTCTTTCCAGATTTCATCTGAGGATATTTCCTTTATCACCATAGCCCTCTATGGACTTCCAAATATCACTTTGCCAATTCCACAAGAAGTGTCTTAGCGAAAGGCTTCTTGAGGGGAAAGCTGTAACTCTGTGAGATGATTTCACGGAACACCAAGAAGTTCTTCAGAAATCTTCTTTCTCTTTGTTATCGGAGGATATTTTCTTTGGCCCTATACTCTTCAAAGGGATCCGAAATATCTGTTCTCAGATTCCACAGAAATAAGGCTAGCAAAGAGATCCACGAAATACAGATGTAACTCTGTGAGATGAATTAACAGAACACTAAGCAGTTTCTCAGAAAGCTTCTTTCCAGATTTCATCTGAGGATATTTCCTTTTTCACCATAGCCCTCTATGGGCTTCCAAATATCACTTTGCAAATTCCACAAGAACTGTCTTAGCGAAAGGCTTCTTGAGGTGAAAGCCGTAACTCTTTGAGATGATTTCACAGAACGCAAAGAAGTTTCTCAGAAAGCTTCTTTCTCTTTGTTATCGGAGGATATTTCCTTTGGCCCTGTAGTGTTCAAAGGGATTCGAAATGTCTGTTCTCAGATTCCACAGAAATAAGGCTAGCAAAGATATCCACGATATACAGATGTAACTCTGTGAGATGAATTAACAGAACACTAAGCAGTTTCTCAGAAAGCTTCTTTCCAGATTTCATCTGAGGATATTTCCTTTTTCACCATAGACCTCTAAGGGATTCCAAATATCACTTTGCCACTTCCACAAGAACTGTCTTAGCGAAAGGCTTCTTGAGGGGAAAGCTGTAACTCTGTGAGATGATTTCTCAGAACGCAAAGAAGTTTCTCAGAAAGCTTCTTTCTCTTCGTTATCGGAGGATATTTCCCTTGGCCCCATAGTCTTCAATGGGATCCGAAATATCTGTTCTCAGATTCCACAGAAATAAGGCTAGCAAAGAGATTCACGAAATACAGTTGTAACTCTGTGAGATGAATTAACAGAACACTAAGCAGTTTCTCAGAAAGCTTCTTTCCAGATTTCATCTGAGGATATTTCCTTTTTCACCATAGCCCTCTATGGGCTTCCAAATATCACTTTGCCAGTTCCACAAGAACTGTCTTAGCGAAAGGCTTCTTGAGAGGAAAGCTGTAACTCTGGGAGATGATTTCACAGAACACAAAGAAGTTTCTCAGAAAGCTTCTTTCTCTTTGTAATCAGAGGATATTTCCTTTGGCCCTATAGTCTTCAAAGGGATCTGAATTACCTGTTCTCAGATTCCACAGAAATAAGGCTAGCAAAGAGATCCACGAAATACAGATGTAACTCTGTGAGATGAATTCACAGAACACTAAGCAGTTTCTCAGAAAGCTTCTTTCCAGATTTCATCTGAGGATATTTCCTTTTTCACCATAGCCCTCTATGGGCTTCCAAATATCACTTTGCCTATTCCACAAGAACTGTCTTAGCGAAAGTCTTCTTGAGGGGAAAGCTGTAACTCAGTGAGATGATTTCACAGAACACAAGGAAGTTTCTCAGAAAGCTTCTATCTCTTTGTTATCGGAAGATATTTCCTTTGGCGCTATAGTCTTCAATGGGATCCGAAGTATCTGTTCTCAGATTCCACAGAAATAAGGCGAGCAAAGAATTCCACGAAATACAGATGTAATTCTGTGAGATGAATTTACAGAACACTAAGCAGTTTCTCAGAAAGCTTCTTTCCAGATTTCATCTGAGGATATTCCCTTTTTCACCGTAGCCCTCTAAGGGCTTCCAAATATCACTTTGCCAATTCCACAAGAACTGTCTTAGCGAAAGGCTTCTTGAGGGGAAAGCTGTAACTCTGTGAGATGATTTGACAGAACACAAAGAAGTTTCTCAGAAAGCTTCTTTCTCTTTGTTATCGGAAGATATTTCCTTTGGCCCTATAGTCTTCAATGGGATCCGAAATATCTGTTCTCAGATTCCACAGAAATAAGGCTAGCAAAGAGATCCACGAAATACAGATGTAACTCTGTGAGATGAGTTAACCGAACACTAAGCAGTTTCTCAGAAAGCTTCTTTCCAGATTTCATCTGAGGATATTTCCTTTTTCACCATAGCCCTCTATGGGCTTCCAAATATCACTTTGCCAATTCCACAAGAAGTGTCTTAGCGAAAGGCTTCTTGAGGGGAAAGCTGTAACTCTGTGAGATGATTTCACAGAAAAAAAAAGAAGTTTCTCAGAAAACTTCCGTCTCTTTTTTATCGGAGTATATTTCCTTAGGCCCTATAGTCTTCAAAGGGATCCGAATTATCTGTTCTCAGATTCCACAGAAATAAGGCTGGCAAAGAGATCCACGAAATACAGATGTAACTCTGTGAGATGAATGAACAGAACACTAAGCAGTTTCTCAGAAAGCTTCTTTCCAGATTTCATCTGAGGATATTTCCTTTTTCACCATAGCCCTCTATGGGCTTCCCAATATCACTTTGCCAATTCCAGAAGAACTGTCTTAGCGAAAGGCTTCTTGAGGGGGAAGCTGTAAATCTGTGAGATGATTTCACAGAACACAAAGAAGTTTCTCAGAAAGCTTCTATCTCTTTGTTATCGGAAGATATTTCCTTTGGCCCTGTAGTCTTCAATGGGATCCGAAATATCTGTTCTCAGAATCCACAGAAATAAGACTAGCAAAGAGATCCACGAAATACAGATGTAACTCTGTGAGATGACTTAAGAGAACACTAAGCAGTTTCTCAAAAAGCTTCTTTCCAGATTTCATCTGAGGATATTTCCTTTTTCACCATAGCCCTCTATGGGCTTCCAAATATCACTTTTCCAATTCCACAAGAAGTGTCTTAGCGAAAGGCTTCTTGAGGGGAAAGCTGTAACTCTGTGAGATGATTTCACAGAACGCAAAGAAGTTTCTCAGAAAGCTTCTTTCTCTTTGTTATCGGAGGATATTTCCATTGGCCTTATAGTCTTCAATGGGATGCGAAATATCTGTTCTCAGATTCCACAGAAATAAGGCTAGCAAAGAGATCCACGAAACACAGATGTAACTCTGTGAGATGAATTAAGAGAACACAAAGGAGTTTCTCAGAAAGCTTCTTTCCAGATTTCATCTGAGGATATTTCCTTTTTCACCATAGCCCTCTATGGGCTTCCAAATATCACTTTGCCAATTCCTCAAGAACTGTCTTAGCGAAAGGCTTCTTGAGGGGAAAGCTGTAACTCTGGGAGATGATTTCACAGAACACAAAGAAGTTTCTCAGAAAGCTTCTTTCTCTTTGTAATCGGAGGATATTTCCTTTGGCCCTATAATCTTCAAAGGGATCTGAAATACCTGTTCTCAGATTCCACAGAAAAAAGGCTACCAAAGAGATCCACGAAACACAGATGTAACTCTGTGAAATGAATTAACAGAACACTAAGCAGTTTCTCAGAAAGCTTCTTTCCAGATTTCATCTCAGGATATTTCCTTTTTCACCATAGCCCTCTAAGGGCTTTCAAATATCACTTTGCCAATTCCAGAAGAACTGTCTTAGCGAAAGGCTTCTTGAGGGGAAAGCTGTAACTCTGTGAGATGATTTCACAGAACACAAAGAAGTTTCTCAGAAAGCTTCTTTCTCTTTGTTATCAGAAGATATTTCCTTTGGCCCTATAGTCTTCAAAGGGATCTGAAATACCTGTTCTCAGATTCCACAGAAATAAGGCTAGCAAAGATATCCACGAAATACAGATGTAACTCTGTGAGATGAATGAACAGAACACTAAGCAGTTTCTCAGAAAGCTTCTTTCCAGATTTCATCTGAGGATATTTCCTTTATCACCATAGCCCTCTATGGACTTCCAAATATCACTTTGCCAATTCCACAAGAAGTGTCTTAGCGAAAGGCTTCTTGAGGGGAAAGCTGTAACTCTGTGAGATGATTTCACGGAACACCAAGAAGTTCTTCAGAAAGCTTCTTTCTCTTTGTTATCGGAGGATATTTTCTTTGGCCCTATACTCTTCAAAGGGATCCGAAATATCTGTTCTCAGATTCCACAGAAATAAGGCTAGCAAAGAGATCCACGAAATACAGATGTAACTCTGTGAGATGAATTAACAGAACACTAAGCAGTTTCTCAGAAAGCTTCTTTCCAGATTTCATCTGAGGATATTTCCTTTTTCACCATAGCCCTCTATGGGCTTCCAAATATCACTTTGCCAATTCCACAAGAAGTGTCTTAGCGAAAGGCTTCTTGAGGTGAAAGCTGTAACTCTTTGAGATGATTTCACAGAACGCAAAGAAGTTTCTCAGAAAGCTTCTTTCTCTTTGTTATCGGAGGATATTTCCTTTGGCCCTGTAGTGTTCAAAGGGATTCGAAATGTCTGTTCTCAGATTCCACAGAAATAAGGCTAGCAAAGATATCCACGATATACAGATGTAACTCTGTGAGATGAATTAACAGAACACTAAGCAGTTTCTCAGAAAGCTTCTTTCCAGATTTCATCTGAGGATATTTCCTTTTTCACCATAGACCTCTAAGGGATTCCAAATATCACTTTGCCACTTCCACAAGAACTGTCTTAGCGAAAGGCTTCTTGAGGGGAAAGCTGTAACTCTGTGAGATGATTTCTCAGAACGCAAAGAAGTTTCTCAGAAAGCTTCTTCCTCTTCGTTATCGGAGGATATTTCCCTTGGCCCCATAGTCTTCAATGGGATCCGAAATATCTGTTCTCAGATTCCACAGAAATAAGGCTAGCAAAGAGATTCACGAAATACAGTTGTAACTCTGTGAGATGAATTAACAGAACACTAAGCAGTTTCTCAGAAAGCTTCTTTCCAGATTTCATCTGAGGATATTTCCTTTTTCACCATAGCCCTCTATGGGCTTCCAAATATCACTTTGCCAGTTCCACAAGAACTGTCTTAGCGAAAGGGTTCTTGAGAGGAAAGCTGTAACTCTGGGAGATGATTTCACAGAACACAAAGAAGTTTCTCAGAAAGCTTCTTTCTCTTTGTAATCAGAGGATATTTCCTTTGGCCCTATAGTCTTCAAAGGGATCTGAATTACCTGTTCTCAGATTCCACAGAAATAAGGCTAGCAAAGAGATCCACGAAATACAGATGTAACTCTGTGAGATGAATTAACAGAACACTAAGCAGTTTCTCAGAAAGCTTCTTTCCAGATTTCATCTGAGGATATTTCCTTTTTCACCATAGCCCTCTATGGGCTTCCAAATATCACTTTGCCTATTCCACAAGAACTGTCTTAGCGAAAGTCTTCTTGAGGGGAAAGCTGTAACTCAGTGAGATGATTTCACAGAACACAAGGAAGTTTCTCAGAAAGCTTCTATCTCTTTGTTATCGGAAGATATTTCCTTTGGCGCTATAGTCTTCAATGGGATCCGAAGTATCTGTTATCAGATTCCACAGAAATAAGGCGAGCAAAGAATTCCACGAAATACAGATGTAACTCTGTGAGATGAATTTACAGAACACTAAGCAGTTTCTCAGAAAGCTTCTTTCCAGATTTCATCTGAGGATATTCCCTTTTTCACCGTAGCCCTCTAAGGGCTTCCAAATATCACTTTGCCAATTCCACAAGAACTGTCTTAGCGAAAGGCTTCTTGAGGGGAAAGCTGTAACTCTGTGAGATGATTTGACAGAACACAAAGAAGTTTCTCAGAAAGCTTCTTTCTCTTTGTTATCGGAAGATATTTCCTTTGGCCCTATAGTCTTCAATGGGATCCGAAATATCTGTTCTCAGATTCCACAGAAATAAGGCTAGCAAAGAGATCCACGAAATACAGATGTAACTCTGTGAGATGAATTAACCGAACACTAAGCAGTTTCTCAGAAAGCTTCTTTCCAGATTTCATCTGAGGATATTTCCTTTTTCACCATAGCCCTCTATGGGCTTCCAAATATCACTTTGCCAATTCCACAAGAAGTGTCTTAGCGAAAGGCTTCTTGAGGGGAAAGCTGTAACTCTGTGAGATGATTTCACAGAAAAAAAAAGAAGTTTCTCAGAAAACTTCCGTCTCTTTTTTATCGGAGTATATTTCCTTAGGCCCTATAGTCCTCAAAGGGATCCGAATTATCTGTTCTCAGATTCCACAGAAATAAGGCTGGCAAAGAGATCCACGAAATACAGATGTAACTCTGTGAGATGAATTAACAGAACACTAAGCAGTTTCTCAGAAAGCTTCTTTCCAGATTTCATCTGAGGATATTTCCTTTTTCAACATAGCCCTCTATGGGCTTCGAAATATCACTTTGCCAATTCCACAAGAACTGTCTTAGCGAAACGCTTCTTGAGGGGAAAGCTGTAACTCTGTGAGATGATTTCTCAGAACGCAAAGAAGTTTCTCAGAAGGCATCTTTCTCTTTGTTATCGGAGGATATTTCCTTTGGCACTGTAGTCTTCAAAGGGATCCGAAATATCTGTTCTCAGATTCCACAGAAATAAGGCTAGCAAAGAGATCCACGAAATAAAGATGTAACTCTGTGAGATGAATTAACAGAACACTAAGCAGTTTCTCAGAAAGCTTCTTTCCAGATTTCATCTGAGGATATTTTCTTTTTCACCATAGCCCTCTATGGGCTTCCAAATATCACTTTGCCAATTCCACAAGAAGTGTCTTAGCGAAAGGCTTCTTGAGGTGAAAGCTGTAAATCTTTGAGATGAGTTCACAGAACGCAAAGAAGTTTCTCAGAAAGCTTCTTTCTCTTTGTTATCGGAGGATATTTCCTTTGGCCCTGTAGTGTTCAAAGGGATTCGAAATGTCTGTTCTCAGATTCCACAGAAATAAGGCTAGCAAAGATATCCACGAAATACAGATGTAACTCTGTGAGATGAATTAACAGAACACTAAGCAGTTTCTCAGAAAGCTTCTTTCCAGATTTCATCGGAGGATATTTCCTTTTTCACCATAGACCTCTAAGGGATTCCAAATATCACTTTGCCACTTTCACAAGAACTGTCTTAGCGAAAGGCTTCTTGAGGGGAAAGCTGTAATTCTGTGAGATGATTTCTCAGAACGCAAAGAAGTTTCTCAGAAAGCTTCTTTCTCTTCGTTATCGGAGGATATTTCCCTTGGCCCCATAGTCTTCAATGGGATCCGAAATATCTGTTCTCAGATTCCACAGAAATAAGGCTAGCAAAGAGATTCACGAAATACAGTTGTAACTCTGTGAGATGAATTAACAGAACACTAAGCAGTTTCTCAGAAAGCTTCTTTCCAGATTTCATCTGAGGATATTTCCTTTTTCACCATAGCCCTCTATGGGCTTCCAAATATCACTTTGCCAGTTCCACAAGAACTGTCTTAGCGAAAGGCTTCTTGAGAGGAAAGCTGTAACTCTGGGAGATGATTTCACAGAACACAAAGAAGTTTCTCAGAAAGCTTCTTTCTCTTTGTAATCAGAGGATATTTCCTTTGGCCCTATAGTCTTCAAAGGGATCTGAATTACCTGTTCTCAGATTCCACAGAAATAAGGCTAGCAAAGAGATCCACGAAATACAGATGTAACTCTGTGAGATGAATTAACAGAACACTAAGCAGTTTCTCAGAAAGCTTCTTTCCAGATTTCATCTGAGGATATTTCCTTTTTCACCATAGCCCTCTATGGGCTTCCAAATATCACTTTGCCTATTCCACAAGAACTGTCTTAGCGAAAGTCTTCTTGAGGGGAAAGCTGTAACTCAGTGAGATGATTTCACAGAACACAAGGAAGTTTCTCAGAAAGCTTCTATCTCTTTGTTATCGGAAGATATTTCCTTTGGCGCTATAGTCTTCAATGGGATCCGAAGTATCTGTTCTCAGATTCCACAGAAATAAGGCGAGCAAAGAATTCCACGAAATACAGATGTAACTCTGTGAGATGAATTTACAGAACACTAAGCAGTTTCTCAGAAAGCTTCTTTCCAGATTTCATCTGAGGATATTCCCTTTTTCACCGTAGCCCTCTAAGGGCTTCCAAATATCACTTTGCCAATTCCACAAGAACTGTCTTAGCGAAAGGCTTCTTGAGGGGAAAGCTGTAACTCTGTGAGATGATTTGACAGAACACAAAGAAGTTTCTCAGAAAGCTTCTTTCTCTTTGTTATCGGAAGATATTTCCTTTGGCCCTATAGTCTTCAATGGGATCCGAAATATCTGTTCTCAGATTCCACAGAAATAAGGCTAGCAAAGAGATCCACGAAATACAGATGTAACTCTGTGAGATGAATTAACCGAACACTAAGCAGTTTCTCAGAAAGCTTCTTTCCAGATTTCATCTGAGGATATTTCCTTTTTCACCATAGCCCTCTATGGGCTTCCAAATATCACTTTGCCAATTCCACAAGAAGTGTCTTAGCGAAAGGCTTCTTGAGGGGAAAGCTGTAACTCTGTGAGATGATTTCACAGAAAAAAAAAGAAGTTTCTCAGAAAACTTCCGTCTCTTTTTTATCGGAGTATATTTCCTTAGGCCCTATAGTCTTCAAAGGGATCCGAATTATCTGTTCTCAGATTCCACAGAAATAAGGCTGGCAAAGAGATCCACGAAATGCAGATGTAACTCTGTGAGATGAATTAACAGAACACTAAGCAGTTTCTCAGAAAGCTTCTTTCCAGATTTCATCTGAGGATATTTCCTTTTTCAACATAGCCCTCTATGGGCTTCGAAATATCACTTTGCCAATTCCACAAGAACTGTCTTAGCGAAACGCTTCTTGAGGGGAAAGCTGTAACTCTGTGAGATGATTTCTCAGAACGCAAAGAAGTTTCTCAGAAGGCATCTTTCTCTTTGTTATCGGAGGATATTTCCTTTGGCACTGTAGTCTTCAAAGGGATCCGAAATATCTGTTCTCAGATTCCACAGAAATAAGGCTAGCAAAGAGATCCACGAAATAAAGATGTAACTCTGTGAGATGAATTAACAGAACACTAAGCAGTTTCTCAGAAAGCTTCTTTCCAGATTTCATCTGAGGATATTTCCTTTTTCACCATAGCCCTCTATGGGCTTCCAAATATCACTTTGCCAATTCCACAAGAAGTGTCTTAGCGAGAGGCTTCTTGAGGTGAAAGCTGTAAATCTTTGAGATGATTTCACAGAACGCAAAGAAGTTTCTCAGAAAGCTTCTTTCTCTTTGTTATCGGAGGATATTTCCTTTGGCCCTGTAGTGTTCAAAGGGATTCGAAATGTCTGTTCTCAGATTCCACAGAAATAAGGCTAGCAAAGATATCCACGAAATACAGATGTAACTCTGTGAGATGAATTAACAGAACACTAAGCAGTTTCTCAGAAAGCTTCTTTCCAGATTTCATCGGAGGATATTTCCTTTTTCACCATAGACCTCTAAGGGATTCCAAATATCACTTTGCCACTTCCACAAGAACTGTCTTAGCGAAAGGCTTCTTGAGGGGAAAGCTGTAACTCTGTGAGATGATTTCTCAGAACGCAAAGAAGTTTCTCAGAAAGCTTCTTTCTCTTCGTTATCGGAGGATATTTCCCTTGGCCCCATAGTCTTCAATGGGATCCGAAATATCTGTTCTCAGATTCCACAGAAATAAGGCTAGCAAAGAGATTCATGAAATACAGTTGTAACTCTGTGAGATGAATTAACAGAACACTAAGCAGTTTCTCAGAAAGCTTCTTTCCAGATTTCATCTGAGGATATTTCCTTTTTCACCATAGCCCTCTATGGGCTTCCAAATATCCCTTTGCCAGTTCCACAAGAACTGTCTTAGCGAAAGGCTTCTTGAGAGGAAAGCTGTAATTCTGGGAGATGATTTCACAGAACACAAAGAAGTTTCTCAGAAAGCTTCTTTCTCTGTGTAATCAGAGGATATTTCCTTTGGCCCTATAGTCTTCAAAGGGATCTGAATTACCTGTTCTCAGATTCCACAGAAATAAGGCTAGCAAAGAGATCCACGAAATACAGATGTAACTCTGTGAGATGAATTAACAGAACACTAAGCAGTTTCTCAGAAAGCTTCTTTCCAGATTTCATCTGAGGATATTTCCTTTTTCACCATAGCCCTCTATGGGCTTCCAAATATCACTTTGCCAATTCCACAAGAACTGTCTTAGCGAAAGTCTTCTTGAGGGGAAAGCTGTATCTCAGTGAGATGATTTCACAGAACACAAAGAAGTTTCTCAGAAAGCTTCTATCTCTTTGTTATCGGAAGATATTTCCTTTGGCGCTATAGTCTTCAATGGGATCCGAAGTATCTGTTCTCAGATTCCACTGAAATAAGGCGAGCAAAGAATTCCACGAAATACAGATGTAACTCTGTGAGATGAATTTACAGAACACTAAACAGTTTCTCAGAAAGCTTCTTTCCAGATTTCATCTGAGGATATTCCCTTTTTCACCGTAGCCCTCTAAGGGCTTCCAAATATCACTTTGCCAATTCCACAAGAACTGTCTTAGCGAAAGGCTTCTTGAGGGGAAAGCTGTAACTCTGTGAGATGATTTGACAGAACACAAAGAAGTTTCTCAGAAAGCTTCTTTCTCTTTGTTATCGGAAGATATTTCCTTTGGCCCTATAGTCTTCAATGGGATCCGAAATATCTGTTCTCAGATTCCACAGAAATAAGGCTAGCAAAGAGATCCACGAAATACAGATGTAACTCTGTGAGATGAATTAACCGAACACTAAGCAGTTTCTCAGAAAGCTTCTTTCCAGATTTCATCTGAGGATATTTCCTTTTTCACCATAGCCCTCTATGGGCTTCCAAATATCACTTTGCCAATTCCACAAGAAGTGTCTTAGCGAAAGGCTTCTTGAGGGGAAAGCTGTAACTCTGTGAGATGATTTCACAGAAAAAAAAATAAGTTTCTCAAAAAACTTCCGTCTCTTTTTTATCGGAGTATATTTCCTTAGGCCCTATAGTCTTCAATGGGATCCGAAATATCTGTTCTCAGATTCCACAGAAATAAGGCTAGCAAAGAGATCCACGAAATACAGATGTAACTCTGTGAGATGAATTAACAGAACACCAAGCAGTTTCTCAGAAAGCTTCTTTACAGATTTCATCTGATGATATTTCCTTTTTCACCATTGCCCTCTAAGGGCTTCCAAATATCACTTTGCCAAATCCACAAGAACTGTCTTAGGGAAAGGCTTCGTGAGGAGAAAGCTGTAACTCTGTGAGATGATTTCACAGAACACAAAGAAGTTTCTAAGAAAGCTTCTTTCTCTTTGTAATCGGAGGATATTTCCTTTGTCCCTGTAGTCTTCAAAGGGATCTGAAATACCTGTTCTCAGATTCCAAAGAAATAAGGCTAGCAAAGAGATCCACGAAATACAGATGTAACTCTGTGAGATGAATTAACAGAACAATAAGCAGTTTCTCAGAAAGCTTCTTTCCAGATTTCATCTGAGGATATTTCCTTTTTCACCATAGCCCTCTATGGGCTTCCAAATATCACTTTGCCAATTCCACAAGAACTGTCTTAATGAAAGGCTTCTTGAGGGGAAAGCTGTAACTCTGTGTGATGATTTCACAGAACACAAAGAAGTTTCTCAGAAAGCTTCTTTCTCTTTGTTATCGAAGGTTTTTTCCTTTGGCCCTAAAGTCTTCAAAGGGATCAGAAATATCTGTTCTCAGATTCCACAGAAATAAGGCTAGCAAAGAGATCCACGAAATACAGATGTAATTCTGTGAGATGAATTAACAGAACACTAAGCAGTTTCTCAGAAAGCTTCTTTCCAGATTTCATCTGAGGATATTTCCTTTTTCACCATAGCCCTCTATGGGCTTCCAAATATCACTTTGCCAATTCCACAAGAACTGTCTTAGCGAAAGGCTTCTTGAGAGGAAAGCTGTAACTCTGTAAGATGATTTCTCAGAATACAAAGGAGTTTCTCAGAAAGCTTCTTTCTCTTTGTTATCGGAGGATATTTCCTTTGGCCCTATAGTCTTCAAAGGGATCCGAAATATCTGTTCTCAGATTCCACAAAAATAAGGCTAGCAAAGAGATCCACGAAATACAGATGTAATTCTGTGAGATGAATTAACCGAACACTAAGCAGTTTCTCAGAAAGCTTCTTTCCAGATTTCATCTGAGGATATTTCCTTTTTCACCATAGCCCTCTATGGGATTCCAAATATCACTTTGCCAATTCCACAAGAACTGTCTTAGCGAAAGGCTTCTTGAGGGGAAAGCTGTAACTCTGTGAGATGATTTCTCAGAACGCAAAGAAGTTTCTCAGAAAGCTTCTTTCTCTTTGTTATCGGAGGATATTTCCTTTGGCCCTGTAGTCTTCAAAGGGATCCGAAATATCTGTTCTCAGATTCCACAGAAATAAGGCTAGCTAAGATATCCACGAAATAAAGATGTAACTCTGTGAGATGAATTAACAGAACACTAAGCAGTTTCTCAGAAAGCTTCTTTCCAGATTTCATCTGAGGATATTTCCTTTTTCACCATAGCCCTCTATGGGCTTCCAAATATCACTTTGCCAATTCCACAAGAAGTGTCTTAGCGAAAGGCTTCTTGAGGGGAAAGCTGTAACTCTGTGAGATGATTTCACAGAACACAAAGAAGTTTCTCAGAAAGCTTCTTTCTCTTTGTTATTGGAACACATTTCCTTCGGCCCTATAGTCTTCAATGGGATCCGAAATATCTGTTCTCAGATTCCACAGAAATAAGGCTAGCAAAGAGATCCAAGAAATAGAGATGTAACTCTGTGAGATGAATTAACAGAACACTAAACAGTTTCTCATAAAGCTTCTTTACAGATTTCATCTGATGATATTTCCTTTTTCACCATTACCCTCTATGGGCTTCCAAATATCACTTTGCCAATTCCACAAGAACTGTCTTAGTGAAAGGCTTCTTGAGGGGAAAGCTGTAACTCTGTGAGATGGTTTCACAGAACACAAAGAAGTTTCTCAGAAAGCTTCTTTCTCTTTGTTATCGAAGGTTTTTTCCTTTAGCCCTAAAGTCTTCAAAGGGATCAGAAATATCTGTTCTCAGATTCAACAGAAATAAGGCTAGCAAAGAGATCCACGAAATACAGATGTAACTCTGTGAGATGAATGAACAGAACACTAAGCAGTTTCTCAGAAAGCTTCTTTCCAGATTTCATCTGAGGATATTTCCTTTTTCACCATAGCCCTCTATGGGCTTCCAAATATCACTTTGCCAATTCCACAAGAACTGTCTTAGCGAAAGTCTTCTTGAGGGGAAAGCTGTAACTCTGTGAGATGATTTCTCAGAACGCCAAGAAGTTTCTCAGAAAGCTTCTTTCTCTTTGTTATCGGAGGATATTTCCTTTGGCCCTATAGTCTTCAAAGGGATCTGAAATATCTGTTCTCAGATTCCACAGAAATAAAGCTAGCAAAGATATCCACGAAATAAAGATGTAACTCTGTGAGATGAATTAACAGAACACTAAGCAGTTTCTCACAAACCTTCTTTCCAGATTTCATCTGAGGATACTTCCTTTTTCACCATAGCCCTCTATGGACTTCAAAATATCACTTTGCCAATTCCACAAGAACAGTCTTAGCGAAAGGCTTCTTGAGGGGAAAGCTGTAACTCTGTGAGATGATTTCACGGAACACCAAGAAGTTCCTCAGATAGCTTCTTTCTCTTTCTTATCGGAGGATATTTTCTTTGGCCCTATACTCTTCAAAGGGATCCGAAATATCTGTTCTCAGATTCCACAGATTAAGGCTAGCAAAGAGATCCACGAAATACAGATGTAACTCTGTGAGATGAATTAACAGAACACTAAGCAGTTTCTCAGAAAGCTTCTTTCCAGATTTCATCTGAGGATATTTCCTTTTTCACCATAGCCCTCTATGGGCTTTCAAATATCACTTTGCCAATTCCAGAAGAACTGTCTTAGCGAAAGGCTTCTTGAGGGGAAAGCTGTAACTCTGTGAGATGATTTCACAGAACACAAAGAAGTTTCTCAGAAAGCTTCTTTCTCTTCGTTATCGGAGGATATTTCCTTTGGCCCCATAGTCTTCAATGGGATCCGAAATATCTGTTCTCAGATTCCACAGAAATAAGGCTAGCAAAGAGATTCACGAAATACAGATGTAACTCTGTGAGATGAATTAACAGAACACTAAGCAGTTTCTCAGAAAGCTTCTTTCCAGATTTCATCTGAGGATATTTCCTTTTTCACCATAGCCCTCTATGGACTTCCAAATATCACTTTGCCAATTCCACAAGAACTGTCTTAGCGAAAGGCTTCTTCAGGGGAAAGCTGTAACTCTGTGAGATGATTTCACGGAACACCAAGAAGTTCCTCAGAAAGCTTCTTTCTCTTTCTTATCGGAGGATATTTTCTTTGGCCCTATACTCTTCAAAGGGATCCGAAATATCTGTTCTCAGATTCCCCACAAATAAGGCTAGCAAAGAGATCCACGAAATACAGATGTAACTCTGTGAGATGAATTAACAGAACACTAAGCAGTTTCTCAGAAAGCTTCCTTCCATATTTCATCTGAGGATATTTCCTTTTTCACCATATCCCTCTATGGGCTTCCAAATATCACTTTGCCAATTCCACAAGAACTGTCTTAGCGAAAGGCTTCTTGAGGGGAAAGTTGTAACTCTGTGAGATGATTTCACAGAACACAAAGAAGTTTCTCAGAAAGCTTCTTTCTCTTTGTTATCGGAGGATATTTCCTTTGGCCCTATAGTCTTCAAAGGGATCCGAAATATCTCTTCTCAGATTCCACAGAAATAAGGCTACCAAAGAAATCCACGAAATACAGATGTAACTCTGTGAGATGAATTAACAGAACACTAAGCAGTTTCTCAGAAAGCTTCTTTCCAGATTTCATCTGAGGATATTTCCTTTTTCACCATAGCCCTCTATGGACTTCCAAATATCACTTTGCCACTTCCACAAGAACTGTCTTAGCGAAAGGCTTCTTGCGGGGAAAGCTGTAACTCTGTGAGATGATTTCTCAGAACGCAAAGAAGTTTCTCAGAAAGCTTCTTTCTCTTCGTTATCGGAGGATATTTCCTTTGGCCCCATAGTCTTCAATGGGATCCGAAATGTCTGTTCTCAGATTCCACAGAAATAAGGCTAGCAAAGAGATTCACGAAATACAGATGTAACTCTGTGAGATGAATTAACAGAACACTAAGCAGTTTCTCAGAAAGCTTCTTTCCAGATTTCATCTGAGGATATTTCCTTTTTCACCATAGCCCTCTATGGACTTCCAAATATCACTTTGCCAATTCCACAAGAACTGTCTTAGCGAAAGGCTTCTTGAGGGGAGAGCTGTAACTCTGTGAGATGATTTCACGGAACACCAAGAAGTTCCTCAGAAAGCTTCTTTCTCTTTCTTATCGGAGGATATTTTCTTTGGCCCTATACTCTTCAAAGGGATCCGAAATATCTGTTCTCAGATTCCACAGAAATAAGGCTAGCAAAGAGATCCACGAAATACAGATGTAACTCTGTGAGATGAATTAACAGAACACTAAGCAGTTTCTCAGAAAGCTTCTTTCCAGATTTCATCTGAGCATATTTCCTTTTTCACCATAGCCCTCTATGGGCTTTCAAATATCACTTTGCCAATTCCAGAAGAACTGTCTTAGCGAAAGGCTTCTTGAGGGGAAAGCTGTAACTCTGTGAGATGATTTCACAGAACACAAAGAAGTTTCTCAGAAAGCTTCTTTCTCTTTGTTATCGGAAGATATTTCCTTTGGCCCTATAGTCTTCAATGGGATCCGAATTATCTGTTCTCAGATTCCACAGAAATAAGGCTAGCAAAGAGATCCACGAAATACAGATGTAACTCTGTGAGATGAATCAACAGAACACTAAGCAGTTTCTCAGAAAGCTTCCTTCCATATTTCATCTGAGGATATTTCCTTTTTCACCATAGCCCTCTATGGGCTTCCAAATATCACTTTGCCAATTCCACAAGAACTGTCTTAGCGAAAGGCTTCTTGAGGGGAAAGCTGTAACTCTGTGAGATGATTTCACAGAACACAAAGAAGTTTCTCAGAAAGCTTCTTTCTCTTTGTTATCGGAGGATATTTCCTTTGGCCCTATAGTCTTCAAAGGGATCCGAAATATCTCTTCTCAGATTTCACAGAAATAAGGCTACCAAAGAAATCCACGAAATACAGATGTAACTCTGTGAGATGAATTAACAGAACACTAAGCAGTTTCTCAGAAAGCTTCTTTCCAGATTTCATCTGAGGATATTTCCTTTTTCACCATAGCCCTCTATGGACTTCCAAATATCACTTTGCCAATTCCACAAGAACTGTCTTAGCGAAAGGCTTCTTGAGGGGAAAGCTGTAACTCTCTGAGATGATTTCACGGAACACCAAGAAGTTCTTCAGAAAGCTTCTTTCTCTTTGTTATCGGAGGATATTTTCTTTAGCCCTATACTCTTCAAAGGGATCCGAAATATCTGTTCTCAGATTCCACAGAAATAAGGCTAGCAAAGAGATCCACGAAAAACAGATGTAACTCTGTGAGATGAATTAACAGAACACTAAGCAGTTTCTCAGAAAGCTTCTTTCCAGATTTCATCTGAGGATATTTCCTTTTTCACCATAGACCTCTAAGGGATTCCAAATATCACTTTGCCACTTCCACAAGAACTGTCTTAGCGAAAGGCTTCTGGAGGGGAAAGCTGTAACTCTGTGAGATGATTTCTCAGAACGCAAAGAAGTTTCTCAGAAAGCTTCTTTCTCTTCGTTATCGGAGGATATTTCCTTTGGCCCCATAGTCTTCAATGGGATCCGAAATATCTGTTCTCAGATTCCACAGAAATAAGGCTAGCAAAGAGATTCACGAAATACAGATGTAACTCTGTGAGATGAATTAACAGAACACTAAGCAGTTTCTCAGAAAGCTTCTTTCCAGATTTCATCTGAGGATATTTCCTTTTTCACCATAGCCCTCTACGGGCTTCCAAATATCACTTTGCCAGTTCCACAAGAACTGTCTTAGCGAAAGGCTTCTTGAGAGGAAAGCTGTAACTCTGGGAGATGATTTCACAGAACACAAAGAAGTTTCTCAGAAAGCTTCTTTCTCTTTGTAATCAGAGGATATTTCCTTTGGCCCTATAGTCTTCAAAGGGATCTGAATTACCTGTTCTCAGATTCCACAGAAATAAGGCTAGCAAAGAGATCCACGAAATACAGATGTAACTCTGTGAGATGAATTAACAGAACACTAAGCAGTTTCTCAGAAAGCTTCTTTCCAGATTTCATCTGAGGATATTTCCTTTTTCACCATAGCCCTCTATGGGCTTCCAAATATCACTTTGCCAATTCCACAAGAACTGTCTTAGCGAAAGGCTTCTTGAGAGGAAAGCTGTAACTCTGTGAGATGATTTCTCAGAACACAAAGGAGTTTCTCAGAAAGCTTCTTTCTCTTTGTTATCGGAGGATATTTCCTTTGGCCCTATAGTCTTCAAAGGGATCCGAAATATCTGTTCTCAGATTCCACAAAAATAAGGCTAGCAAAGAGATCCACGAAATACAGATGTAACTCTGTGAGACGAATTAACCGAACACTAAGCAGTTTCTCAGAAAGCTTCTTTCCAGATTTCATCTGTGGATATTTCCTTTTTCACCATAGCCCTCTATGGGCTTCCAAATATCACTTTGCCAATTCCACAAGAACTGTCTTAGCGAAAGGCTTCTTGAGGGAAAAGCTGTAACTCTGTGAGATGATTTCTCAGAACGCAAAGAAGTTTCTCAGAAAGCTTCTTTCTCTTTGTTATCGGAGGATATTTCCTTTGGCCCTGTAGTCTTCAAAGGGATCCGAAATATCTGTTCTCAGATTCCACAGAAATAAGGCTAGCTAAGATATCCACGAAATAAAGATGTAACTCTGTGAGATGAATGAACAGAACACTAAGCAGTTTCTCAGAAAGCTTCTTTCCAGATTTCATCTGAGGATACTTCCTTTTTCACCATAGCCCTCTATGGGCTTCCAAATATCACTTTGCCAATTCCACAAGAAGTGTCTTAGCGAAAGGCTTCTTGAGGGGAAAGCTGTAACTCTGTGAGATGATTTCACAGAACACAAAGAAGTTTCTCAGAAAGCTTCTATCTCTTTGTTATCGGAAGATATTTCTTTTGGCGTTATAGTCTTCAGTGGGATCCGAAATATCTGTTCTCAGATTCCACAGAAATAAGGCTAGCAAAGAATTCCACGAAATACAGATGTAACTCTGTGAGACGAAATTACAGAACACTAAGCAGTTCCTCAGAAAGCTTCTTTCCAGATTTCATCTGAGGATATTCCCTTTTTCACCGTAGCCCTCTAAGGGCTTCCAAATATCACTTTGCCAATTCCACAAGAAGTGTCTTAGCGAAAGGCTTCTTGAGGAGAAAGCTGTAACTCTGTGAGATGATTTGACAGAACACAAAGAAGTTTCTCAGAAAGCTTCTTTCTCTTTGTTATCGGATGATATTTCCTTTGGCCCTATATTCTTCAATGGGATCCGAAATATCCGTTATCAGATTCCACAGAAATAAGCCTAGCAAAGAGATCCACGAAATACAGATGTAACTCTGTGAGATGAATGAACAGAACACTAAGCAGTTTCTCAGAAAGCTTCCTTCCATATTTCATCTGAGGATATTTCCTTTTTCACCGTAGCCCTCTATGGGCTTCCAAATATCAGTTTGCCAATTCCACAAGCACTGTCTTAGCGAAAGGCTTCTTGAGGGGAAAGCTGTAACTCTGTGAGATGATTTCACAGAACACAAAGAAGTTTCTCAGAAAGCTTCTTTCTCTTTGTTATCGGAGGATATTTTCTTTGGCCCTATAGTCTTCAAAGGGATCCGAAATATCTCTTCTCAGATTCCACAGAAATAAGGCTACCAAAGAAATCCACGAAATACAGATGTAACTCTGTGAGATGAATTAACAGAACACTAAGCAGATTCTCAGAAAGTTTCTTTCCAGATTTCATCTGAGGATATTTCCTTTTTCACCATAGCCCTCTATGGACTTCCAAATATCACTTTGCCAATTCCACAAGAACTGTCTTAGCGAAAGGCTTCTTGAGAGGAAAGCTGCAACTCTGTGAGATTATTTCACGGAACACCAAGAAGTTCTTCAGAAAGCTTCTTTCTCTTTGTTATCGGAGGATATTTTCTTTGGCCCTATACTCTTCAAAGGGATCCGAAATATCTGTTCTCAGATTCCACAGAAATAAGGCTAGCAAAGAGATCCACGAAATACAGATGTAACTCTGTGAGATGAATTAACAGAACACTAAGCAGTTTCTCAGAAAGCTTCTTTCCAGATTTCATCTGAGGATATTTCCTTTTTCACCATAGCCCTCTATGGGCTTCCAAATATCACTTTGCCAATTCCACAAGAAGTGTCTTAGCGAAAGGCTTCTTGAGGGGAAAGCTGTAACTCTGTGAGATGATTTCACAGAACGCAAAGAAGTTTCTCAGAAAGCTTCTTTCTCTTTGTTATCGGAGGATATTTCCATTGGCCTTATAGTCTTCAATGGGATGCGAAATATCTGTTCTCAGATTCCACAGAAATAAGGCTAGCAAAGAGATCCACGAAACACAGATGTAACTCTGTGAGATGAATTAACAGAACACTAAGGAGTTTCTCAGAAAGCTTCTTTCCAGAATTCATCTGAGGATATTTCCTTTTTCACCATAGCCCTCTATGGGCTTCCAAATATCACTTTGCCAATTCCACAAGAACTGTCTTAGTGAAAGGCTTCTTGAGGGGAAAGCTGTAACTCTGTGAGATGATTTCACAGAACACAAAGAAGTTTCTCAGAAAGCTTCTTTCTCTTTGTTATCGAAGGTTTTTTCCTTTAGCCCTAAAGTCTTCAAAGGGATCAGAAATATCTGCTCTCAGATTCCACAGAAATAAGGCTAGCAAAGAGATCCACGAAATACAGATGTAACTCTGTGAGATGAATGAACAGAACACTAAGCAGTTTCTCAGAAAGCTTCTTTCCAGATTTCATCTGAGGATACTTCCTTTTTCACCATAGCCCTCTATGGGCTTCCAAATATCACTTTGCCAATTCCACAAGAACTGTCTTAGTGAAAGGCTTCTTGAGGGGAAAGCTGTAACTCTGTGAGATGATTTCACAGAACACAAAGAAGTTTCTCAGAAAGCTTCTTTCTCTTTGTTATCGGAGGATATTTCCTTTGACCCTATAGTCTTCAAAGGGATCCGAAATATCTGTTCTCAGCTTCCACAAAAATAAGGCTAGCAAAGAGATCCACGAAATACAGATGTAACTCTGTGAGATGAATTAACCGAACACTAAGCAGTTTCTCAGAAAGCTTCTTTCCAGATTTCATCTGAGGATATTTCCTTTTTCACCATAGCCCTCTATGGGCTTCCAAATATCACTTTGCCAATTCCACAAGAAGTGTCTTAGCGAAAGGCTTCTTGAGGGGAAAGCTGTAACTCTGTGAGATGATTTCACAGAACGCAAAGAAGTTTCTCAGAAAGCTTCTTTCTCTTTGTTATCGGAGGATATTTCTATTGGCCTTATAGACTTCAATGGGATGCGAAATATCTGTTCTCAGATTCCACAGAAATAAGGCTAGCAAAGAGATCCACGAAACACAGATGTAACTCTGTGAGATGAATTAACAGAACACTAAGGAGTTTCTCAGAAAGCTTCTTTCCAGAATTCATCTGAGGATATTTCCTTTTTCACCATAGCCCTCTATGGGCTTCCAAATATCACTTTGCCAATTCCACAAGAACTCTCTTAGTGAAAGGCTTCTTGAGGGGAAAGCTGTAACTCTGTGAGATGATTTCACAGAACACAAAGAAGTTTCTCAGAAAGCTTCTTTCTCTTTGTTATCGAAGGTTTTTTCCTTTAGCCCTAAAGTCTTCAAAGGGATCAGAAATATCTGCTCTCAGATTCCACAGAAATAAGGCTAGCAAAGAGATCCACGAAATGCAGATGTAACTCTGTGAGATGAATGAACAGAACACTAAGCAGTTTCTCAGAAAGCTTCTTTCCAGATTTCATCTGAGGATACTTCCTTTTTCACCATAGCCCTCTAGGGCTTCCAAATATCACTTTGCCAATTCCACAAGAACTGTCTTAGCGAAAGTCTTCTTGAGGGGAAAGCTGTAACTCTGTGAGATGATTTCTCAGAACGCAAAGAAGTTTCTCAGAAAGCTTCTTTCCAGATTTCATCTGAGGATATTTCCTTTTTCACCATAGCCCTCTATGGGCTTCCAAATATCACTTTGCCAATTCCACAAGAAGTGTCTTAGCGAAAGGCTTCTTGAGAAGAAAGCTGCAACTCTGTGAGATTATTTCACGGAACACCAAGAAGTTCTTCAGAAAACTTCTTTCTCTTTGTTATCGGAGGATATTTTCTTTGGCCCTATACTCTTCAAAGGGATCCGAAATATCTGTTCTCAGATTCCACAGAAATAAGGCTAGCAAAGAATTCCACGAAATACAGATGTAACTCTGTGAGACGAAATTACAGAACACTAAGCAGTTCCTCAGAAAGCTTCTTTCCAGATTTCATCTGAGGATATTTCCTTTTTCACCGTAGCCCTCTATGGGCTTCCAAATATCACTTTGCCAATTCCACAAGCACTGTCTTAGCGAAAGGCTTCTTGAGGGGAAAGCTGTAACTCTGTGAGATGATTTCACAGAACACAAAGAAGTTTCTCAGAAAGCTTCTTTCTCTTTGTTATCGGAGGATATTTTCTTTGGCCCTATAGTCTTCAAAGGGATCCGAAATATCTCTTCTCAGATTCCACAGAAATAAGGCTACCAAAGAAATCCACGAAATACAGATGTAACTCTGTGAGATGAATTAACAGAACACTAAGCAGATTCTCAGAAAGTTTCTTTCCAGATTTCATCTGAGGATATTTCCTTTTTCACCATAGCCCTCTATGGACTTCCAAATATCACTTTGCCAATTCCACAAGAACTGTCTTAGCGAAAGGCTTCTTGAGAGGAAAGCTGCAACTCTGTGAGATTATTTCACGGAACACCAAGAAGTTCTTCAGAAAGCTTCTTTCTCTTTGTTATCGGAGGATATTTTCTTTGGCCCTATACTCTTCAAAGGGATCCGAAATATCTGTTCTCAGTTTCCACAGAAATAAGGCTAGCAAAGAGATCCACGAAATACAGATGTAACTCTGTGAGATGAATGAACAGAACACTAAGCAGTTTCTCAGAAAGCTTCTTTCCAGATTTCATCTGAGGATACTTCCTTTTTCACCATAGCCCTCTATGGGCTTCCAAATATCACTTTGCCAATTCCACAAGAACTGTCTTAGCGAAAGTCTTCTTGAGGGGAAAGCTGTAACTCTGTGAGATGATTTCTCAGAACGCAAAGAAGTTTCTCAGAAAGCTTCTTTCTCTTTGTTATCGGAGGATATTTCCTTAGGCCTTATAGTCTTCAATGGGATACGATATATCTGTTCTCAGATTCCACAGAAATAAGGCTAGCAAAGACATCCACGAAATACAGATGTAACTCTGTGAGATGAATGAACAGAACACTAAGCAGTTTCTCAGAAAGCTTCTTTCCAGATTTCATCTGAGGATATTTCCTTTTTCACCATAGCCCTCTATGGGCTTCCAAATATCACTTTGCCAATTCCACAAGAAGTGTCTTAGCGAAAAGCTACTTGAGAGGAAAGCTGTAACTCTGTGAGATGATTTCACAGAACACAAAGAAGTTTCTCAGAAAGCTTCTTTCTCTTTGTTATCGAAGGTTTTTTCCTTTAGCCCTAAAGTCTTCAAAGGGATCAGAAATATCTGTTCTCAGATTCCACAGAAATAAGGCTAGCAAAGAGATCCACGAAATACAGATGTAACTCTGTGAGATGAATGAACAGAACACTAAGCAGTTTCTCAGAAAGCTTCTTTCCAGATTTCATCTGAGGATACTTCCTTTTTCACCATAGCCCTCTATGGGCTTCCAAATATCACTTTGCCAATTCCACAAGAAGTGTCTTAGCGAAAGTCTTCTTGAGGGGAAAGCTGTAACTCTGTGAGATGATTTCTCAGAACGCAAAGAAGTTTCTCAGAAAGCTTCTTTCTCTTTGTTATCGGAGGATATTTCCTTAGGCCCTATAGTCTTCAATGGGATCCGATATATCTCTTCTCAGATTCCACAGAAATAAGGCTAGCAAAGAGATCCACGAAATACAGATGTAACTCTGTGAGATGAATGAACAGAACACTAAGCAGTTTCTCAGAAAGCTTCTTTCCAGATTTCATCTGAGGATATTTCCTTTTTCACCATAGCCCTCTATGGGCTTCCAAATATCACTTTGCCAATTCCACAAGAAGTGTCTTAGCGAAAGGCTACTTGAGAGGAAAGCTGTAACTCTGTAAGATGATTTCACAGAACACAAAGAAGTTTCTCAGAAAGCTTCTTTCTCTTTGTTATCGGAGGATATTTCCTTTGGCCCTATAGTCTTCAAAGGGATCCGAAATATCTGTTCTCAGCTTCCACAAAAATAAGGCTAGCAAAGAGATCCACGAAATACAGATGTAACTCTGTGAGATGAATTAACCGAACACTAAGCAGTTTCTCAGAAAGCTTCTTTCCAGATTTCATCTGAGGATATTTCCTTTTTCAGCATAGCCCTCTATGGACTTCCAAATATCACTTTGCCAATTCCACAAGAACTGTCTTAGCGAAAGGCTTCTTGAGAAGAAAGCTGCAACTCTGTGAGATTATTTCACGGAACACCAAGAAGTTCTTCAGAAAGCTTCTTTCTCTTTGTTATCGGAGGATATTTTCTTTGGCCCTATACTCTTCAAAGGGATCCGAAATATCTGTTCTCAGATTCCACAGAAATAAGGCTAGCAAAGAATTCCACGAAATACAGATGTAACTCTGTGAGACGAAATTACAGAACACTAAGCAGTTCCTCAGAAAGCTTCTTTCCAGATTTCATCTGAGGATATTCCCTTTTTCACCGTAGCCCTCTAAGGGCTTCCAAATATCACTTTGCCAATTCCACAAGAAGTGTCTTAGCGAAAGGCTTCTTGAGGGGAAAGCTGTAACTCTGTGAGATGATTTGACAGAACACAAAGAAGTTTCTCAGAAAGCTTCTTTCTCTTTGTTATCGGATGATATTTCCTTTGGCCCTATATTCTTCAATGGGATCCGAAATATCCGTTCTCAGATTCCACAGAAATAAGCCTAGCAAAGAGATCCACGAAATACAGATGTAACTCTGTGAGATGAATGAACAGAACACTAAGCAGTTTCTCAGAAAGCTTCCTTCCATATTTCATCTGAGGATATTTCCTTTTTCACCGTAGCCCTCTATGGGCTTCCAAATATCACTTTGCCAATTCCACAAGCACTGTCTTAGCGAAAGGCTTCTTGAGGGGAAAGCTGTAACTCTGTGAGATGATTTCACAGAACACAAAGAAGTTTCTCAGAAAGCTTCTTTCTCTTTGTTATCGGAGGATATTTTCTTTGGCCCTATAGTCTTCAAAGGGATCCGAAATATCTCTTCTCAGATTCCACAGAAATAAGGCTACCAAAGAAATCCACGAAATACAGATGTAACTCTGTGAGATGAATTAACAGAACACTAAGCAGATTCTCAGAAAGTTTCTTTCCAGATTTCATCTGAGGATATTTCCTTTTTCACCATAGCCCTCTATGGACTTCCAAATATCACTTTGCCAATTCCACAAGAACTGTCTTAGCGAAAGGCTTCTTGAGAGGAAAGCTGCAACTCTGTGAGATTATTTCACGGAACACCAAGAAGTTCTTCAGAAAGCTTCTTTCTCTTTGTTATCGGAGGATATTTTCTTTGGCCCTATACTCTTCAAAGGGATCCGAAATATCTGTTCTCAGTTTCCACAGAAATAAGGCTAGCAAAGAGATCCACGAAATACAGATGTAACTCTGTGAGATGAATGAACAGAACACTAAGCAGTTTCTCAGAAAGCTTCTTTCCAGATTTCATCTGAGGATACTTCCTTTTTCACCATAGCCCTCTATGGGCTTCCAAATATCACTTTGCCAATTCCACAAGAACTGTCTTAGCGAAAGTCTTCTTGAGGGGAAAGCTGTAACTCTGTGAGATGATTTCTCAGAACGCAAAGAAGTTTCTCAGAAAGCTTCTTTCTCTTTGTTATCGGAGGATATTTCCTTAGGCCTTATAGTCTTCAATGGGATACGATATATCTGTTCTCAGATTCCACAGAAATAAGGCTAGCAAAGACATCCACGAAATACAGATGTAACTCTGTGAGATGAATGAACAGAACACTAAGCAGTTTCTCAGAAAGCTTCTTTCCAGATTTCATCTGAGGATATTTCCTTTTTCACCATAGCCCTCTATGGGCTTCCAAATATCACTTTGCCAATTCCACAAGAAGTGTCTTAGCGAAAAGCTACTTGAGAGGAAAGCTGTAACTCTGTGAGATGATTTCACAGAACACAAAGAAGTTTCTCAGAAAGCTTCTTTCTCTTTGTTATCGGAGGATATTTCCTTTGGCCCTATAGTCTTCAAAGGGATCCGAAATATCTGTTCTCAGCTTCCACAAAAATAAGGCTAGCAAAGAGATCCACGAAATACAGATGTAACTCTGTGAGATGAATTAACCGAACACTAAGCAGTTTCTCAGAAAGCTTCTTTCCAGATTTCATCTGAGGATATTTCCTTTTTCACCGTAGCCCTCTATGGACTTCCAAATATCACTTTGCCAATTCCACAAGAACTGTTTTAGCGAAAGGCTTCTTGAGAAGAAAGCTGCAACTCTGTGAGATTATTTCACGGAACACCAAGAAGTTCTTCAGAAAGCTTCTTTCTCTTTGTTATCGGAGGATATTTTCTTTGGCCCTATACTCTTCAAAGGGATCCGAAATATCTGTTCTCAGATTCCACAGAAATAAGGCTAGCAAAGAGATCCACGAAATACAGATGTAACTCTGTGAGATGAATTAACAGAACACTAAGCAGTTTCTCAGAAAGCTTCTTTCCAGATTTCATCTGAGGATATTTCCTTTTTCACCATAGCCCTCTATGGGCTTCCAAATATCACTTTGCCAATTCCACAAGAAGTGTCTTAGCGAAAGGCTTCTTGAGGGGAAAGCTGTAACTCTGTGAGATGATTTCACAGAACGCAAAGAAGTTTCTCAGAAAGCTTCTTTCTCTTTGTTATCGGAGGATATTTCTATTGGCCTTATAGACTTCAATGGGATGCGAAATATCTGTTCTCAGATTCCACAGAAATAAGGCTAGCAAAGAGATCCACGAAACACAGATGGAACTCTGTGAGATGAATTAACAGAACACTAAGGAGTTTCTCAGAAAGCTTCTTTCCAGGATTCATCTGAGGATATTTCTTTTTCACCATAGCCCTCTATGGGCTTCCAAATATCACTTTGCCAATTCCACAAGAACTCTCTTAGTGAAAGGCTTCTTGAGGGGAAAGCTGTAACTCTGTGAGATGATTTCACAGAACACAAAGAAGTTTCTCAGAAAGCTTCTTTCTCTTTGTTATCGAAGGTTTTTTTCCTTTAGCCCTAAAGTCTTCAAAGGGATCAGAAATATCTGCTCTCAGATTCCACAGAAATAAGGCTAGCAAAGAGATCCACGAAATACAGATGTAACTCTGTGAGATGAATGAACAGAACACTAAGCAGTTTCTCAGAAAGCTTCTTTCCAGATTTCATCTGAGGATACTTCCTTTTTCACCATAGCCCTCAATGGGCTTCCAAATATCACTTTGCCAATTCCACAAGAACTGTCTTAGCGAAAGTCTTCTTGAAGGGAAAGCTGTAACTCTGTGAGATGATTTCTCAGAACGCAAAGAAGTTTCTCAGAAAGCTTCTTTCTCTTTGTTATCGGAGGATATTTCCTTAGGCCCTATAGTCTTCAATGGGATCCGATATATCTCTTCTCAGATTCCACAGTAATAAGGCTAGCAAAGAGATCCACGAAATACAGATGTAACTCTGTGAGATGAATGAACAGAACACTAAGCAGTTTCTCAGAAAGCTTCTTTCCAGATTTCATCTGAGGATATTTCCTTTTTCACCATAGCCCTCTATGGGCTTCCAAATATCACTTTGCCAATTCCACAAGAAGTGTCTTAGCGAAAGGCTACTTGAGAGGAAAGCTGTAACTCTGTGAGATGATTTCACAGAACGCAAAGAAGTTTCTCAGAAAGCTTCTTTCTCTTTGTTATCGAAGGTTTTTTCCTTTGGCCCTAAAGTCTTCAAAGGGATCAGAAATATCTGTTCTCAGATTCCACAGAAATAAGGCTAGCAAAGAGATCCACGAAATACATATGTAACTCTGTGAGCTGAATTAACAGAACACTAAGCAGTTTCTCAGAAAGCTTCTTTCCAGATTTCATCTGAGGATATTTCCTTTTTCACCATAGCCCTCTATGGGCTTCCAAATATCACTTTGCCAATTACACAAGAACTGTCTTAGCGAAAGGCTTCTTGAGAGGAAAGCTGTAACTCTGTGAGATGATTTCTCAGAACACAAAGGAGTTTCTCAGAAAGCTTCTTTCTCTTTGTTATCGGAGGATATTTCCTTTGGCCCTATAGTCTTCAAAGGGATCCGAAATATCTGTTCTCAGATTCCACAAAAATAAGGCTAGCAAAGAGATCCACGAAATACAGATGTAACTCTGTGAGACGAATTAACCGAACACTAAGCAGTTTCTCAGAAAGCTTCTTTCCAGATTTCATCTGAGGATATTTCCTTTTTCACCATAGCCCTCTATGGGCTTCCAAATATCACTTTGCCAATTCCACAAGAACTGTCTTAGCGAAAGGCTTCTTGAGGGGAAAGCTGTAACTCTGTGAGATGATTTCTCAGAACGCAAAGAAGTTTCTCAGAAAGCTTCTTTCTCTTTGTTATCGGAGGATATTTCCTTTGGCCCTGTAGTCTTCAAAGGGATCCGAAATATCTGTTCTCAGATTCCACAGAAATAAGGCTAGCAAAGAGATCCACGAAATAAAGATGTAACTCTGTGAGATGAATTAACAGAACACTAAGCAGTTTCTCAGAAAGCTTCTTTCCAGATTTCATCTGAGGATACTTCCTTTTTCACCATAGCCCTCTATGGGCTTCCAAATATCACTTTGCCAATTCCACAAGAAGTGTCTTAGCGAAAGGCTTCTTGAGGGGAAAACCGTAACTCTATGAGATGATTTCACAGAACACAAAGAAGTTTCTCAGAAAGCTTCTTTCTCTTTGTTATTGGAACACATTTCCTTCGGCCCTATAGTCTTCAATGGGATCCGAAATATCTGTTCTCAGATTCCACAGAAATAAGGCTAGCAAAGAGATCCAAGAAATAGAGATGTAACTCTGTGAGATGAATTAACAGAACGCTAAGCAGTTTCTCAGAAAGCTTCTTTACAGATTTCATCTGATGATATTTCCTTTTTCACCATTACCCTCTATGGGCTTCCAAATATCACTTTGCCAATTCCACAAGAACTGTCTTAGTGAAAGGCTTCTTGAGGGGAAAGCTGTAACTCTGTGTGATGATTTCACAGAACACAAAGAAGTTTCTCAGAAAGCTTCTTTCTCTTTGTTATCGAAGGTTTTTTCCTTTGGCCCTAAAGTCTTCAAAGGGATCAGAAATATCTGTTCTCAGATTCCACAGAAATAAGGCTAGCAAAGAGATCCACGAAATACATATGTAACTCTGTGAGCTGAATTAACAGAACACTAAGCAGTTTCTCAGAAAGCTTCTTTCCAGATTTCATCTGAGGATATTTCCTTTTTCACCATAGCCCTCTATGGGCTTCCAAATATCACTTTGCCAATTACACAAGAACTGTCTTAGCGAAAGGCTTCTTGAGAGGAAAGCTGTAACTCTGTGAGATGATTTCTCAGAACACAAAGGAGTTTCTCAGAAAGCTTCTTTCTCTTTGTTATCGGAGGATATTTCCTTTGGCCCTATAGTCTTCAAAGGGATCCGAAATATCTGTTCTCAGCTTCCACAAAAATAAGGCTAGAAAAGAGATCCACGAAATACAGATGTAACTCTGTGAGATGAATTAACCGAACACTAAGCAGTTTCTCAGAAAGCTTCTTTCCATATTTCATCTGAGGATATTTCCTTTTTCACCATAGCCCTCTATGGGCTTCCAAATATCACTTTGCCAATTCCACAAGAACTGTCTTAGCGAAAGGCTTCTTGAGGGGAAAGCTGTAACTCTGTGAGATGATTTCACAGAAAACAAAGAAGTTTCTCAGAAAGCTACCGTCTCTTTTTTATCGGAGTATATTTCCTTAGGCCCTATAGTCTTCAAAGGGATCCGAATTATCTGTTCTCAGATTCCACAGAAATAAGGCTGGCAAAGAGATCCACGAAATACAGATGTAACTCTGTGAGATGAATTAACAGAACACTAAGCAGTTTCTCAGAAAGCTTCTTTCCAGATTTCATCTGAGGATATTTCCTTTTTCACCATAGCCCTCTATGGGCTTCCAAATATCACTTTGCCAATTCCACAAGAAGTGTCTTAGCGAAAGGCTTCTTGAGGGGAAAGCTGTAACTCTGTGAGATGATTTCACAGAACACAAAGTAGTTTCTCAGAAAGCTTCTTTCTGTTTGTTATCGGAAGATATTTCCTTTGGCCCCATAGTCTTCAATGGGATCCGAAATATCTGTTCTCAGATTCCACAGAAATAAGGCTAGCAAAGAGATCCACGAAATACAGATGTAACTCTGTGAGATGAATTAACAGAACACCAAGCAGTTTCTCAGAAAGCTTCTTTACAGATTTCATCTGATGATATTTCCTTTTTCACCATTGCCCTCTAAGGGCTTCCAAATATCACTTTGCCAAATCCACAAGAACTGTCTTAGGGAAAGGCTTCGTGAGGAGAAAGCTGTAACTCTGTGAGATGATTTCAAAGAACACAAAGAAGTTTCTAAGAAAGCTTCTTTCTCTTTGTAATCGGAGGATATTTCCTTTGTCCCTGTAGTCTTCAAAGGGATCTGAAATACCTGTTCTCAGATTCCAAAGAAATAAGGCTAGCAAAGAGATCCACGAAATACAGATGTAACTCTGTGAGATGAATTGACAGAACAATAAGCAGTTTCTCAGAAAGCTTCTTTCCAGATTTCATCTGAGGATATTTGCTTTTTCACCATAGCCCTCTATGGGCTTCCAAATATCACTTTGCCAATTCCACAAGAACTGTCTTAGTGAAAGGCTTCTTGAGGGGAAAGCTGTAACTCTGTGTGATGATTTCACAGAACACAAAGAAGTTTCTCAGAAAGCTTCTTTCTCTTTCTTATCGAAGGTTTTTTCCTTTGGCCCTAAAGTCTTCAAAGGGATCAGAAATATCTGTTCTCAGATTCCACAGAAATAAGGCTAGCAAAGAGATCCACGAAATACAGATGTAACTCTATGAGATGAATTAACAGAACACTAAGCAGTTTCTCAGAAAGCTTCTTTCCAGATTTCATCTGAGGATATTTCCTTTTTCACCATAGCCCTCTATGGGCTTCCAAATATCACTTTGCCAATTCCACAAGAACTGTCTTAGCGAAAGGCTTCTTGAGAGGAAAGCTGTAACTCTGTGAGATGATTTCTCAGAACACAAAGGAGTTTCTCAGAAAGCTTCTTTCTCTTTGTTATCGGAGGATATTTCCTTTGGCCCTATAGTCTTCAAAGGGATCTGAAATATCTGTTCTCAGATTCCACAAAAATAAGGCTAGCAAAGTGATCCACGAAATACAGATGTAACTCTGTTAGACGAATTAACCGAACACTAAGCAGTTTCTCAGAAAGCTTCTTTCCAGATTTCATCTGTGGATATTTCCTTTTTCACCATAGCCCTCTATGGGCTTCCAAATATCACTTTGCCAATTCCACAAGAACTGTCTTAGCGAAAGGCTTCTTGAGGGAAAAGCTGTAACTCTGTGAGATGATTTCTCAGAACGCAAAGAAGTTTCTCAGAAAGCTTCTTTCTCTTTGTTATCGGAGGATATTTCCTTTGGCCCTGTAGTCTTCAAAGGGATCCGAAATATCTGTTCTCAGATTCCACAGAAATAAGGCTAGCTAAGATATCCACGAAATAAAGATGTAACTCTGTGAGATGAACTAACAGAACACTAAGCAGTTTCTCAGAAAGCTTCTTTCCAGATTTCATCTGAGGATACTTCCTTTTTCACCATAGCCCTCTATGGGCTTCCAAATAACACTTTGCCAATTCCACAAGAAGTGTCTTAGCGAAAGGCTTCTTGAGGGGAAAGCTGTAACTCTGCGAGATGATTTCAAAGAACACAAAGAAGTTTCTCAGAAAGCTTCTATCTCTTTGTTATCGGAAGATATTTCTTTTGGCGTTATAGTCTTCAGTGGGATCCGAAATATCTGTTCTCAGATTCCACAGAAATAAGGCTAGCAAAGAATTCCACGAAATACAGATGTAACTCTGTGAGACGAAATTACAGAACACTAAGCAGTTCCTCAGAAAGCTTCTTTCCAGATTTCATCTGAGGATATTCCCTTTTTCACCGTAGCCCTCTAAGGGCTTCCAAATATCACTTTGCCAATTCCACAAGAAGTGTCTTAGCGAAAGGCTTCTTGAGGGGAAAGCTGTAACTCTGTGAGATGATTTGACAGAACACAAAGAAGTTTCTCAGAAAGCTTCTTTCTGTTTGTTATCGGATGATATTTCCTTTGGCCCTATATTCTTCAATGGGATCCGAAATATCCGTTCTCAGATTCCACAGAAATAAGCCTAGCAAAGAGATCCACGAAATACAGATGTAACTCTGTGAGATGAATCAACAGAACACTAAGCAGTTTCTCAGAAAGCTTCCTTCCATATTTCATCTGAGGATATTTCCTTTTTCACCGTAGCCCTCTATGGGCTTCCAAATATCACTTTGCCAATTCCACAAGCACTGTCTTAGCGAAAGGCTTCTTGAGGGGAAAGCTGTAACTCTGTGAGATGATTTCACAGAACACAAAGAAGTTTCTCAGAAAGCTTCTTTCTCTTTGTTATCGGAGGATATTTCCTTAGGCCTTATAGTCTTCAATGGGATACGATATATCTGTTCTCAGATTCCACAGAAATAAGGCTAGCAAAGACATCCACGAAATACAGATGTAACTCTGTGAGATGAATGAACAGAACACTAAGCAGTTTCTCAGAAAGCTTCTTTCCAGATTTCATCTGAGGATATTTCCTTTTTCACCATAGCCCTCTATGGACTTCCAAATATCACTTTGCCAATTCCACAAGAACTGTCTTAGCGAAAGGCTTCTTGAGAAGAAATATGCAACTCTGTGAGATTATTTCACGGAACACCAAGAAGTTCTTCAGAAAGCTTCTTTCTCTTTGTTATCGGAGGATATTTTCTTTGGCCCTATACTCTTCAAAGGGATCCGAAATATCTGTTCTCAGATTCCACAGAAATAAGGCTAGCAAAGAGATCCACGAAATACAGATGTAACTCTGTGAGATGAATGAACAGAACACTAAGCAGTTTCTCAGAAAGCTTCTTTCCAGATTTCATCTGAGGATATTTCCTTTTTCACCATAGCCCTCTATGGGCTTCCAAATATCACTTTGCCAATTCCACAAGAAGTGTCTTAGCGAAAGGCTTCTTGAGGGGAAAGCTGTAACTCTGTGAGATGATTTCACAGAACGCAAAGAAGTTTCTCAGAAAGCTTCTTTCTCTTTGTTATCGGAGGATATTTCTATTGGCCTTATAGACTTCAATGGGATGCGAAATATCTGTTCTCAGATTCCACAGAAATAAGGCTAGCAAAGAGATCCACGAAACACAGATGTAACTCTGTGAGATGAATTAACAGAACACTAAGGAGTTTCTCAAAAAGCTTCTTTCCAGAATTCATCTGAGGATATTTCCTTTTTCACCATAGCCCTCTATGGGCTTCCAAATATCACTTTGCCAATTCCACAAGAACTCTCTTAGTGAAAGGCTTCTTGAGGGGAAAGCTGTAACTCTGTGAGATGATTTCACAGAACACAAAGAAGTTTCTCAGAAAGCTTCTTTCTCTTTGTTATCGAAGGTTTTTTCCTTTAGCCCTAAAGTCTTCAAAGGGATCAGAAATATCTGCTCTCAGATTCCACAGAAATAAGGCTAGCAAAGAGATCCACGAAATACAGATGTAACTCTGTGAGATGAATGAACAGAACACTAAGCAGTTTCTCAGAAAGCTTCTTTCCAGATTTCATCTGAGGATACTTCCTTTTTCACCATAGCCCTCTATGGGCTTCCAAATATCACTTTGCCAATTCCACAAGAACTGTCTTAGCGAAAGTCTTCTTGAGGGGAAAGCTGTAACTCTGTGAGATGATTTCTCAGAACGCAAAGAAGTTTCTCAGAAAGCTTCTTTCTCTTTGTTATCGGAGGATATTTCCTTAGGCCCTATAGTCTTCAATGGGATCCGATATATCTCTTCTCAGATTCCACAGAAATAAGGCTAGCAAAGAGATCCACGAAATACAGATGTAACTCTGTGAGATGAATGAACAGAACACTAAGCAGTTTCTCAGAAAGCTTCTTTCCAGATTTCATCTGAGGATATTTCCTTTTTCACCATAGCCCTCTATGGGCTTCCAAATATCACTTTGCCAATTCCACAAGAAGTGTCTTAGCGAAAGGCTACTTGAGAGGAAAGCTGTAACTCTGTGAGAGGATTTCACAGAACACAAAGAAGTTTCTCAGAAAGCTTCTTTCTCTTTGTTATCGGAGGATATTTCCTTTGGCCCTATAGTCTTCAAAGGGATCCGAAATATCTGTTCTCAGATTCCACAGAAATAAGGCTAGCAAAGAGATCCACGAAATACAGATGTAACTCTATGAGATGAATTAACCGAACACTAAGCAGTTTCTCAGAAAGCTTCTTTCCAGATTTCATCTGAGGATATTTCCTTTTTCACCATAGCCCTCTATGGGCTTCCAAATATCACTTTGCCAATTCCACAAGAACTGTCTTAGCGAAAGGCTTCTTGAGGGGAAAGCTGTAACTCTGTGAGATGATTTCACAGAAAACAAAGAAGTTTCTCAGAAAGCTTCCGTCTCTTTTTTATCGGAGTATATTTCCTTAGGCCCTATAGTCTTCAAAGGGATCCGAATTATCTGTTCTCAGATTCCACAGAAATAAGGCTGGCAAAGAGATCCACGAAATACAGATGTAACTCTGTGAGATGAATTAACAGAACACTAAGCAGTTTCTCAGAAAGCTTCTTTCCAGATTTCATCTGAGGATATTTCCGTTTTCACCATAGCCCTCTATGGGCTTCCAAATATCACTTTGCCAATTCCACAAGAAGTGTCTTAGCGAAAGGCTTCTTGAGGGGAAAGCTGTAACTCTGTGAGATGATTTCACAGAACACAAAGTAGTTTCTCAGAAAGCTTCTTTCTGTTTGTTATCGGAAGATATTTCCTTTGGCCCCATAGTCTTCAATGGGATCCGAAATATCTGTTCTCAGATTCCACAGAAATAAGGCTAAGAAAGAGATCCACGAAATACAGATGTAACTCTGTGAGATGAATTAACAGAACACCAAGCAGTTTCTCAGAAAGCTTCTTTACAGATTTCATCTGATGATATTTCCTTTTTCACCATTGCCCTCTAAGGGCTTCCAAATATCACTTTGCCAAATCCACAAGAACTGTCTTAGGGAAAGGCTTCGTGAGGAGAAAGCTGTAACTCTGTGAGATGATTTCAAAGAACACAAAGAAGTTTCTAAGAAAGCTTCTTTCTCTTTGTAATCGGAGGATATTTCCTTTGTCCCTGTAGTCTTCAAAGGGATCTGAAATACCTGTTCTCAGATTCCAAAGAAATAAGGCTAGCAAAGAGATCCACGAAATACAGATGTAACTCTGTGAGATGAATTGACAGAACAATAAGCAGTTTCTCAGAAAGCTTCTTTCCAGATTTCATCTGAGGATATTTGCTTTTTCACCATAGCCCTCTATGGGCTTCCAAATATCACTTTGCCAATTCCACAAGAACTGTCTTAGTGAAAGGCTTCTTGAGGGGAAAGCTGTAACTCTGTGTGATGATTTCACAGAACACAAAGAAGTTTCTCAGAAAGCTTCTTTCTCTTTCTTATCGAAGGTTTTTTCCTTTGGCCCTAAAGTCTTCAAAGGGATCAGAAATATCTGTTCTCAGATTCCACAGAAATAAGGCTAGCAAAGAGATCCACGAAATACATATGTAACTCTGTGAGATGAATTAACAGAACACTAAGCAGTTTCTCAGAAAGCTTCTTTCCAGATTTCATCTGAGGATATTTCCTTTTTCACCATAGCCCTCTATGGGCTTCCAAATATCACTTTGCCAATTCCACAAGAACTGTCTTAGCGAAAGGCTTCTTGAGAGGAAAGCTGTAACTCTGTGAGATGATTTCTCAGAACACAAAGGAGTTTCTCAGAAAGCTTCTTTCTCTTTGTTATCGGAGGATATTTCCTTTGGCCCTATAGTCTTCAAAGGGATCTGAAATATCTGTTCTCAGATTCCACAAAAATAAGGCTAGCAAAGTGATCCACGAAATACAGATGTAACTCTGTTAGACGAATTAACCGAACACTAAGCAGTTTCTCAGAAAGCTTCTTTCCAGATTTCATCTGTGGATATTTCCTTTTTCACCATAGCCCTCTATGGGCTTCCAAATATCACTTTGCCAATTCCACAAGAACTGTCTTAGCGAAAGGCTTCTTGAGGGAAAAGCTGTAACTCTGTGAGATGATTTCTCAGAACGCAAAGAAGTTTCTCAGAAAGCTTCTTTCTCTTTGTTATCGGAGGATATTTCCTTTGGCCCTGTAGTCTTCAAAGGGATCCGAAATATCTGTTCTCAGATTCCACAGAAATAAGGCTAGCTAAGATATCCACGAAATAAAGATGTAACTCTGTGAGATGAATTAACAGAACACTAAGCAGTTTCTCAGAAAGCTTCTTTCCAGATTTCATCTGAGGATACTTCCTTTTTCACCATAGCCCTCTATGGGCTTCCAAATAACACTTTGCCAATTCCACAAGAAGTGTCTTAGCGAAAGGCTTCTTGAGGGGAAAGCTGTAACTCTGTGAGATGATTTCACAGAACACAAAGAAGTTTCTCAGAAAGCTTCTATCTCTTTGTTATCGGAAGATATTTCTTTTGGCGTTATAGTCTTCAGTGGGATCCGAAATATCTGTTCTCAGATTCCACAGAAATAAGGCTAGCAAAGAATTCCACGAAATACAGATGTAACTCTGTGAGACGAAATTACAGAACACTAAGCAGTTCCTCAGAAAGCTTCTTTCCAGATTTCATCTGAGGATATTCCCTTTTTCACCGTAGCCCTCTAAGGGCTTCCAAATATCACTTTGCCAATTCCACAAGAAGTGTCTTAGCGAAAGGCTTCTTGAGGGGAAAGCTGTAACTCTGTGAGATGATTTGACAGAACACAAAGAAGTTTCTCAGAAAGCTTCTTTCTGTTTGTTATCGGATGATATTTCCTTTGACCCTATATTTTTCAATGGGATCCGAAATATCCGTTCTCAGATTCCACAGAAATAAGCCTAGCAAAGAGATCCACGAAATACAGATGTAACTCTGTGAGATGAATCAACAGAACACTAAGCAGTTTCTCAGAAAGCTTCCTTCCATATTTCATCTGAGGATATTTCCTTTTTCACCGTAGCCCTCTATGGGCTTCCAAATATCACTTTGCCAATTCCACAAGCACTGTCTTAGCGAAAGGCTTCTTGAGGGGAAAGCTGTAACTCTGTGAGATGATTTCACAGAACACAAAGAAGTTTCTCAGAAAGCTTCTTTCTCTTTGTTATCGGAGGATATTTTCTTTGGCCCTATAGTCTTCAAAGGGATCCGAAATATCTCTTCTCAGATTCCACAGAAATAAGGCTACCAAAGAAATCCACGAAATACAGATGTAACTCTGTGAGATGAATTAACAGAACACTAAGCAGATTCTCAGAAAGTTTCTTTCCAGATTTCATCTGAGGATATTTCCTTTTTCACCATAGCCCTCTATGGACTTCCAAATATCACTTTGCCAATTCCACAAGAACTGTCTTAGCGAAAGGCTTCTTGAGAGGAAAGCTGCAACTCTGTGAGATTATTTCACGGAACACAAAGAAGTTCTTCAGAAAGCTTCTTTCTCTTTGTTATCGGAGGATATTTTCTTTGGCCCTATACTCTTCAAAGGGATCCGAAATATCTGTTCTCAGATTCCACAGAAATAAGGCTAGCAAAGAGATCCACGAAATACAGATGTAACTCTGTGAGATGAATTATCAGAACACTAAGCAGTTTCTCAGAAAGCTTCTTTCCAGATTTCATCTGAGGATATTTCCTTTTTCACCATAGCCCTCTATGGGCTTCCAAATATCACTTTGCCAATTCCACAAGAAGTGTCTTAGCGAAAGGCTTCTTGAGGGGAAAGCTGTAACTCTGTGAGATGATTTCACAGAACGCAAAGAAGTTTCTCAGAAAGCTTCTTTCTCTTTGTTATCGGAGGATATTTCCATTGGCCTTATAGTCTTCAATGGGATGCGAAATATCTGTTCTCAGATTCCACAGAAATAAGGCTAGCAAAGAGATCCACGAAACACAGATGTAACTCTGTGAGATGAATTAACAGAACACAAAGGAGTTTCTCAGAAAGCTTCTTTCCAGAATTCATCTGAGGATATTTCCTTTTTCACCATAGCCCTCTATGGGCTTCCAAATATCACTTTGCCAATTCCACAAGAACTGTCTTAGTGAAAGGCTTCTTGAGGGGAAAGCTGTAACTCTGTGAGATGATTTCACAGAACACAAAGAAGTTTCTCAGAAAGCTTCTTTCTCTTTGTTATCGAAGGTTTTTTCCTTTAGCCCTAAAGTCTTCAAAGGGATCAGAAATATCTGCTCTCAGATTCCACAGAAATAAGGCTAGCAAAGAGATCCACGAAATACAGATGTAACTCTGTGAGATGAATGAACAGAACACTAAGCAGTTTCTCAGAAAGCTTCTTTCCAGATTTCATCTGAGGATACTTCCTTTTTCACCATAGCCCTCTATGGGCTTCCAAATATCACTTTGCCAATTCCACAAGAACTGTCTTAGCGAAAGTCTTCTTGAGGGGAAAGCTGTAACTCTGTGAGATGATTTCTCAGAACGCAAAGAAGTTTCTCAGAAAGCTTCTTTCTCTTTGTTATCGGAGGATATTTCCTTAGGCCTTATAGTCTTCAATGGGATACGATATATCTGTTCTCAGATTCCACAGAAATAAGGCTAGCAAAGACATCCACGAAATACAGATGTAACTCTGTGAGATGAATTAACCGAACACTAAGCAGTTTCTCAGAAAGCTTCTTTCCAGATTTCATCTGAGGATATTTCCTTTTTCACCATAGCCCTCTATGGACTTCCAAATATCACTTTGCCAATTCCACAAGAACTGTCTTAGCGAAAGGCTTCTTGAGAAGAAATATGCAACTCTGTGAGATTATTTCACGGAACACCAAGAAGTTCTTCAGAAAGCTTCTTTCTCTTTGTTATCGGAGGATATTTTCTTTGGCCCTATACTCTTCAAAGGGATCCGAAATATCTGTTCTCAGATTCCACAGAAATAAGGCTAGCAAAGAGATCCACGAAATACAGATGTAACTCTGTGAGATGAATGAACAGAACACTAAGCAGTTTCTCAGAAAGCTTCTTTCCAGATTTCATCTGAGGATATTTCCTTTTTCACCATAGCCCTCTATGGGCTTCCAAATATCACTTTGCCAATTCCACAAGAAGTGTCTTAGCGAAAGGCTTCTTGAGGGGAAAGCTGTAACTCTGTGAGATGATTTCACAGAACGCAAAGAAGTTTCTCAGAAAGCTTCTTTCTCTTTGTTATCGGAGGTATTTCTATTGGCCTTATAGACTTCAATGGGATGCGAAATATCTGTTCTCAGATTCCACAGAAATAAGGCTAGCAAAGAGATCCACGAAACACAGATGTAACTCTGTGAGATGAATTAACAGAACACTAAGGAGTTTCTCAGAAAGCTTCTTTCCAGAATTCATCTGAGGATATTTCCTTTTTCACCATAGCCCTCTATGGGCTTCCAAATATCACTTTGCCAATTCCACAAGAACTCTCTTAGTGAAAGGCTTCTTGAGGGGAAAGCTGTAACTCTGTGAGATGATTTCACAGAACACAAAGAAGTTTCTCAGAAAGCTTCTTTCTCTTTGTTATCGAAGGTTTTTTCCTTTAGCCCTAAAGTCTTCAAAGGGATCAGAAATATCTGCTCTCAGATTCCACAGAAATAAGGCTAGCAAAGAGATCCACGAAATACAGATGTAACTCTGTGAGATGAATGAACAGAACACTAAGCAGTTTCTCAGAAAGCTTCTTTCCAGATTTCATCTGAGGATACTTCCTTTTTCACCATAGCCCTCTATGGGCTTCCAAATATCACTTTGCCAATTCCACAAGAACTGTCTTAGCGAAAGTCTTCTTGAGGGGAAAGCTGTAACTCTGTGAGATGATTTCTCAGAACGCAAAGAAGTTTCTCAGAAAGCTTCTTTCTCTTTGTTATCGGAGGATATTTCCTTAGGCCTTATAGTCTTCAATGGGATACGATATATCTGTTCTCAGATTCCACAGAAATAAGGCTAGCAAAGACATCCACGAAATACAGATGTAACTCTGTGAGATGAATGAACAGAACACTAAGCAGTTTCTCAGAAAGCTTCTTTCCAGATTTCATCTGAGGATATTTCCTTTTTCACCATAGCCCTCTATGGGCTTCCAAATATCACTTTGCCAATTCCACAAGAAGTGTCTTAGCGAAAAGCTACTTGAGAGGAAAGCTGTAACTCTGTGAGATGATTTCACAGAACACAAAGAAGTTTCTCAGAAAGCTTCTTTCTCTTTGTTATCGGAGGATATTTCCTTTGGCCCTATAGTCTTCAAAGGGATCCGAAATATCTGTTCTCAGCTTCCACAAAAATAAGGCTAGCAAAGAGATCCACGAAATACAGATGTAACTCTGTGAGATGAATTAACCGAACACTAAGCAGTTTCTCAGAAAGCTTCTTTCCAGATTTCATCTGAGGATATTTCCTTTTTCACCATAGCCCTCTATGGACTTCCAAATATCACTTTGCCAATTCCACAAGAACTGTCTTAGCGAAAGGCTTCTTGAGAAGAAATATGCAACTCTGTGAGATTATTTCACGGAACACCAAGAAGTTCTTCAGAAAGCTTCTTTCTCTTTGTTATCGGAGGATATTTTCTTTGGCCCTATACTCTTCAAAGGGATCCGAAATATCTGTTCTCAGATTCCACAGAAATAAGGCTAGCAAAGAGATCCACGAAATGCAGATGTAACTCTGTGAGATGAATGAACAGAACACTAAGCAGTTTCTCAGAAAGCTTCTTTCCAGATTTCATCTGAGGATATTTCCTTTTTCACCATAGCCCTCTATGGGCTTCCAAATATCACTTTGCCAATTCCACAAGAAGTGTCTTAGCGAAAGGCTTCTTGAGGGGAAAGCTGTAACTCTGTGAGATGATTTCACAGAACGCAAAGAAGTTTCTCAGAAAGCTTCTTTCTCTTTGTTATCGGAGGATATTTCTATTGGCCTTATAGACTTCAATGGGATGCGAAATATCTGTTCTCAGATTCCACAGAAATAAGGCTAGCAAAGAGATCCACGAAACACAGATGTAACTCTGTGAGATGAATTAACAGAACACTAAGGAGTTTCTCAGAAAGCTTCTTTCCAGAATTCATCTGAGGATATTTCCTTTTTCACCATAGCCCACTATGGGCTTCCAAATATCACTTTGCCAATTCCACAAGAACTCTCTTAGTGAAAGGCTTCTTGAGGGGAAAGCTGTAACTCTGTGAGATGATTTCACAGAACACAAAGAAGTTTCTCAGAAAGCTTCTTTCTCTTTGTTATCGAAGGTTTTTTCCTTTAGCCCTAAAGTCTTCAAAGGGATCAGAAATATCTGCTCTCAGTTTCCACAGAAATAAGGCTAGAAAAGAGATCCACGAAATACAGATGTAACTCTGTGAGATGAATTAACCGAACACTAAGCAGTTTCTCAGAAAGCTTCTTTCCAGATTTCATCTGAGGATATTTCCTTTTTCACCATAGCCCTCTATGGACTTCCAAATATCACTTTGCCAATTCCACAAGAACTGTCTTAGCGAAAGGCTTCTTGAGAAGAAAGCTGCAACTCTGTGAGATTATTTCACGGAACACCAAGAAGTTCTTCAGAAAGCTTCTTTCTCTTTGTTATCGGAGGATATTTTCTTTGGCCCTATACTCTTCAAAGGGATCAGAAATATCTGCTCTCAGATTCCACAGAAATAAGGCTAGCAAAGAGATCCACGAAATACAGATGTAACTCTGTGAGATGAATGACAGAACACTAAGCAGATTCTCAGAAAGCTTCTTTCCAGATTTCATCTGAGGATACTTCCTTTTTCACCATAGCCCTCTATGGGCTTCCAAATATCACTTTGCCAATTCCACAAGAACTGTCTTAGCGAAAGTCTTCTTGAGGGGAAAGCTGTAACTCTGTGAGATGATTTCTCAGAACGCAAAGAAGTTTCTCAGAAAGCTTCTTTCTCTTTGTTATCGGAGGATATTTCCTTAGGCCCTATAGTCTTCAATGGGATCCGATATATCTCTTCTCAGATTCCACAGAAATAAGGCTAGCAAAGAGATCCACGAAATACAGATGTAACTCTGTGAGACGAATTAACCGAACACTAAGCAGTTTCTCAGAAAGCTTCTTTCCAGATTTCATCTGTGGATATTTCCTTTTTCATCATAGCCCTCTATGGGCTTCCAAATATCACTTTGCCAATTCCACAAGAAGTGTCTTAGCGAAAGGCTTCTTGAGGGGAAAGCTGTAACTCTGTGAGATGATTTCACAGAACGCAAAGAAGTTTCTCAGAAAGCTTCTTTCTCTTTGTTATCGGAGGATATTTCTATTGGCCTTATAGACTTCAATGGGATGCGAAATATCTGTTCTCAGATTCCACAGAAATAAGGCTAGCAAAGAGATCCACGAAACACAGATGTAACTCTGTGAGATGAATTAACAGAACACTAAGGAGTTTCTCAGAAAGCTTCTTTCCAGAATTCATCTGAGGATATTTCCTTTTTCACCATAGCCCTCTATGGGCTTCCAAATATCACTTTGCCAATTCCACAAGAACTCTCTTAGTGAAAGGCTTCTTGAGGGGAAAGCTGTAACTCTGTGAGATGATTTCACAGAACACAAAGAAGTTTCTCAGAAAGCTTCTTTCTCTTTGTTATCGAAGGTTTTTTCCTTTAGCCCTAAAGTCTTCAAAGGGATCAGAAATATCTGCTCTCAGATTCCACAGAAATAAGGCTAGCAAAGAGATCCACGAAATACAGATGTAACTCTGTGAGATGAATGAACAGAACACTAAGCAGTTTCTCAGAAAGCTTCTTTCCAGATTTCATCTGAGGATACTTCCTTTTTCACCATAGCCCTCTATGGGCTTCCAAATATCACTTTGCCAATTCCACAAGAACTGTCTTAGCGAAAGTCTTCTTGAGGGGAAAGCTGTAACTCTGTGAGATGATTTCTCAGAACGCAAAGAAGTTTCTCAGAAAGCTTCTTTCTCTTTGTTATCGGAGGATATTTCCTTAGGCCTTATAGTCTTCAATGGGATACGATATATCTGTTCTCAGATTCCACAGAAATAAGGCTAGCAAAGACATCCACGAAATACAGATGTAACTCTGTGAGATGAATGAACAGAACACTAAGCAGTTTCTCAGAAAGCTTCTTTCCAGATTTCATCTGAGGATATTTCCTTTTTCACCATAGCCCTCTATGGGCTTCCAAATATCACTTTGCCAATTCCACAAGAAGTGTCTTAGCGAAAAGCTACTTGAGAGGAAAGCTGTAACTCTGTGAGATGATTTCACAGAACACAAAGAAGTTTCTCAGAAAGCTTCTTTCTCTTTGTTATCGGAGGATATTTCCTTTGGCCCTATAGTCTTCAAAGGGATCCGAAATATCTGTTCTCAGCTTCCACAAAAATAAGGCTAGCAAAGAGATCCACGAAATACAGATGTAACTCTGTGAGATGAATTAACCGAACACTAAGCAGTTTCTCAGAAAGCTTCTTTCCAGATTTCATCTGAGGATATTTCCTTTTTCACCATAGCCCTCTATGGACTTCCAAATATCACTTTGCCAATTCCACAAGAACTGTCTTAGCGAAAGGCTTCTTGAGAAGAAATATGCAACTCTGTGAGATTATTTCACGGAACACCAAGAAGTTCTTCAGAAAGCTTCTTTCTCTTTGTTATCGGAGGATATTTTCTTTGGCCCTATACTCTTCAAAGGGATCCGAAATATCTGTTCTCAGATTCCACAGAAATAAGGCTAGCAAAGAGATCCACGAAATACAGATGTAACTCTGTGAGATGAATGAACAGAACACTAAGCAGTTTCTCAGAAAGCTTCTTTCCAGATTTCATCTGAGGATATTTCCTTTTTCACCATAGCCCTCTATGGGCTTCCAAATATCACTTTGCCAATTCCACAAGAAGTGTCTTAGCGAAAGGCTTCTTGAGGGGAAAGCTGTAACTCTGTGAGATGATTTCTCAGAACGCAAAGAAGTTTCTCAGAAAGCTTCTTTCTCTTTGTTATCGGAGGATATTTCTATTGGCCTTATAGACTTCAATGGGATGCGAAATATCTGTTCTCAGATTCCACAGAAATAAGGCTAGCAAAGAGATCCACGAAACACAGATGTAACTCTGTGAGATGAATTAACAGAACACTAAGGAGTTTCTCAGAAAGCTTCTTTCCAGAATTCATCTGAGGATATTTCCTTTTTCACCATAGCCCTCTATGGGCTTCCAAATATCACTTTGCCAATTCCACAAGAACTCTCTTAGTGAAAGGCTTCTTGAGGGGAAAGCTGTAACTCTGTGAGATGATTTCACAGAACACAAAGAAGTTTCTCAGAAAGCTTCTTTCTCTTTGTTATCGAAGGTTTTTTCCTTTAGCCCTAAAGTCTTCAAAGGGATCAGAAATATCTGCTCTCAGTTTCCACAGAAATAAGGCTAGCAAAGAGATCCACGAAATACAGATGTAACTCTGTGAGATGAATGACAGAACACTAAGCAGATTCTCAGAAAGCTTCTTTCCAGATTTCATCTGAGGATAATTCCTTTTTCACCATAGCCCTCTATGGGCTTCCAAATATCACTTTGCCAATTCCACAAGAACTGTCTTAGCGAAAGTCTTCTTGAGGGGAAAGCTGTAACTCTGTGAGATGATTTCTCAGAACGCAAAGAAGTTTCTCAGAAAGCTTCTTTCTCTTTGTTATCGGAGGATATTTCCTTAGGCCCTATAGTCTTCAATGGGATCCGATATATCTCTTCTCAGATTCCACAGAAATAAGGCTAGCAAAGAGATCCACGAAATACAGATGTAACTCTGTGAGACGAATTAACCGAACACTAAGCAGTTTCTCAGAAAGCTTCTTTCCAGATTTCATCTGTGGATATTTCCTTTTTCACCATAGCCCTCTATGGGCTTCCAAATATCACTTTGCCAATTCCACAAGAACTGTCTTAGCGAAAGGCTTCTTGAGGGAAAAGCTGTAACTCTGTGAGATGATTTCTCAGAACGCAAAGAAGTTTCTCAGAAAGCTTCTTTCTCTTTGTTATCGGAGGATATTTCCTTTGGCCCTGTAGTCTTCAAAGGGATCCGAAATATCTGTTCTCAGATTCCACAGAAATAAGGCTAGCTAAGATATCCACGAAATAAAGATGTAACTCTGTGAGATGAATTAACAGAACACTAAGCAGTTTCTCAGAAAGCTTCTTTCCAGATTTCATCTGAGGATACTTCCTTTTTCACCATAGCCCTCTATGGGCTTCCAAATAACACTTTGCCAATTCCACAAGAAGTGTCTTAGCGAAAGGCTTCTTGAGGGGAAAGCTGTAACTCTGTGAGATGATTTCACAGAACACAAAGAAGTTTCTCAGAAAGCTTCTATCTCTTTGTTATCGGAAGATATTTCTTTTGGCGTTATAGTCTTCAGTGGGATCCGAAATATCTGTTCTCAGATTCCACAGAAATAAGGCTAGCAAAGAATTCCACGAAATACAGATGTAACTCTGTGAGACGAAATTACAGAACACTAAGCAGTTCCTCAGAAAGCTTCTTTCCAGATTTCATCTGAGGATATTCCCTTTTTCACCGTAGCCCTCTAAGAGCTTCCAAATATCACTTTGCCAATTCCTCAAGAAGTGTCTTAGCGAAAGGCTTCTTGAGGGGAAAGCTGTAACTCTGTGAGATGATTTGACAGAACACAAAGAAGTTTCTCAGAAAGCTTCTTTCTCTTTGTTATCGGATGATATTTCCTTTGGCCCTATATTCTTCAATGGGATCCGAAATATCCGTTCTCAGATTCCACAGAAATAAGCCTAGCAAAGAGATCCACGAAATACAGATGTAACTCTGTGAGATGAATGAACAGAACACTAAGCAGTTTCCCAGAAAGCTTCCTTCCATATTTCATCTGAGGATATTTCCTTTTTCACCGTAGCCCTCTATGGGCTTCCAAATATCACTTTGCCAATTCCACAAGCACTGTCTTAGCGAAAGGCTTCTTGAGGGGAAATCTGTAACTCTGTGAGATGATTTCACAGAACACAAAGAAGTTTCTCAGAAAGCTTCTTTCTCTTTGTTATCGGAGGATATTTTCTTTGGCCCTATAGTCTTCAAAGGGATCCGAAATATCTCTTCTCAGATTCCACAGAAATAAGGCTACCAAAGAAATCCACGAAATACAGATGTAACTCTGTGAGATGAATTAACAGAACACTAAGCAGATTCTCAGAAAGTTTCTTTCCAGATTTCATCTGAGGATATTTCCTTTTTCACCATAGCCCTCTATGGACTTCCAAATATCACTTTGCCAATTCCACAAGAACTGTCTTAGCGAAAGGCTTCTTGAGAGGAAAGCTGCAACTCTGTGAGATTATTTCACGGAACACAAAGAAGTTCTTCAGAAAGCTTCTTTCTCTTTGTTATCGGAGGATATTTTCTTTGGCCCTATACTCTTCAAAGGGATCCGAAATATCTGCTCTCAGATTCCACAGAAATAAGGCTAGCAAAGAGATCCACGAAATACAGATGTAACTCCGTGAGATGAATTAACAGAACACTAAGCAGTTTCTCAGAAAGCTTCTTTCCAGATTTCATCTGAGGATATTTCCTTTTTCACCATAGCCCTCTTTGGGATTCCAAATATCACTTTGCCAATTCCACAAGAAGTGTCTTAGCGAAAGGCTTCTTGAGGGGAAAGCTGTAACTCTGTGAGATGATTTCACAGAACGCAAAGAAGTTTCTCAGAAAGCTTCTTTCTCTTTGTTATCGGAGGATATTTCCATTGGCCTTATAGTCTTCAATGGGATGCGAAATATCTGTTCTCAGATTCCACAGAAATAAGGCTAGCAAAGAGATCCACGAAACACAGATGTAACTCTGTGAGATGAATTAACAGAACACTAAGGAGTTTCTCAGAAAGCTTCTTTCCAGAATTCATCTGAGGATATTTCCTTTTTCACCATAGCCCTCCATGGGCTTCCAAATATCACTTTGCCAATTCCACAAGAACTGTCTTAGTGAAAGGCTTCTTGAGGGGAAAGCTGTAACTCTGTGAGATGATTTCACAGAACACAAAGAAGTTTCTCAGAAAGCTTCTTTCTCTTTGTTATCGAAGGTTTTTTCCTTTAGCCCTAAAGTCTTCAAAGGGATCAGAAATATCTGCTCTCAGATTCCACAGAAATAAGGCTAGCAAAGAGATCCAGGAAATACAGATGTAACTCTGTGAGATGAATGAACAGAACACTAAGCAGTTTCTCAGAAAGCTTCTTTCCAGATTTCATCTGAGGATACTTCCTTTTTCACCATAGCCCTCTATGGGCTTCCAAATATCACTTTGCCAATTCCACAAGAACTGTCTTAGCGAAAGTCTTCTTGAGGGGAAAGCTGTAACTCTGTGAGATGATTTCTCAGAACGCAAAGAAGTTTCTCAGAAAGCTTCTTTCTCTTTGTTATCGGAGGATATTTCCTTTGGCCCTGTAGTCTTCAAAGGGATCCGAAATATCTGTTCTCAGATTCCACAGAAATAAGGCTAGCAAAGAGATCCAAGAAATACAGATGTAACTCTGTGAGATGAATTAACAGAACACTAAGCAGTTTCTCAGAAAGCTTCTTTCCAGATTTCTTGTGAGGATACTTCCTTTTTCACCATAGCCCTCTATGGGCTTCCAAATATCACTTTGCCAATTCCACAAGAAGTGTCTTAGCGAAAGGCTTCTTGAGGGGAAAGCTGTAACTCTGTGAGATGATTTCACAGAACACAAAGAAGTTTCTCAGAAAGCTTCTTTCTCTTTGTTATTGGAACACATTTCCTTCGGCCCTACAGTCTTCAATGGGATCCGAAATATCTGTTCTCAGATTCCACAGAAATAAGGCTAGCAAAGAGATCCAAGAAATAGAGATGTAACTCTGTGAGATGAATTAACAGAACGCTAAGCAGTTTCTCAGAAAGCTTCTTTACAGATTTCATCTGATGATATTTCCTTTTTCACCATTACCCTTTATGGGCTTCCAAATATCACTTTGCCAATTCCACATGAACTGTCTTAGTGAAAGGCTTCTTGAGGTGAAAGCTGTAACTCTGTGAGATGGTTTCACAGAACACAAAGAAGTTTCTCAGAAAGCTGCTTTCTCTTAGTTATCGAAGGTTTTTCCTTTGGCCCTAAAGTCTTCAAAGGGATCAGAAATATCTGTTCTCAGATTCCACAGAAATAAGGCTAGCAAAGAGATCCACGAAATACAGATGTAACTCTGTGAGATGAATTAACAGAACACTAAGCAGTTTCTCAGAAAGCTTCTTTCCAGATTTCATCTGAGGATATTTCCTTTTTCACCATAGCCCTCTATGGGCTTCCAAATATCACTTTGCCAATTCCACAAGAACTGTCTTAGCGAAAGTCTTCTTGAGGGGAAAGCTGTAACTCTGTGTGATGATTTCTCAGAACGCAAAGAAGTTTCTCAGAAAGCTTCTTTCTCTTTGTTATCGGAGGATATTTCCTTAGGCCCTATAGTCTTTAATGGGATCCGAAATATCTGTTCTCAGATTCCACAGAAATAAGGCTAGCAAAGAGATCCACGAAATACAGATGTAACTCTGTGAGATGAATGAACAGAACACTAAGCAGTTTCTCAGAAAGCTTCTTTCCAGATTTCATCTGAGGATATTTCCTTTTTCACCATAGCCCTCTATGGGCTTCCAAATATCACTTTGCCAATTCCACAAGAACTGTCTTAGCGAAAGGCTTCTTGAGAGGAAACCTCTAACTCTGTGAGATGATTTCACAGAACACAAAGAAGTTTCTCAGAAAGCTTCTTTCTCTTTGTTATCGGAGTATATTTCCTTTGGCCATACAGTCTTCAAAGGGATCCGAAATATCTGTTCTCAGATTCCACAAAAATAAGGCTAGCAAAGAGATCCACGAAATACAGATGTAATTCTCTGAGATGAATTAACCGAACACTAAGCAGTTTCTCAGAAAGCTTCTTTCCAGATTTCATCTGAGGATATTTACTTTTTCACCGTAGCCCTCTATGGGCTTCCATATATCACTTTTCCAATTCCACAACAACTGTCTTAGCGAAAGGCTTCTTGAGGGGAATGCTGTAACTCTGTGAGATGATTTCACAGAAAACAAAGAATTTTCTCAGAAAGCTTCCTTCTCTTTTTTATCGGAGTATATTTATTTGGCCCTATAGTCTTCAAAGGGATCCGAAATATCTGTTTTCAGATTCCACAGAAATAAGGCTAGCAAAGATATCCACGAAATACAGATGTAACTCTGTGAGATGAATTATCAGAAAACTAAGCAGTTTCTCAGAAAGCTTCTTTCCAGATTTCATCTGAGGATATTTCCTTTTTCAGCTTAGCCCTCTATGGGCTTCCAAATATCACTTTGCCAATTCCACAAGAACTGTCTTAGAGAAAGGCTTCTTGAAGGGAAAGCTGTAACTCTGTGTGATGATTTCTCAGAACCCAAAGAAGTTTCTCAGAAAGGTTCTTTCTCTTTGTTTTCGGAGGATATTTCCTTTGGCCCTTTAGTCTTCAAAGGGATCCGAAATATCTGTTCTCAGATTCCACAGAAATAAGGCTAGCAAAGATATCCACGAAATACAGATGTAACTCTGTGAGATGAATGAACAGAACACTAAGCAGTTTCTCAGAAAGCTTCTTTCCAGATTTCATCTGAGGATATTTGCTTTTTCACCATAGCCCTCTATGGGCTTCCAAATATCACTTTGCCAATTCCACAAGAAGTGTCTTAGCGAAAGGCTTCTTGAGGGGAAAGCTGTAACTCTGTGAGATGATTTCACAGAACACAAGGAAGTTTCTCAGAAAGCTTCTTTCTCTTTGTTATTGGAAGACATTTCCTTTGGCTCTATAGTCTTCAATGGGATCCGAAATATCTGTTCTCAGATTCCACAGAAATAAGGGTAGCAAAGAGATCCACGAAACACAGATGTAACTCTGTGAGATGAATTAACAGAACACTAAGGAGTATCTCAGAAAGCTTCTTTCCAGATTTCATCTGAGGATATTTCCTTTTTCACCATAGCCCTCTATAGGCTTCCAAATATCACTTTGCCAATTCCTCAAGAACTGTCTTAGCGAAAGGCTTCTTGAGGGGAAAGCTGTAACTCTGGTAGATGATTTCACAGAACACAAAGAAGTTTCTCAGAAAGCTTCTTTCTCTTTGTAATCGGAGGATATTTCCTTTGGCCCTATAATCTTCAAAGGGATCTGAAATACCTGTTCTCAGATTCCACAGAAATAAAGCTACCAAAGAGATCCACGAAACACAGATGTAATTCTGTGAAATGAATTAACAGAGCACTAAGCAGTTTCTCAGAAAGCTTCTTTCCAGATTTCATCTGAGGATATTTCCTTTTTCACCATAGCCCTCTATGGGCTTTCAAATATCACTTTGCCAATTCCAGAAGAACTGTCTTAGCGAAAGGCTTCTTGAGGGGAAAGCTGTAACTCTGTGAGATGATTTCACAGAACGCAAAGAAGTTTCTCAGAAACCTTCTTTCTCTTTGTTATCGGAGGATATTTCCTTAGGCCCTATAGTCTTCAATGGGATCCGAAATATCTGTTCTCAGATTCCACAGAAATAAGGCTAGCAAAGAGATCCAGGAAATACAGATGTAACTCTGTGAGATGAATGAACAGAACACTAAGCAGTTTCTCAGAAAGCTTCTTTCCAGATTTCATCTGAGGATATTTCCTTTTTCACCATAGCCCTCTATGGGCTTCCAAATATCACTTTGCCAATTCCAGAAGAACTGTCTTAGCGAAAGGCTTCTTGAGAGGAAAGCTGTAACTCTGTGAGATGATTTCACAGAACACAAAGAAGTTTCTCAGAAAGCTTCTTTCTCTTTGTTATCGGAGGATATTTCCTTTGGCCCTATAGTCTTCAAAGGGATCCGAAATATCTGTTCTCAGATTCCACAAAAATAAGGGTAGCAAAGAGATCCACGAAATACAGATGTAACTGTGTGAGATGAATTAACCGAACACTAAGCAGTTTCTCAGAAAGCTTCTTTCCAGATTTCATCTGAGGATATTTCCTGTTTCACCATAGCCCTCTATGGGCTTACAAATATCACTTTGCCAATTCCACAAGAACTCTCTTAGCGAATGGCTTCTTGAGGGGAAAGCTGTACCTCTGTGAGATGATTTCTCAGAACGCAAAGAAGTTTCTCAGAAAGCTTCTTTCTCTTTGTTATCGGAGGATATTTCCTTTGGCCCTGTATTCTTCAAAGGGATCCGAAATATCTGTTCTCAGATTCCACCGAAATAAGGCTAGCAAAGATATCCACGAAATAAAGATGTAACTCTGTGAGATGAATTAACAAAACACTAAGCAGTTTCTCAGAAAGCTTCTTTCCAGATTTCATCTGAGGATATTTGCTTTTTCACCATAGACCTCTATGGGCTTCCAAATATCACTTTGCCAATTCCACAAGAAGTGTCTTAGCGAAAGACTTCTTTAGGGGAAAGCTGTAACTCTGTGAGATGATTTCACAGAACACAAAGAAGTTTCTCAGAAAGCTTCTTTCTCATTGTTATCGGAGGATATTTCCTTTGGCCCTATAGTCTTCAATGGGATCCGAAATATCTGTTCTCAGATTTCACAAAAATAAGGCTAGCAAAGAGATCCACGAAATACAGATGTAACTCTGTGAGATGAATTAACCGAACACTAAGCAGTTTCTCAGAAAGCTTCTTTCCAGATTTCATCTGAGGATATTTCCTTTTTCACCATAGCCCTCTATGGGCTTCCAAATATCACTTTTCCAATTCCACAAGAACTGTCTTAGTGAAAGGCTTCTTGAAGGGAAATCTGTAACTCTGTGAGATGATTTCACAGAACACAAAGAAGTTTCTCAGAAAGCTTCTTTCTCTTTGTTATCGGAAGACATTTCCTTTGGCCCTATAGTCTTCAATGAGATCCGAAATATCTGCTCTCAGATTCCACAGAAATAAGGCTAGCAAAGAGATCCACGAAATACAGATGTAACTCTGTGAGATGATTTAACAGAACAGTAAGCAGTTTCTCAGAAAGCTTCTTTACAGATTTCATCTGATGATATTTCCTTTTTCACCATTGCCCTCTATGGGCTTCCAAATATCACTTTGCCAATTCCACAAGAACTGTCTTAGCGAAACGCTTCTTGAGGGGAAAGCTGAAACTCTGTGAGATGATTTCACAGAACACAAAGAAGTTTCTAAAAAAGCTTCTTTCTCTTTGTAATCGAAGGATATTTCCTTTGTCCCTATAGTCTTCAAAGGGATCTGAAATACCTGTTCTCAGATTCCACAGAAATAAGGCTAGCAAAGAGATCCACGAAATACAGATGTAACTCTGTGAGATGAATGAACAGAACACTAAGCAGTTTCTCAGAAAGCTTCTTTCCAGATTTCATCTGAGGATATTTCCTTTTTCACCATAGCCCTCTATGGGCTTCCAAATATCACTTTGCCAATTCCACAAGAACTGTCTTAGTGAAAGGCTTCTTGAGGTGAAAGCTGTAACTCTGTGAGATGGTTTCACAGAACACAAAGAAGTTTCTCAGAAAGCTGCTTTCTCTTAGTTATCGAAGGTTTTTCCTTTGGCCCTAAAGTCTTCAAAGGGATCAGAAATATCTGTTCTCAGATTCCACAGAAATAAGGCTAGCAAAGAGATCCACGAAATACAGATGTAACTCTGTGAGATGAATTAACAGAACACTAAGCAGTTTCTCAGAAAGCTTCTTTCCAGATTTCATCTGAGGATATTTCCTTTTTCACCATAGCCCTCTATGGGCTTCCAAATATCACTTTGCCAATTCCACAAGAACTGTCTTAGCGAAAGTCTTCTTGAGGGGAAAGCTGTAACTCTGTGTGATGATTTCTCAGAATGCAAAGAAGTTTCTCAGAAAGCTTCTTTCTCTTTGTTATCGGAGGATATTTCCTTAGGCCCTATAGTCTTTAAAGGGATCCGAAATATCTGTTCTCAGATTCCACAGAAATAAGGCTAGCAAAGAGATCCACGAAATACAGATGTAACTCTGTGAGATGAATGAACAGAACACTAAGCAGTTTCTCAGAAAGCTTCTTTCCAGATTTCATCTGAGGATATTTCCTTTTTCACCATAGCCCTCTATGGGCTTCCAAATATCACTTTGCCAATTCCACAAGAACTGTCTTAGCGAAAGGCTTCTTGAGAGGAAACCTCTAACTATGTGAGATGATTTCACAGAACACAAAGAAGTTTCTCAGAAAGCTTCTTTCTCTTTGTTATCGGAGTATATTTCCTTTGGCCATACAGTCTTCAAAGGGATCCGAAATATCTGTTCTCAGATTCCACAAAAATAAGGCTAGCAAAGAGATCCACGAAATACAGATGTAATTCTCTGAGATGAATTAACCGAACACTAAGCAGTTTCTCAGAAAGCTTCTTTCCAGATTTCATCTGAGGATATTTACTTTTTCACCGTAGCCCTCTATGGGCTTCCATATATCACTTTTCCAATTCCACAACAACTGTCTTAGCGAAAGGCTTCTTGAGGGGAAAGCTGTAACTCTGTGAGATGATTTCACAGAAAACAAAGAATTTTCTCAGAAAGCTTCCTTCTCTTTTTTATCGGAGTATATTTATTTGGCCCTATAGTCTTCAAAGGGATCCGAAATATCTGTTATCAGATTCCACAGAAATAAGGCTAGCAAAGATATCCACGAAATACAGATGTAACTCTGTGAGATGAATTATCAGAAAACTAAGCAGTTTCTCAGAAAGCTTCTTTCCAGATTTCATCTGAGGATATTTCCTTTTTCAGCTTAGCCCTCTATGGGCTTCCAAATATCACTTTGCCAATTCCACAAGAACTGTCTTAGAGAAAGGCTTCTTGAAGGGAAAGCTGTAACTCTGTGAGGTGATTTCTCAGAACCCAAAGAAGTTTCTCAGAAAGCTTCTTTCTCTTTGTTATCGGAGGATATTTCCTTTGGCCCTTTAGTCTTCAAAGGGATCCGAAATATCTGTTCTCAGATTCCACAGAAATAAGGCTAGCAAAGATATCCACGAAATAAAGATGTAACTCTGTGAGATGAATGAACAGAACACTAAGCAGTTTCTCAGAAAGCTTCTTTCCAGATTTCATCTGAGGATATTTGCTTTTTCACCATAGCCCTCTATGGGCTTCCAAATATCACTTTGCCAATTCCACAAGAAGTGTCTTAGCGAAAGGCTTCTTGAGGGGAAAGCTGTAACTCTGTGAGATGATTTCACAGAACACAAGGAAGTTTCTCAGAAAGCTTCTTTCTCTTTGTTATTGGAAGACATTTCCTTTGGCTCTATAGTCTTCAATGGGATCCGAAATATCTGTTCTCAGATTCCACAGAAATAAGGCTAGCAAAGAGATCCACGAAACACAGATGTAACTCTGTGAGATGAATTAACAGAACACTAAGGAGTATCTCAGAAAGCTTCTTTCCAGATTTCATCTGAGGATATTTCCTTTTTCACCATAGCCCTCTATAGGCTTCCAAATATCACTTTGCCAATTCCTCAAGAACTGTCTTAGCGAAAGGCTTCTTGAGGGGAAAGCTGTAACTCTGGTAGATGATTTCACAGAACACAAAGAAGTTTCTCAGAAAGCTTCTTTCTCTTTGTAATCGGAGGATATTTCCTTTGGCCCTATAATCTTCAAAGGGATCTGAAATACCTGTTCTCAGATTCCACAGAAATAAAGCTACCAAAGAGATCCACGAAACACAGATGTAATTCTGTGAAATGAATTAACAGAGCACTAAGCAGTTTCTCAGAAAGCTTCTTTCCAGATTTCATCTGAGGATATTTCCTTTTTCACCATAGCCCTCTATGGGCTTTCAAATATCACTTTGCCAATTCCAGAAGAACTGTCTTAGCGAAAGGCTTCTTGAGGGGAAAGCTGTAACTCTGTGAGATGATTTCACAGAACGCAAAGAAGTTTCTCAGAAAGCTTCTTTCTCTTTGTTATCGGAGGATATTTCCTTAGGCCCTATAGTCTTCAATGGGATCCGAAATATCTGTTCTCAGATTCCACAGAAATAAGGCTAGCAAAGATATCCACGAAATACAGATGTAACTCTGTGAGATGAATGAACAGAACACTAAGCAGTTTCTCAGAAAGCTTCTTTCCAGATTTCATCTGAGGATATTTCCTTTTTCACCATAGCCCTCTATGGGCTTCCAAATATCACTTTGCCAATTCCAGAAGAAATGTCTTAGCGAAAGGCTACTTGAGAGGAAAGCTGTAACTCTGTGAGATGATTTCACAGAACACAAAGAAGTTTCTCAGAAAGCTTCTTTCTCTTTGTTATCGGAGGATATTTCCTTTGGCCCTATAGTCTTCAAAGGGATCCGAAATATCTGTTCTCAGATTCCACAAAAATAAGGGTAGCAAAGAGATCCACGAAATACAGATGTAACTGTGTGAGATGAATTTACCGAACACTAAGCAGTTTCTCAGAAAGCTTCTTTCCAGATTTCATCTGAGGATATTTCCTGTTTCACCATAGCCCTCTATGGGCTTACAAATATCACTTTGCCAATTCCACAAGAACTCTCTTAGCGAATGGCTTCTTGAGGGGAAAGCTGTACCTCTGTGAGATGATTTCTCAGAACGCAAAGAAGTTTCTCAGAAAGCTTCTTTCTCTTTGTTATCGGAGGATATTTCCTTTGGCCCTGTATTCTTCAAAGGGATCCGAAATATCTGTTCTCAGATTCCACAGAAATAAGGCTAGCAAAGATATCCACGAAATAAAGATGTAACTCTGTGAGATGAATTAACAAAACACTAAGCAGTTTCTCAGAAAGCTTCTTTCCAGATTTCATCTGAGGATATTTGCTTTTTCACCATAGACCTCTATGGGCTTCCAAATATCACTTTGCCAATTCCACAAGAAGTGTCTTAGCGAAAGACTTCTTTAGGGGAAAGCTGTAACTCTGTGAGATGATTTCACAGAACACAAAGAAGTTTCTAAGAAAGCTTCTTTCTCATTGTTATCGGAGGATATTTCCTTTGGCCCTATAGTCTTCAATGGGATCCGAAATATCTGTTCTCAGATTTCACAAAAATAAGGCTAGCAAAGAGATCCACGAAATACAGATGTAACTCTGTGAGATGAATTAACCGAACACTAAGCAGTTTCTCAGAAAGCTTCTTTCCAGATTTCATCTGAGGATATTTCCTTTTTCACCATAGCCCTCTATGGGCTTCCAAATATCACTTTTCCAATTCCACAAGAACTGTCTTAGTGAAAGGCTTCTTGAAGGGAAATCTGTAACTCTGTGAGATGATTTCACAGAACACAAAGAAGTTTCTCAGAAAGCTTCTTTCTCTTTGTTATCAGAAGACATTTCCTTTGGCCCTATTGTCTTCAATGAGATCCGAAATATCTGCTCTCAGATTCCACAGAAATAAGGCTAGCAAAGAGATCCACGAAATACAGATGTAACTCTGTGAGATGAATTAACAGAACAGTAAGCAGTTTCTCAGAAAGCTTCTTTACAGATTTCATCTGATGATATTTCCTTTTTCACCATTGCCCTCTATGGTCTTCCAAATATCACTTTGCCAATTCCACAAGAACTGTCTTAGCGAAACGCTTCTTGAGGGGAAAGCTGAAACTCTGTGAGATGATTTCACAGAACACAAAGAAGTTTCTAAAAAAGCTTCTTTCTCTTTGTAATCGAAGGATATTTCCTTTGTCCCTATAGTCTTCAAAGGGATCTGAAATACCTGTTCTCAGATTCCACAGAAATAAGGCTAGCAAAGAGATCCACGAAATACAGATGTAACTCTGTGAGATGAATTAACGGAACACTAAGCAGTTTCTCAGAAAGCCTCTTTCCAGATTTCATCTGAGGATATTTCCTTTTTCACCATAGCCCTCTATGGGCTTCCAAATATCACTTTGCCAATTCCACAAGAACTGTCTTAGTGAAAGGCTTCTTGAGGGGACAGCTGTAACTCTGTGAGATGATTTCACAGAACACAAAGAAGTTTCTCAGAAAACTTCTTTCTCTTTGTTATCGGAGGTTATTTCCTTTGGCCCTATAGTCTTCAAAGGGATCCGAAATATCTGTTCTCAGATTCCACAGAAATAAGGCTAGCAAAGAGATCCACGAAATACAGATGTAACTCTGTGAGATGAATTAACAGAACACTAAGCAGTTTCTCAGAAAGCTTCTTTCCAGATTTCATCTGAGGATATTTCCTTTTTCACCATAGCCCTCTATGGGATTCCAAATATCACTTTGCCAATTCCACAAGAACTGTCTTAGCGAAAGGCTTCTTGAGGGGAAAGCTGTAACTCTGTGAGATGATTTCTCAGAACACAAAGAAGTTTCTCAGAAAGCTTCTTTCTCTTTGTTATCGGAGGATATTTCCTTTGGCCCTATAGTCTTCAAAGGGATCCGAAATATCTGTTCTCAGATTCCACAGAAATAAGGCTAGCAAAGAGATCCAAGAAATACAGATGTAACTCTGTGAGATGAATTAACAGAACACTAAGCAGTTTCTCAGAAAGCTTCTTTCCAGATTTCATCTGAGGATATTTCCTTTTTCACCATAGCCCTCTATGGGCTTCCAAATATCACTTTGCCAATTCCACAAGAACTGTCTTAGCGAAAGGCTACTTGAGGGGAAAGCTGTAACTCTGTGAGATGATTTCACAGAACACAAAGAAGTTTCTCAGAAAGCTTCTTTCTCTTTGTTATCGGAGGATATTTCCTTTGGCCCTATAGTCTTCAAAGGGATTCGAAATGTCTGTTCTCAGATTCCACAGAAAAAAGGCTAGCAAAGATATCCACGAAATACAGATGTAACTCTCTGAGATGAATTAACAGAACACTATGCAGTTTCTCAGAAAGCTTCTTTCCAGATTTCATCTGAGGATATTTGCTTTTTCACCATAGCCCTCTACGGGCTTCCAAATATCACTTTGCCAGTTCCACAAGAACTGTCTTAGCGAAAGGCTTCTTGAGAGGAAAGCTGTAACTCTGGGAGATGATTTCACAGAACACAAAGAAGTTTCTCAGAAAGCTTCTTTCTCTTTGTAATCAGAGGATATTTCCTTTGGCCCTATAGTCTTCAAAGGGATCTGAAATACCTTTTCTCAGATTCCACAGAAATAAGGCTAGCAAAGAGATCCACGAAATACAGATGTAACTCTGTGAGATGAATTAACAGAACACTAAGCAGTTTCTCAGAAAGCTTCTTTTCAGATTTCATCTGAGGATATTTCCTTTTTCACCATAGCCCTCTAAAGGCTTCCAAATATCACTTTGCCAATTCCACAAGAAGTGTCTTAGCGAAAGGCTTCTTGAGGGGAAATCTGTAACTCTGTGAGATGATTTCACAGAACACAAAGAAGTTTCTCAGAAAGCTTCTTTCTCTTTGTTATTGGAAGACATTTCCTTTGGCCCTATAGTCTTCAATGGGATCCGAAATATCTGTTCTCAGATTCCACAGAAATAAGGCTAGCAAAGAGATCCACGAAATACAGAGGTAACTCTGTGAGATGAATTAACAGAACACTAAGCAGTTTCTCAGAAAGCTTCTTTCCAGATTTCATCTGAGGATATTTCCTTTTTCACCACAGCCCTCTATGGGCCTCCAAATATCACTTTGCCAATTCCACAAGAAGTGTCTTAGCGAAAGACTTCTTTAGGGGAAAGCTGTAACTCTGTGAGATGATTTCACAGAACACAAAGAAGTTTCTAAGAAAGCTTCTTTCTCATTGTTATCGGAGGATATTTCCTTTGGCCCTATAGTCTTCAATGGGATCCGAAATATCTGTTCTCAGATTTCACAAAAATAAGGCTAGCAAAGAGATCCACGAAATACAGATGTAACTCTGTGAGATGAATTAACCGAACACTAAGCAGTTTCTCAGAAAGCTTCTTTCCAGATTTCATCTGAGGATATTTCCTTTTTCACCATAGCCCTCTATGGGCTTCCAAATATCACTTTTCCAATTCCACAAGAACTGTCTTAGTGAAAGGCTTCTTGAAGGGAAATCTGTAACTCTGTGAGATGATTTCACAGAACACAAAGAAGTTTCTCAGAAAGCTTCTTTCTCTTTGTTATCAGAAGACATTTCCTTTGGCCCTATTGTCTTCAATGAGATCCGAAATATCTGCTCTCAGATTCCACAGAAATAAGGCTAGCAAAGAGATCCACGAAATACAGATGTAACTCTGTGAGATGAATTAACAGAACAGTAAGCAGTTTCTCAGAAAGCTTCTTTACAGATTTCATCTGATGATATTTCCTTTTTCACCATTGCCCTCTATGGTCTTCCAAATATCACTTTGCCAATTCCACAAGAACTGTCTTAGCGAAACGCTTCTTGAGGGGAAAGCTGAAACTCTGTGAGATGATTTCACAGAACACAAAGAAGTTTCTAAAAAAGCTTCTTTCTCTTTGTAATCGAAGGATATTTCCTTTGTCCCTATAGTCTTCAAAGGGATCTGAAATACCTGTTCTCAGATTCCACAGAAATAAGGCTAGCAAAGAGATCCACGAAATACAGATGTAACTCTGTGAGATGAATTAACGGAACACTAAGCAGTTTCTCAGAAAGCCTCTTTCCAGATTTCATCTGAGGATATTTCCTTTTTCACCATAGCCCTCTATGGGCTTCCAAATATCACTTTGCCAATTCCACAAGAACTGTCTTAGTGAAAGGCTTCTTGAGGGGACAGCTGTAACTCTGTGAGATGATTTCACAGAACACAAAGAAGTTTCTCAGAAAACTTCTTTCTCTTTGTTATCGGAGGTTATTTCCTTTGGCCCTATACTCTTCAAAGGGATCCGAAATATCTGTTCTCAGATTCCACAGAAATAAGGCTAGCAAAGAGATCCACGAAATACAGATGTAACTCTGTGAGATGAATTAACAGAACACTAAGCAGTTTCTCAGAAAGCTTCTTTCCAGATTTCATCTGAGGATATTTCCTTTTTCACCATAGCCCTCTATGGGATTCCAAATATCACTTTGCCAATTCCACAAGAACTGTCTTAGCGAAAGGCTTCTTGAGGGGAAAGCTGTAACTCTGTGTGATGATTTCTCAGAACACAAAGAAGTTTCTCAGAAAGCTTCTTTCTCTTTGTTATCGGAGGATATTTCCTTTGGCCCTATAGTCTTCAAAGGGATCCGAAATATCTGTTCTCAGATTCCACAGAAATAAGGCTAGCAAAGAGATCCAAGAAATACAGATGTAACTCTGTGAGATGAATTAACAGAACACTAAGCAGTTTCTCAGAAAGCTTCTTTCCAGATTTCATCTGAGGATATTTCCTTTTTCACCATAGCCCTCTATGGGCTTCCAAATATCACTTTGCCAATTCCACAAGAACTGTCTTAGCGAAAGGCTACTTGAGGGGAAAGCTGTAACTCTGTGAGATGATTTCACAGAACACAAAGAAGTTTCTCAGAAAGCTTCTTTCTCTTTGTTATCGGAGGATATTTCCTTTGGCCCTATAGTCTTCAAAGGGATTCGAAATGTCTGTTCTCAGATTCCACAGAAAAAAGGCTAGCAAAGATATCCACGAAATACAGATGTAACTCTCTGAGATGAATTAACAGAACACTATGCAGTTTCTCAGAAAGCTTCTTTCCAGATTTCATCTGAGGATATTTGCTTTTTCACCATAGCCCTCTACGGGCTTCCAAATATCACTTTGCCAGTTCCACAAGAACTGTCTTAGCGAAAGGCTTCTTGAGAGGAAAGCTGTAACTCTGGGAGATGATTTCACAGAACACAAAGAAGTTTCTCAGAAAGCTTCTTTCTCTTTGTAATCAGAGGATATTTCCTTTGGCCCTATAGTCTTCAAAGGGATCTGAAATACCTTTTCTCAGATTCCACAGAAATAAGGCTAGCAAAGAGATCCACGAAATACAGATGTAACTCTGTGAGATGAATTAACAGAACACTAAGCAGTTTCTCAGAAAGCTTCTTTTCAGATTTCATCTGAGGATATTTCCTTTTTCACCATAGCCCTCTAAAGGCTTCCAAATATCACTTTGCCAATTCCACAAGAAGTGTCTTAGCGAAAGGCTTCTTGAGGGGAAATCTGTAACTCTGTGAGATGATTTCACAGAACACAAAGAAGTTTCTCAGAAAGCTTCTTTCTCTTTGTTATTGGAAGACATTTCCTTTGGCCCTATAGTCTTCAATGGGATCCGAAATATCTGTTCTCAGATTCCACAGAAATAAGGCTAGCAAAGAGATCCACGAAATACAGAGGTAACTCTGTGAGATGAATTAACAGAACACTAAGCAGTTTCTCAGAAAGCTTCTTTACAGATTTCATCTGATGATATTTCCTTTTTCACCATTGCCCTCTATGGGCTTCCAAATATCACTTTGCCAATTCCACAAGAACTGTCTTAGCGAAAGGCTTCTTGAGGGGAAAGCTGTAACTCTGTGAGATGATTTCACAGAACACAAAGAAGTTTCTAAGAAAGCTTCTTTCTCTTTGTAATCGGAGGATATTTCCTTTGTCCCTATAGTCTTCAAAGGGATCTGATATACCTGTTCTCAGATTCCACAGAAATAAGGCTAGCAAAGCGATCCACGAAATACAGATGTAACTCTGTGAGATGAATTAACAGAACACTAAGCAGTTTCTCAGAAAGCTTCTTTCCAGATTTCATCTGAGGATATTTCCTTTTTCACCACAGCCCTCTATGGGCCTCCAAATATCACTTTGCCAATTCCACAAGAACTGTTTTAGCGAAAGGCTTCTTGAGGGGAAAGATGTAACTCTGTGAGATGATTTCACAGAACACAAAGAAGTTTCTCAGAAAGCTTCTTTCTCTTTGTTATGGGAGGATATTTCCTTTGGCCCCATAGTCTTCAATGGGATCCGAAATATCTGTTCTCAGATTTCACAAAAATAAGGCTAGCAAAGAGATCCACGAAATACAGATGTAACTCTGTGAGATGAATTAACCGAACACCAAGCAGTTTCTCAGAAAGCTTCTTTCCAGATTTCAACTGAGGATATTTCCTTTTTCACCCTAGCCCTCTATGGGCTTCCAAATATCACCTTGCCAATTCCACAAGAACTGTCTTAGCGAAAGGCTTCTTGGGGGAAAGCTGTAACTCTGTGAGATGATTTCACAGAAAACAAAGAAGTTTCTCAGAAAGCTTCCTTCTCTTTTTTATCGGAGTATATTTACTTTGGCCCTATAGTCTTCAAAGGGATCCGAAATATCTGTTATCAGATTCCACAGAAATAAGGCTAGCAAAGATATCCACGAAATACAGATGTAACTCTGTGAGATGAATTATCAGAAAACTAAGCAGTTTCTCAGAAAGCTTCTTTCCAGATTTCATCTGAGGATATTTCCTTTTTCAGCTTAGCCCTCTACGGGCTTCCAAATATCACTTTGCCAATTCCACAAGAACTGTCTTAGAGAAAGGCTTCTTGAGGGGAAAGCTGTAACTCTGTGAGATGATTTCTCAGAACCCAAAGAAGTTTCTCAGAAAGCTTCTTTCTCTTTGTTATCGGAGGATATTTCCTTTGGCCCTTTAGTCTTCAAAGGGATTCGAAATATCTGTTCTCAGATTCCACAGAAATAAGGCTAGCAAAGATATCCACGAAATAAAGATGTAACTCTGTGAGATGAATGAACAGAACACTAAGCAGTTTCTCAGAAAGCTTCTTTCCAGATTTCATCTGAGGATATTTGCTTTTTCACCTTAGCCCTCTATGGGCTTCCAAATATCACTTTGCCAATTCCACAAGAAGTGTCTTAGCGAAAGGCTTCTTGAGGGGGAAAGCTGTAACTCTGTGAGATGATTTCACAGAACACAAGGAAGTTTCTCAGAAAGCTTCTTTCTCTTTGTTATTGGAAGACATTTCCTTTGGCTCTATAGTCTTCAATGGGATCCGAAATATCTGTTCTCAGATTCCACAGAAATAAGGGTAGCAAAGAGATCCACGAAACACAGATGTAACTCTGTGAGATGAATTAACAGAACACTAAGGAGTATCTCAGAAAGCTTCTTTCCAGATTTCATCTGAGGATATTTCCTTTTTCACCATAGCCCTCTATAGGCTTCCAAATATCACTTTGCCAATTCCTCAAGAACTGTCTTAGCGAAAGGCTTCTTGAGGGGAAAGCTGTAACTCTGGTAGATGATTTCACAGAACACAAAGAAGTGTCTCAGAAAGCTTCTTTCTCTTTGTAATCGGAGGATATTTCCTTTGGCCCTATAATCTTCAAAGGGATCTGAAATACCTGTTCTCAGATTCCACAGAAATAAAGCTACCAAAGAGATCCACGAAACACAGATGTAATTCTGTGAAATGAATTAACAGAGCACTAAGCAGTTTCTCAGAAAGCTTCTTTCCAGATTTCATCTGAGGATATTTCCTTTTTCAACATAGCCCTCTATGGGCTTTCAAATATCACTTTGCCAATTCCAGAAGAACTGTCTTAGCGAAAGGCTTCTTGAGGGGAAAGCTGTAACTCTGTGAGATGATTTCACAGAACGCAAAGATGTTTCTCAGAAAGCTTCTTTCTCCTTGTTATCGGAGGATATTTCCTTAGGCCCTATAGTCTTCAATGGGATCCGAAATATCTGTTCTCAGATTCCACAGAAATAAGGCTAGCAAAGAGATCCACGAAATACAGATGTAACTCTGTGAGATGAATGAACAGAACACTAAGCAGTTTCTCAGAAAGCTTCTTTCCAGATTTCATCTGAGGATATTTCCTTTTTCACCATAGCCCTCTATGGGCTTCCAAATATCACTTTGCCAATTCCAGAAGAACTGTCTTAGCGAAAGGCTTCTTGAGAGGAAAGCTGTAACTCTGTGAGATGATTTCACAGAACACAAAGAAGTTTCTCAGAAAGCTTCTTTCTCTTTGTTATCGGAGGATATTTCCTTTGGCCCTATAGTCTTCAAAGGGATCCGAAATATCTGTTCTCAGATTCCACAAAAATAAGGGTAGCAAAGAGATCCACGAAATACAGATGTAACTGTGTGAGATGAATTAACCGAACACTAAGCAGTTTCTCAGAAAGCTTCTTTCCAGATTTCATCTGAGGATATTTCCTGTTTCACCATAGCCCTCTATGGGCTTACAAATATCACTTTGCCAATTCCACAAGAACTCTCTTAGCGAATGGCTTCTTGAGGGGAAAGCTGTACATCTGTGAGATGATTTCTCAGAACGCAAAGAAGTTTCTCAGAAAGCTTCTTTCTCTTTGTTATCGGAGGATATTTCCTTTGGCCCTGTATTCTTCAAAGGGATCCGAAATATCTGTTCTCAGATTCCACAGAAATAAGGCTAGCAAAGATATCCACGAAATAAAGATGTAACTCTGTGAGATGAATTAACAAAACACTAAGCAGTTTCTCAGAAAGCTTCTTTCCAGATTTCATCTGAGGATATTTGCTTTTTCACCATAGACCTCTATGGGCTTCCAAATATCACTTTGCCAATTCCACAAGAAGTGTCTTAGCGAAAGGCTTCTTTAGGGGAAAGCTGTAACTCTGTGAGATGATTTCACAGAACACAAAGAAGTTTCTCAGAAAGCTTCTTTCTCTTTGTTATTGGAAGACATTTCCTTTGGCCCTATGGTCTTCAATGGGATCCGAAATATCTGTTCTCAGATTCCACAGAAATAAGACTAGCAAAGAGATCCACGAAATACAGATGTAATTCTGTGAGATGAATTAACAGAACACTAAGCAGTTTCTCAGAAAGCTTCTTTACAGATTTCATCTGATGATATTTCCTTTTTCACCATTGCCCTCTATGGGCTTCCAAATATCACTTTGCCAATTCCACAAGAACTGTCTTAGCGAAAGGCTTCTTGAGGGGAAAGCTGTAAATCTGTGAGATGATTTCACAGAACACAAAGAAGTTTCGAAGAAAGCTTCTTTCTCTTTGTAATCGGAGGATATTTCCTTTGTCCCTATAGTCTTCAAAGGGATCTGAAATACCTGTTCTCAGATTCCACAGAAATAAGGCTAGCAAAGAGATCCACGAAATACAGATGTAACTCTGTTAGATGAATGAACAGAACACTAAGCAGTTTCTCAGAAAGCTTCTTTCCAGATTTCATCTGAGGATATTTCCTTTTTCACCATAGCCCTCTATGGGCTTCCAAATATCACTTTGCCAATTCCACAAGAACTGTCTTAGCGAAAGGCTTCTTAGGGGAAAGCTGTAACTCTGTGAGATGATTTCACAGAACACAAAGAAGTTTCTAAGAAAGCTTCTTTCTCTTTGTAATCGGAGGATATTTCCTTTGTCCCTATAGTCTTCAAAGGGATCTGATATACCTGTTCTCAGATTCCACAGAAATAAGGCTAGCAAAGAGATCCACGAAATACAGATGTAACTCTGTGAGATGAATGAACAGAACACTAAGCAGTTTCTCAGAAAGCTTCTTTCCAGATTTCATCTGAGGATATTTCCTTTTTCACCATAGCCCTCTATGGGCTTCCAAATATCACTTTGCCAATTCCACAAGAACTGTCTTAGCGAAAGGCTTCTTGAGGGGAAAGCTGTAACTCTGTGAGATGATTTCTCAGAACGCAAAGAAGTTTCTCAGAAAGCTTCTTTCTCTTTGTTATCGGAGGATATTTCCTTTGGCCCTGTAGTCTTCAAAGGGATCCGAAATATCTGTTCTCAGATTCCACAGAAATAAGGCTAGCAAAGAGATCCAAGAAATACAGATGTAACTCTGTGAGATGAATTAACAGAACACTAAGCAGTTTCTCAGAAAGCTTCTTTCCAGATTTCATCTGAGGATACTTCCTTTTTCAACATAGCCCTCTATGGGCTTCCAAATATCACTTTGCCAATTCCACAAGAATTGTCTTAGCGAAAGGCTTCTTGAGGGGAAAGCTGTAACTCTGTGAGATAATTTCACAGAACACAAAGAAGTTTCTCAGAAAGCTTCCTTCTCTTTGTTATTGGAACACATTTCCTTCGGCCCTATAGTCTTCAATGGGATCCGAAATATCTGTTCTCAGATTCCACAGAAATAAGGCTAGCAAAGAGATCCAAGAAATAAAGATGTAACTCTGTGAGATGAATTAACAGAACGCTAAGCAGTTTCTCAGAAAGATTCTTTACAGATTTCATCTGATGATATTTCCTTTTTCACCATTACCCTCTATGGGCTTCCAAATATCACTTTGCCAATTCCACAAGAACTGTCTTAGTGAAAGGCTTCTTGAGGGGAAAGCTGTAACTCTGTGAGATGGTTTCACAGAACACAAAGAAGTTTCTCAGAAAGCTGCTTTCTCTTAGTTATCGAAGGTTTTTGCTTTGGCCCTAAAGTCTTCAAAGGGATCAGAAATATCTGTTCTCAGATTCCACAGAAATAAGGCTAGCAAAGAGATCCACGAAATACAGATGTAACTCTGTGAGATGAATGAACAGAATACTAAGCAGTTTCTCACAAACCTTCTTTCCAGATTTCATCTGAGGATATTTCCTTTTTCACCATAGCCCTCTATGGACTTCCAAATATCACTTTGCCAATTCCACAAGAACTGTCTTAGCGAAAGGCTTCTTGAGGGGAAAGCTGTAACTCTGTGAGATGATTTCACGGAACACCAAGAAGTTCCTCAGAAAGCTTCTTTCTCTTTGTTATCGGAAGATATTTCCTTTGGCCCTATAGTCTTCAATGGGATCAGAATTATCTGTTCTCAGATTCCACAGAAATAAGGCTAGCAAAGATATCCACGAAATACCGATGTAACACTGTGAGATGAATGAACAGAACACTAAGCAGTTTCTCAGAAAGCTTCTTTCCAGATTTGATCTGAGGATATTTCCTTTTTCACCATAGCCCTCTATGGGCTTCCAAATATCACTTTGCCAATTCCACAAGAAGTGTCTTAGCGAAAGGCTTCTTGAGGGGAAAGCTGTAACTCTGTGAGATGATTTCACAGAACACAAAGTAGTTTCTCAGAAAGCTTCTTTCTGTTTGTTATCGGAAGATATTTCCTTTGGCCCCATAGTCTTCAATGGGATCCGAAATATCTGTTCTCAGATTCCACAGAAATAAGCCTAGCAAAGACATCCACGAAATACAGATGTAACTCTGTGAGATGAATTAACAGAACACCAAGCAGTTTCTCAGAAAGCTTCTTTACAGATTTCATCTGATGATATTTCCTTTTTCACCATTGCCCTCTAAGGGCTTCCAAATATCACTTTGCCAAATCCACAAGAACTGTCTTAGGGAAAGGCTTCGTGAGGAGAAAGCTGTAACTCTGGGAGATGATTTCACAGAACACAAAGAAGTTTCTAAGAAAGCTTCTTTCTCTTTGTAATCGGAGGATATTTCCTTTGTCCCTGTAGTCTTCAAAGGGATCTGAAATACCTGTTCTCAGATTCCAAAGAAAAAAGGCTAGCAAAGAGATCCACGAAATACAGATGTAACTGTGAGATGAATTGACAGAACAATAAGCAGTTTCTCAGAAAGCTTCTTTCCAGATTTCATCTGAGGATATTTCCTTTTTCACCATAGCCCTCTATGGGCTTCCAAATATCACTTTGCCAATTCCACAAGAACTGTCTTAGTGAAAGGCTTCTTGAGGGGAAAGCTGTAACTCTGTGTGATGATTTCACAGAACACAAAGAAGTTTCTCAGAAAGCTTCTTTCTCTTTGTTATCGAAGGTTTTTTCCTTTGGCCCTAAAGTCTTCAAAGGGATCAGAAATATCTGTTCTCAGATTCCACAGAAATAAGGCTAGCAAAGAGATCCACGAAATACATATGTAACTCTGTGAGATGAATTAACAGAACACTAAGCAGTTTCTCAGAAAGCTTCTTTCCAGATTTCATCTGAGGATATTTCCTTTTTCACCATAGCCCTCTATGGGCTTCCAAATATCACTTTGCCAATTCCACAAGAACTGTCTTAGCGAAAGGCTTCTTAGGGGAAAGCTGTAACTCTGTGAGATGATTTCACAGAACACAAAGAAGTTTCTAAGAAAGCTTCTTTCTCTTTGTAATCGGAGGATATTTCCTTTGTCCCTATAGTCTTCAAAGGGATCTGATATACCTGTTCTCAGATTCCACAGAAATAAGGCTAGCAAAGAGATCCACGAAATACAGATGTAACTCTGTGAGATGAATGAACAGAACACTAAGCAGTTTCTCAGAAAGCTTCTTTCCAGATTTCATCTGAGGATATTTCCTTTTTCACCATAGCCCTCTATGGGCTTCCAAATATCACTTTGCCAATTCCACAAGAACTGTCTTAGCGAAAGGCTTCTTGAGGGGAAAGCTGTAACTCTGTGAGATGATTTCTCAGAACGCAAAGAAGTTTCTCAGAAAGCTTCTTTCTCTTTGTTATCGGAGGATATTTCCTTTGGCCCTGTAGTCTTCAAAGGGATCCGAAATATCTGTTCTCAGATTCCACAGAAATAAGGCTAGCAAAGAGATCCAAGAAATACAGATGTAACTCTGTGAGATGAATTAACAGAACACTAAGCAGTTTCTCAGAAAGCTTCTTTCCAGATTTCATCTGAGGATACTTCCTTTTTCAACATAGCCCTCTATGGGCTTCCAAATATCACTTTGCCAATTCCACAAGAATTGTCTTAGCGAAAGGCTTCTTGAGGGGAAAGCTGTAACTCTGTGAGATAATTTCACAGAACACAAAGAAGTTTCTCAGAAAGCTTCCTTCTCTTTGTTATTGGAACACATTTCCTTCGGCCCTATAGTCTTCAATGGGATCCGAAATATCTGTTCTCAGATTCCACAGAAATAAGGCTAGCAAAGAGATCCAAGAAATAAAGATGTAACTCTGTGAGATGAATTAACAGAACGCTAAGCAGTTTCTCAGAAAGATTCTTTACAGATTTCATCTGATGATATTTCCTTTTTCACCATTACCCTCTATGGGCTTCCAAATATCACTTTGCCAATTCCACAAGAACTGTCTTAGTGAAAGGCTTCTTGAGGGGAAAGCTGTAACTCTGTGAGATGGTTTCACAGAACACAAAGAAGTTTCTCAGAAAGCTGCTTTCTCTTAGTTATCGAAGGTTTTTGCTTTGGCCCTAAAGTCTTCAAAGGGATCAGAAATATCTGTTCTCAGATTCCACAGAAATAAGGCTAGCAAAGAGATCCACGAAATACAGATGTAACTCTGTGAGATGAATGAACAGAATACTAAGCAGTTTCTCACAAACCTTCTTTCCAGATTTCATCTGAGGATATTTCCTTTTTCACCATAGCCCTCTATGGACTTCCAAATATCACTTTGCCAATTCCACAAGAACTGTCTTAGCGAAAGGCTTCTTGAGGGGAAAGCTGTAACTCTGTGAGATGATTTCACGGAACACCAAGAAGTTCCTCAGAAAGCTTCTTTCTCTTTGTTATCGGAAGATATTTCCTTTGGCCCTATAGTCTTCAATGGGATCAGAATTATCTGTTCTCAGATTCCACAGAAATAAGGCTAGCAAAGATATCCACGAAATACCGATGTAACACTGTGAGATGAATGAACAGAACACTAAGCAGTTTCTCAGAAAGCTTCTTTCCAGATTTGATCTGAGGATATTTCCTTTTTCACCATAGCCCTCTATGGGCTTCCAAATATCACTTTGCCAATTCCACAAGAAGTGTCTTAGCGAAAGGCTTCTTGAGGGGAAAGCTGTAACTCTGTGAGATGATTTCACAGAACACAAAGTAGTTTCTCAGAAAGCTTCTTTCTGTTTGTTATCGGAAGATATTTCCTTTGGCCCCATAGTCTTCAATGGGATCCGAAATATCTGTTCTCAGATTCCACAGAAATAAGCCTAGCAAAGACATCCACGAAATACAGATGTAACTCTGTGAGATGAATTAACAGAACACCAAGCAGTTTCTCAGAAAGCTTCTTTACAGATTTCATCTGATGATATTTCCTTTTTCACCATTGCCCTCTAAGGGCTTCCAAATATCACTTTGCCAAATCCACAAGAACTGTCTTAGGGAAAGGCTTCGTGAGGAGAAAGCTGTAACTCTGGGAGATGATTTCACAGAACACAAAGAAGTTTCTAAGAAAGCTTCTTTCTCTTTGTAATCGGAGGATATTTCCTTTGTCCCTGTAGTCTTCAAAGGGATCTGAAATACCTGTTCTCAGATTCCAAAGAAAAAAGGCTAGCAAAGAGATCCACGAAATACAGATGTAACTGTGAGATGAATTGACAGAACAATAAGCAGTTTCTCAGAAAGCTTCTTTCCAGATTTCATCTGAGGATATTTCCTTTTTCACCATAGCCCTCTATGGGCTTCCAAATATCACTTTGCCAATTCCACAAGAACTGTCTTAGTGAAAGGCTTCTTGAGGGGAAAGCTGTAACTCTGTGTGATGATTTCACAGAACACAAAGAAGTTTCTCAGAAAGCTTCTTTCTCTTTGTTATCGAAGGTTTTTTCCTTTGGCCCTAAAGTCTTCAAAGGGATCAGAAATATCTGTTCTCAGATTCCACAGAAATAAGGCTAGCAAAGAGATCCACGAAATACATATGTAACTCTGTGAGATGAATTAACAGAACACTAAGCAGTTTCTCAGAAAGCTTCTTTCCAGATTTCATCTGAGGATATTTCCTTTTTCACCATAGCCCTCTATGGGCTTCCAAATATCACTTTGCCAATTCCACAAGAACTGTCTTAGCGAAAGGCTTCTTAGGGGAAAGCTGTAACTCTGTGAGATGATTTCACAGAACACAAAGAAGTTTCTAAGAAAGCTTCTTTCTCTTTGTAATCGGAGGATATTTCCTTTGTCCCTATAGTCTTCAAAGGGATCTGATATACCTGTTCTCAGATTCCACAGAAATAAGGCTAGCAAAGAGATCCACGAAATACAGATGTAACTCTGTGAGATGAATGAACAGAACACTAAGCAGTTTCTCAGAAAGCTTCTTTCCAGATTTCATCTGAGGATATTTCCTTTTTCACCATAGCCCTCTATGGGCTTCCAAATATCACTTTGCCAATTCCACAAGAACTGTCTTAGCGAAAGGCTTCTTGAGGGGAAAGCTGTAACTCTGTGAGATGATTTCTCAGAACGCAAAGAAGTTTCTCAGAAAGCTTCTTTCTCTTTGTTATCGGAGGATATTTCCTTTGGCCCTGTAGTCTTCAAAGGGATCCGAAATATCTGTTCTCAGATTCCACAGAAATAAGGCTAGCAAAGAGATCCAAGAAATACAGATGTAACTCTGTGAGATGAATTAACAGAACACTAAGCAGTTTCTCAGAAAGCTTCTTTCCAGATTTCATCTGAGGATACTTCCTTTTTCAACATAGCCCTCTATGGGCTTCCAAATATCACTTTGCCAATTCCACAAGAATTGTCTTAGCGAAAGGCTTCTTGAGGGGAAAGCTGTAACTCTGTGAGATAATTTCACAGAACACAAAGAAGTTTCTCAGAAAGCTTCCTTCTCTTTGTTATTGGAACACATTTCCTTCGGCCCTATAGTCTTCAATGGGATCCGAAATATCTGTTCTCAGATTCCACAGAAATAAGGCTAGCAAAGAGATCCAAGAAATAAAGATGTAACTCTGTGAGATGAATTAACAGAACGCTAAGCAGTTTCTCAGAAAGATTCTTTACAGATTTCATCTGATGATATTTCCTTTTTCACCATTACCCTCTATGGGCTTCCAAATATCACTTTGCCAATTCCACAAGAACTGTCTTAGTGAAAGGCTTCTTGAGGGGAAAGCTGTAACTCTGTGAGATGGTTTCACAGAACACAAAGAAGTTTCTCAGAAAGCTGCTTTCTCTTAGTTATCGAAGGTTTTTGCTTTGGCCCTAAAGTCTTCAAAGGGATCAGAAATATCTGTTCTCAGATTCCACAGAAATAAGGCTAGCAAAGAGATCCACGAAATACAGATGTAACTCTGTGAGATGAATGAACAGAATACTAAGCAGTTTCTCACAAACCTTCTTTCCAGATTTCATCTGAGGATATTTCCTTTTTCACCATAGCCCTCTATGGACTTCCAAATATCACTTTGCCAATTCCACAAGAACTGTCTTAGCGAAAGGCTTCTTGAGGGGAAAGCTGTAACTCTGTGAGATGATTTCACAGAACACCAAGAAGTTCCTCAGAAAGCTTCTTTCTCTTTGTTATCGGAAGATATTTCCTTTGGCCCTATAGTCTTCAATGGGATCCGAATTATCTGTTCTCAGATTCCACAGAAATAAGGCTAGCAAAGATATCCATGAAATACCGATGTAACACTGTGAGATGAATGAACAGAACACTAAGCAGTTTCTCAGAAAGCTTCTTTCCAGATTTGATCTGAGGATATTTCCTTTTTCACCATAGCCCTCTATGGGCTTCCAAATATCACTTTGCCAATTCCACAAGAAGTGTCTTAGCGAAAGGCTTCTTGAGGGGAAAGCTGTAACTCTGTGAGATGATTTCACAGAACACAAAGTAGTTTCTCAGAAAGCTTCTTTCTGTTTGTTATCGGAAGATATTTCCTTTGGCCCCATAGTCTTCAATGGGATCCGAAATATCTGTTCTCAGATTCCACAGAAATAAGCCTAGCAAAGACATCCACGAAATACAGATGTAACTCTGTGAGATGAATTAACAGAACACCAAGCAGTTTCTCAGAAAGCTTCTTTACAGATTTCATCTGATGATATTTCCTTTTTCACCATTGCCCTCTAAGGGCTTCCAAATATCACTTTGCCAAATCCACAAGAACTGTCTTAGGGAAAGGCTTCGTGAGGAGAAAGCTGTAACTCTGGGAGATGATTTCACAGAACACAAAGAAGTTTCTAAGAAAGCTTCTTTCTCTTTGTAATCGGAGGATATTTCCTTTGTCCCTGTAGTCTTCAAAGGGATCTGAAATACCTGTTCTCAGATTCCAAAGAAAAAAGGCTAGCAAAGAGATCCACGAAATACAGATGTAACTGTGAGATGAATTGACAGAACAATAAGCAGTTTCTCAGAAAGCTTCTTTCCAGATTTCATCTGAGGATATTTCCTTTTTCACCATAGCCCTCTATGGGCTTCCAAATATCACTTTGCCAATTCCACAAGAACTGTCTTAGTGAAAGGCTTCTTGAGGGGAAAGCTGTAACTCTGTGTGATGATTTCACAGAACACAAAGAAGTTTCTCAGAAAGCTTCTTTCTCTTTGTTATCGAAGGTTTTTTCCTTTGGCCCTAAAGTCTTCAAAGGGATCAGAAATATCTGTTCTCAGATTCCACAGAAATAAGGCTAGCAAAGAGATCCACGAAATACATATGTAACTCTGTGAGATGAATTAACAGAACACTAAGCAGTTTCTCAGAAAGCTTCTTTCCAGATTTCATCTGAGGATATTTCCTTTTTCACCATAGCCCTCTATGGGCTTCCAAATATCACTTTGCCAATTCCACAAGAACTGTCTTAGGGAAAGGCTTCTTGAGGGGAAAGCAGTAACTCTGTGAGATGATTTCTCAGAACACAAAGGAGTTTCTCAGAAAGCTTCTTTCTCTTTGTTATTGGAGGATATTTCCTTTGGCCCTGTAGTCTTCAAAGGGATCCGAAATATCTGTTCTCAGATTCCACAGAAATAAGGCTAGCAAAGAGATCCAAGAAATACAGATGTAACTCTGTGAGATGAATTAACAGAACACTAAGCAGTTTCTCAGAAAGCTTCTTTCCAGATTTCATCTGAGGATACTTCCTTTTTCACCATAGCCCTCTAGGGGCTTCCAAATATCACTTTGCCAATTCCACAAGAAGTGTCTTAGCGAAAGGCTTCTTGAGGGGAAAGCTGTAACTCTGTGAGATGATTTCACAGAACACAAAGAAGTTTCTCAGAAAGCTTCTTTCTCTTTGTTATTGGAACACATTTCCTTCGGCCCTATAGTCTTCAATGGGATCCGAAATATCTGTTCTCAGATTCCACAGAAATAAGGCTAGCAAAGAGATCCAAGAAATAGAGATGTAACTCTGTGAGATGAATTAACAGAACGCTAAGCAGTTTCTCAGAAAGCTTCTTTACAGATTTCATCAGATGATATTTCCTTTTTCACCATTACCCTTTATGGGCTTCCAAATATCACTTTGCCAATTCCACATGAACTGTCTTAGTGAAAGGCTTCTTGAGGGGAAAGCTGTAACTCTGTGAGATGGTTTCACAGAACACAAAGAAGTTTCTCAGAAAGCTGCTTTCTATTAGTTATCGAAGGTTTTTCCTTTGGCCCTAAAGTCTTCAAAGGGATCAGAAATATCTGTTCTCAGATTCCACAGAAATAAGGCTAGCAAAGAGATCCACGAAATACAGATGTAACTCTGTGAGATGAATTAACAGAACACTAAGCAGTTTCTCAGAAAGCTTCTTTCCAGATTTCATCTGAGGATATTTCCTTTTTCACCATAGCCCTCTATGGGCTTCCAAATATCACTTTGCCAATTCCACAAGAACTGTCTTAGCGAAAGTCTTCTTGAGGGGAAAGCTGTAACTCTGTGTGATGATTTCTCAGAACGCAAAGAAGTTTCTCAGAAAGCTTCTTTCTCTTTGTTATCGGAGGATATTTCCTTAGGCCCTATAGTCTTTAATGGGATCCGAAATATCTGTTCTCAGATTCCACAGAAATAAGGCTAGCAAAGAGATCCAGGAAATACAGATGTAACTCTGTGAGATGAATGAACAGAACACTAAGCAGTTTCTCAGAAAGCTTCTTTCCAGATTTCATCTGAGGATATTTCCTTTTTCACCATAGCCCTCTATGGGCTTCCAAATATCACTTTGCCAATTCCACAAGAACTGTCTTAGCGAAAGGCTTCTTGAGAGGAAACCTCTAACTCTGTGAGATGATTTCACAGAACACAAAGAAGTTTCTCAGAAAGCTTCTTTCTCTTTGTTATCGGAGTATATTTCCTTTGGCCATACAGTCTTCAAAGGGATCCGAAATATCTGTTCTCAGATTCCACAAAAATAAGGCTAGCAAAGAGATCCACGAAATACAGATGTAATTCTCTGAGATGAATTAACCGAACACTAAGCAGTTTCTCAGAAAGCTTCTTTCCAGATTTCATCTGAGGATATTTACTTTTTCACCGTAGCCCTCTATGGGCTTCCATATATCACTTTTCCAATTCCACAACAACTGTCTTAGCGAAAGGCTTCTTGAGGGGAAAGCTGTAACTCTGTGAGATGATTTCACAGAAAACAAAGAAGTTTCTCAGAAAGCTTCCTTCTCTTTTTTATCGGAGTATATTTACTTTGGCCCTATAGTCTTCAAAGGGATCCGAAATATCTGTTATCAGATTCCACAGAAATAAGGCTAGCAAAGATATCCACGAAATACAGATGTAACTCTGTGAGATGAATTATCAGAAAACTAAGCAGTTTCTCAGAAAGCTTCTTTCCAGATTTCATCTGAGGATATTTCCTTTTTCAGCTTAGCCCTCTATGGGCTTCCAAATATCACTTTGCTAATTCCACAAGAACTGTCTTAGAGAAAGGCTTCTTGAGGGGAAAGCTGTAACTCTGTGAGATGATTTCTCAGAACCCAAAGAAGTTTCTCAGAAAGCTTCTTTCTCTTTGTTATCGGAGGATATTTCCTTTGGCCCTTTAGTCTTCAAAGGGATCCGAAATATCTGTTCTCAGATTCCACAGAAATAAGGCTAGCAAAGATATCCACGAAATAAAGATGTAACTCTGTGAGATGAATTAACAAAACACTAAGCAGTTTCTCAGAAAGCTTCTTTCCAGATTTCATCTGAGGATATTTGCTTTTTCACCATAGACCTCTATGGGCTTCCAAATATCACTTTGCCAATTCCACAAGAAGTGTCTTAGCGAAAGGCTTCATGAGGTGAAAGCTGTAACTCTGTGAGATGATTTCACAGAACACAAAGAAGTTTCTCAGAAAGCTTCTTTCTCTTTGTTATTGGAAGACATTTCCTTTGGCCCTATGGTCTTCAATGGGATCCGAAATATCTGTTCTCAGATTCCACAGAAATAAGACTAGCAAAGAGATCCACGAAATACAGATGTAATTCTGTGAGATGAATTAACAGAACACTAAGCAGTTTCTCAGAAAGCTTCTTTACAGATTTCATCTGATGATATTTCCTTTTTCACCATTGCCCTCTATGGGCTTCCAAATATCACTTTGCCAATTCCACAAGAACTGTCTTAGCGAAAGGCTTCTTGAGGGGAAAGCTGTAACTCTGTGAGATGATTTCACAGAACACAAAGAAGTTTCTAAGAAAGCTTCTTTCTCTTTGTAATCGGAGGATATTTCCTTTGTCCCTATAGTCTTCAAAGGGATCTGAAATACCTGTTCTCAGATTCCACAGAAATAAGGCTAGCAAAGAGATCCACGAAATACAGATGTAACTCTGTTAGATGAATGAACAGAACACTAAGCAGTTTCTCAGAAAGCTTCTTTCCAGATTTCATCTGAGCATATTTCCTTTTTCACCATAGGCCTCTAAGGGCTTCCAAATATCACTTTGCCAATTCCAGAAGAACTGTCTTAGCGAAAGGCTTCTTGAGAGGAAAGCTGTAACTCTGTGAGATGATTTCACAGAACACAAAGAAGTTTCTCAGAAAGCTTCTTTCTCTTTGTTATCGGAGGATATTTCCTTTGGCCCTGTATTCTTCAAAGGGATCCGAAATATCTGTTCTCAGATTCCACAGAAATAAGGCTAGCAAAGATATCCACGAAATAAAGATGTAACTCTGTGAGATGAATTAACAAAACACTAAGCAGTTTCTCAGAAAGCTTCTTTCCAGATTTCATCTGAGGATATTTGCTTTTTCACCATAGACCTCTATGGGCTTCCAAATATCACTTTGCCAATTCCACAAGAAGTGTCTTAGCGAAAGGCTTCATGAGGTGAAAGCTGTAACTCTGTGAGATGATTTCACAGAACACAAAGAAGTTTCTCAGAAAGCTTCTTTCTCTTTGTTATTGGAAGACATTTCCTTTGGCCCTATGGTCTTCAATGGGATCCGAAATATCTGTTCTCAGATTCCACAGAAATAAGACTAGCAAAGAGATCCACGAAATACAGATGTAATTCTGTGAGATGAATTAACAGAACACTAAGCAGTTTCTCAGAAAGCTTCTTTACAGATTTCATCTGATGATATTTCCTTTTTCACCATTGCCCTCTATGGGCTTCCAAATATCACTTTGCCAATTCCACAAGAACTGTCTTAGCGAAAGGCTTCTTGAGGGGAAAGCTGTAACTCTGTGAGATGATTTCACAGAACACAAAGAAGTTTCTAAGAAAGCTTCTTTCTCTTTGTAATCGGAGGATATTTCCTTTGTCCCTATAGTCTTCAAAGGGATCTGAAATACCTGTTCTCAGATTCCACAGAAATAAGGCTAGCAAAGAGATCCACGAAATACAGATGTAACTCTGTTAGATGAATGAACAGAACACTAAGCAGTTTCTCAGAAAGCTTCTTTCCAGATTTCATCTGAGGATATTTCCTTTTTCACCATAGCCCTCTATGGGCTTCCAAATATCACTTTGCCAATTCCACAAGAACTGTCTTAGCGAAAGGCTTCTTAGGGGAAAGCTGTAACTCTGTGAGATGATTTCACAGAACACAAAGAAGTTTCTAAGAAAGCTTCTTTCTCTTTGTAATCGGAGGATATTTCCTTTGTCCCTATAGTCTTCAAAGGGATCTGATATACCTGTTCTCAGATTCCACAGAAATAAGGCTAGCAAAGAGATCCACGAAATACAGATGTAACTCTGTGAGATGAATTAACAGAACACTAAGCAGTTTCTCAGAAAGCTTCTTTCCAGATTTCATCTGAGGATATTTCCTTTTTCACCACAGCCCTCTATGGGCCTCCAAATATCACTTTGCCAATTCCACTAGAACTGTCTTAGCGAAAGGCTTCTTGAGGGGAAAGATGTAACTCTGTGAGATGATTTCACAGAACACAAAGAAGTTTCTCAGAAAGCTTCTTTTCATTGTTATCGGAGGATATTTCCTTTGGCCCTATAGTCTTCAATGGGATCCGAAATATCTGTTCTCAGATTTCACAAAAATAAGGCTAGAAAAGAGATCCACGAAATACAGATGTAACTCTGTGAGATGAATTAACCGAACACTAAGCAGTTTCTCAGAAAGCTTCTTTCCAGATTTCATCTGAGGATATTTCCTTTTTCACCATAGCCCTCTATGGGCTTCCAAATATCACTTTGCCAATTCCACAAGAACTGTCTTAGCGAAAGGCTTCTTGAGGGGAAAGCTGTAACTCTGTGAGATGATTTCACAGAAAACAAAGAAGTTTCTCAGAAAGCTTCCTTCTCTTTTTTATCGGAGTATATTTCCTTTGGCCCTATAGTCTTCAAAGGGATCCGAAATATCTGTTGTCAGATTCCACAGAAATAAGGCTGGCAAAGAGATCCACGAAATACAGATGTAACTCTGTGAGATGAATTAACAGAACACTAAGCAGTTTCTCAGAAAGCTTCTTTCCAGATTTCATCTGAGGAAATTTCCTTTTTCACCATAGCCCTCTAGGGGCTTCCAAATATCACTTTGCCAATTTCACAAGAACTGTCTTAGTGAAAGGCTTCTTGAGGGGAAAGCTGTAACTCTGTGAGATGATTTCTCAGAACACAAAGAAGTTTCTCAGAAAGCTTCTTTCTCTTTGTTATCGGAGGATATTTCCTTTGGCCCTATAGTCTTCAAAGGGATCCGAAATATCTGTTCTCAGATTCCACAGAAATAAGGCTAGCAAAGAGATCCAAGAAATACAGATGTAACTCTGTGAGATGAATTAACAGAACACTAAGCAGTTTCTCAGAAAGCTTCTTTCCAGATTTCATCTGAGGATATTTCCTTTTTCACCATAGCCCTCTATGGGCTTCCAAATATCACTTTGCCAATTCCACAAGAACTGTCTTAGCGAAAGGCTACTTGAGGGGAAAGCTGTAACTCTGTGAGATGATTTCACAGAACACAAAGAAGTTTCTCAGAAAGCTTCTTTCTCTTTGTTATCGGAGGATATTTCCTTTGGCCCTATAGTCTTCAAAGGGATTCGAAATGTCTGTTCTCAGATTCCACAGAAAAAAGGCTAGCAAAGATATCCACGAAATACAGATGTAACTCTGTGAGATGAATTAACAGAACACTAAGCAGTTTCTCAGAAAGCTTCTTTCCAGATTTCATGTGAGGATATTTCCTTTTTCACCATAGCCCTCTACGGGCTTCCAAATATCACTTTGCCAGTTCCACAAGAACTGTCTTAGCGAAAGGCTTCTTGAGAGGAAAGCTGTAACTCTGGGAGATGATTTCACAGAACACAAAGAAGTTTCTCAGAAAGCTTCTTTCTCTTTGTTATCGGAGGATATTTCCTTTGGCCCTATAGTCTTCAAAGGGATCTGAAATACCTTTTTTCAGATTCCACAGAAATAAGGCTAGCAAAGAGATCCACGAAATACAGATGTAACTCTGCGAGATGAATTAACAGAACACTAAGCAGTTTCTCAGAAAGCTTCTTTCCAGATTTCATCTGAGGATATTTCCTTTTTCACCATAGCCCTCTAAGGGCTTCCAAGTATCACTTTGCCAGTTCCACAAGAACTGTCTTAGCGAAAGGCTTCTTGAGGGGAAAGTTGTATCTCTGTGAGATGATTTCACAGAACACAAAGAAGTTTCTCAGAAAGCTTCTTTCTCTTTGTTATCGGAGGATATTTCCTTTGGCCCTGTAGTCATCAAAGGGATTCGAAATATCTGTTCTCAGATTCCACAGAAATAAGGTAGCAAAGATATCCACGAAATAAAGATGTAACTCTGTGAGATGAATTAACAGAACACTAAGCAGTTTCTCAGAAAGCTTCTTTCAAGATTTCGTCTGAGGATAATTCCTTTTTCACCATAGCCCTCTATGGGCTTCCAAATATCACTTTGCCAATTCCACAAGAAGTGTCTTATCGAAAGGCTTCTTGAGGGGAAAGCTGTAACTCTGTGAGATGATTTCACCGAACACATAGAAGTTTCTCAGAAAGCTTCTTTCTCTTTGTAATCAGAGGATATTTCCTTTGGCCCTTTAGTCTTCAAAGGGATCTGAAATACCTGTTCTCAGATTCCACAGAAATAAGGCTAGCAAAGAGATCCACGAAATACAGATGTAACTCGGTGAGATGAATTAACAGAACACTAAGCAGTTTCTCAGAAAGCTTCTTTCCAGATTTCATCTGAGGATATTTCCTTTTTCACCATAGCCCTCTATGGGCTTCCAAATATCACTTTGCCAATTCCACAAGAACTGTCTTAGCGAAAGGCTTCTTGAGGGGAAAGCTGTAACTCTGGTAGATGATTTCACAGAACACAAAGAAGTGTCTCAGAAAGCTTCTTTCTCTTTGTAATCGGAGGATATTTCCTTTGGCCCTATAATCTTCAAAGGGATCTGAAATACCTGTTCTCAGATTCCACAGAAATAAAGCTACCAAAGAGATCCACGAAACGCAGATGTAATTCTGTGAAATGAATTAACAGAGCACTAAGCAGTTTCTCAGAAAGCTTCTTTCCAGATTTCATCTGAGGATATTTCCTTTTTCACCATAGCCCTCTATGGGCTTCCAAATATCACTTTGCCAATTCCAGAAGAACTGTCTTAGCGAAAGGCTTCTTGAGAGGAAAGCTGTAACTCTGTGAGATGATTTCACAGAACACAAAGAAGTTTCTCAGAAAGCTTCTTTCTCTTTGTTATCGGAGGATATTTCCTTTGGCCCTATAGTCTTCAAAGGGATCCGAAATATCTGTTCTCAGATTCCACAAAAATAAGGCTAGCAAAGAGATCCACGAAATACAGATGTAACTGTGTGAGATGAATTAACCGAACACTAAGCAGTTTCTCAGAAAGCTTCTTTCCAGATTTCATCTGAGGATATTTCCTGTTTCACCATAGCCCTCTATGGGCTTCCAAATACCACTTTGCCAATTCCACAAAAACTCTCTTAGCGAAAGGCTTCTTGAGGGGAAGGCTGTACCTCTGTGAGATGATTTCTCAGAACGCAAAGAAGTTTCTCAGAAAGCTTCTTTCTCTTTGTTATCGGAGGATATTTCCTTTGTCCCTGTAGTCTTCAAAGGGATCCGAAATATCTGTTCTCAGATTCCACAGAAATAAGGCTAGCAAAGATATCCACGAAATACAGATGTAACTCTGTTAGATGAATGAACAGAACACTAAGCAGTTTCTCAGAAAGCTTCTTTCCACATTTCATCTGAGGATATTTCCTTTTTCACCATAGCCCTCTATGGGCTTCCAAATATCACTTTGCCAATTCCACAAGAACTGTCTTAGCGAAAGGCTTCTTAGGGGAAAGCTGTAACTCTGTGAGATGATTTCACAGAACACAAAGAAGATTCTAAGAAAGCTTCTTTCTCTTTGTAATCGGAGGATATTTCCTTTGTCCCTATAGTCTTCAAAGGGATCTGATATACCTGTTCTCAGATTCCACAGAAATAAGGCTAGCAAAGAGATCCACGAAATACAGATGTAACTCTGTGAGATGAATTAACAGAACACTAAGCAGTTTCTCAGAAAGCTTCTTTCCAGATTTCATCTGAGGATATTTCCTTTTTCACCACAGCCCTCTATGGGCCTCCAAATATCACTTTGCCAATTCCACAAGAACTGTCTTAGCGAAAGGCTTCTTGAGGGGAAAGATGTAACTCTGTGAGATGATTTCACAGAACACAAAGAAGTTTCTCAGAAAGCTTCTTTCTCATTGTTATCGGAGGATATTTCCTTTGGCCCTATAGTCTTCAATGGGATCCGAAATATCTGTTCTCAGATTTCACAAAAATAAGGCTAGCAAAGAGATCCACGAAATACAGATGTAACTCTGTGAGATGAATTAACCGAACTCTAAGCAGTTTCTCAGAAAGCTTCTTTCCAGATTTCATCTGAGGATATTTCCTTTTTCACCATAGCCCTCTATGGGCTTCCAAATATCACTTTGCCAATTCCACAAGAACTGTCTTAGCGAAAGGCTTCTTGAGGGGAAAGCTGTAACTTTGTGAGATGATTTCACAGAAAACAAAGAAGTTTCTCTGAAAGCTTCCTTCTCTTTTTTATCGGAGTATATTTCCTTTGGCCCTATAGTCTTCAAAGGGATCCGAAATATCTGTTCTCAGATTCCACAGAAATAAGGCTGGCAAAGAGATCCACGAAATACAGATGTAACTCTGTGACATGAATTAACAGAACAGTAAGCAGTTTCTCAGAAAGCTTCTTTACAGATTTCATCTGATGATATTTCCTTTTTCACCATTGCCCTCTATGGGCTTCCAAATATCACTTTGCCAATTCCACAAGAACTGTCTTAGCGAAACGCTTCTTGAGGGGAAAGCTGAAACTCTGTGAGATGATTTCACAGAACACAAAGAAGTTTCTAAAAAAGCTTCTTTCTCTTTGTAATCGAAGGATATTTCCTTTGTCCCTATAGTCTTCAAAGGGATCTGAAATACCTGTTCTCAGATTCCACAGAAATAAGGCTAGCAAAGAGATCCACGAAATACAGATGTAACTCTGTGAGATGAATTAACAGAACACTAAGCAGTTTCTCAGAAAGCCTCTTTCCAGATTTCATCTGAGGATATTTCCTTTTTCACCATAGCCCTCTATGGGCTTCCAAATATCACTTTGCCAATTCCACAAGAACTGTCTTAGTGAAAGGCTTCTTGAGGGGAAAGCTGTAACTCTGTGAGATGATTTCACAGAACACAAAGAAGTTTCTCAGAAAGCTTCTTTCTCTTTGTTATCGGAGGTTATTTCCTTTGGCCCTATAGTCTTCAAAGGGATCCGAAATATCTGTTCTCAGATTCCACAGAAATAAGGCTAGCAAAGATATCCACGAAATACAGATGTAACTCTGTGAGATGAATGAACAGAACACTAAGCAGTTTCTCAGAAAGCTTCTTTCCAGATTTCATCTGAGGATATTTCCTTTTTCACCATAGCCCTCTATGGGATTCCAAATATCACTTTGCCAATTCCACAAGAACTGTCTTAGCGAAAGGCTTCTTGAGGGGAAAGCTGTAACTCTGTGAGATGATTTCTCAGAACACAAAGAAGTTTCTCAGAAAGCTTCTTTCTCTTTGTTATCGGAGGATATTTCCTTTGGCCCTATAGTCTTCAAAGGGATCTGAAATACCTTTTCTCAGATTCCACAGAAATAAGGCTAGCAAAGAGATCCACGAAATACAGATGTAACTCTGTGAGATGAATTAACAGAACACTAAGCAGTTTCTCAGAAAGCTTCTTTTCAGATTTCATCTGAGGATATTTCCTTTTTCACCATAGCCCTCTAAAGGCTTCCAAATATCACTTTGCCAATTCCACAAGAAGTGTCTTAGCGAAAGGCTTCTTGAGGGGAAATCTGTAACTCTGTGAGATGATTTCACAGAACACAAAGAAGTTTCTCAGAAAGCTTCTTTCTCTTTGTTATTGGAAGACATTTCCTTTGGCCCTATAGTCTTCAATGGGATCCGAAATATCTGTTCTCAGATTCCACAGAAATAAGGCTAGCAAAGAGATCCACGAAATACAGATGTAACTCTGTGAGATGAATTAACAGAACACTAAGCAGTTTCTCAGAAAGCTTCTTTACAGATTTCATCTGATGATATTTCCTTTTTCACCATTGCCCTCTATGGGCTTCCAAATATCACTTTGCCAATTCCACAAGAACTGTCTTAGCGAAAGGCTTCTTGAGGGGAAAGCTGTAACTCTGTGAGATGATTTCACAGAACACAAAGAAGTTTCTAAGAAAGCTTCTTTCTCTTTGTAATCGGAGGATATTTCCTTTGTCCCTATAGTCTTCAAAGGGATCTGATATACCTGTTCTCAGATTCCACAGAAATAAGGCTAGCAAAGCGATCCACGAAATACAGATGTAACTCTGTGAGATGAATTAACAGAACACTAAGCAGTTTCTCAGAAAGCTTCTTTCCAGATTTCATCTGAGGATATTTCCTTTTTCACCACAGCCCTCTATGGGCCTCCAAATATCACTTTGCCAATTCCACAAGAACTGTTTTAGCGAAAGGCTTCTTGAGGGGAAAGATGTAACTCTGTGAGATGATTTCACAGAACACAAAGAAGTTTCTCAGAAAGCTTCTTTCTCTTTGTTATGGGAGGATATTTCCTTTGGCCCCATAGTCTTCAATGGGATCCGAAATATCTGTTCTCAGATTTCACAAAAATAAGGCTAGCAAAGAGATCCACGAAATACAGATGTAACTCTGTGAGATGAATTAACCGAACACTAAGCAGTTTCTCAGAAAGCTTCTTTCCAGATTTCAACTGAGGTTATTTCCTTTTTCACCCTAGCCCTCTATGGGCTTCCAAATATCACTTTGCCAATTCCACAAGAACTGTCTTAGCGAAAGGCTTCTTGGGGGAAAGCTGTAACTCTGTGAGATGATTTCACAGAAAACAAAGAAGTTTCTCAGAAAGCTTCCTTCTCTTTTTTATCGGAGTATATTTACTTTGGCCCTATAGTCTTCAAAGGGATCCGAAATATGTGTTCTCAGATTCCACAGAAATAAGGCTGGCAAAGAGATCCACGAAATACAGATGTAACTCTGTGAGATGAATTAACAGAACACTAAGCAGTTTCTCAGAAAGCTTCTTTCCAGATTTCATCTGAGGATATTTCCTTTTTCACCATAGCCCTCTATGGGCTTCCAAATATCACTTTGCCAATTCCACAAGAAGTGTCTTAGCGAAAGGCTTCTTGAGGGGAAAGCTGTAACTCTGTGAGATGATTTCTCAGAACGCAAAGAAGTTTCTCAGAAAGCTTCTTTCTCTTTGTTATCGGAGGATATTTCCTTTGGCCCCATAGTCTTCAATGGGATCCGAAATATCTGTTCTCAGATTCCACAGAAATAAGGCTAGCAAAGATATCCACGAAATACAGATGTAACTCTGTGAGATGAATTAACAGAACACTAAGCAGTTTCTCAGAAAGCTTCTTTCCAGATTTCATCTGAGGATATTTCCTTTTTCACCATTGCCCTCTATGGGCTTCCAAATATCACTTTGCCAATTCCACAAGAACTGTCTTAGCGAAAGGCTTCTTGAGAGGAAAGCTGTACCTCTGGGAGATGATTTCACAGAACACAAAGAAGTTTCTCAGAAAGCTTCTTTTTCTTTGTAATCAGAGGATATTTCCTTTGTCCCTATAGTCTTCAAAGGGATCTGAAATACCTGTTCTCAGAATCCACAGAAATAAGGCTAGCAAAGAGATCCACGAAATACAGATGTAACTCTGTGAGATGAATTAACAGAACACTAAGCAGTATCTCAGAAAGCTTCTTTCCAGATTTCATCTGAGGATATTTCCTTTTTCACCACAGCCCTCTATGGGCCTCCAAATATCACTTTGCCAATTCCACAAGAACTGTCTTAGCGAAAGGCTTCTTGAGGGGAAAGATGTAACTCTGTGAGATGATTTCACAGAACACAAAGAAGTTTCTCAGAAAGCTTCTTTCTCTTTGTTATCGGAGGATATTTCCTTTGGCCCTGTAGTCTTCAAAGGGATCCGAAATATCTGTTCACAGATTCCACAGAAATAAGGCTAGCAAAGATATCCACGAAATAAAGATGTAACTCTGTGAGATGAATTAACAGAACACTAAGCAGTTTCTCAGAAAGCTTCTTTCCAGATTTCATCTGAGGATATTTGCTTTTTCACCATAGCCCTCTATGGGCTTCCAAACATCACTTTGCCACTTCCACAAGAACTGTCTTAGCGAAAGGCTTCTTGAGGGGAAAGCTGTAACTCTGTGAGATGATTTCACAGAACACAAAGAAGTTTCTCAGAAAGCTTCTTTCTCTTTGTTATTGGAAGACATTTCCTTTGGCCCTATGGTCTTCAATGGGATCCGAAATATCTGTTCTCAGATTCCACAGAAATAAGGCTAGCAAAGAGATCCACGAAATACAGATGTAACACTGTGAGATGAATTAACAGAACACTAAGCAGTTTCTCAGAAAGCTTCTTTACAGATTTCATCTGAGGATATTTCCTTTTTCACCATTGCCCTCTATGGGCTTCCAAATATCACTTTGCCAATTCCACAAGAACTGTCTTTGCGAAAGGCTTCTTGAGGGGAAAGCTGTAACTCTGTGAGATGATTTCACAGAACACAAAGAAGTTTCTAAGAAAGCTTCTTTCTCTTTGTAATCGGAGGATATTTCCTTTGTCCCTATAGTCTTCAAAGGGATCTGATATACCTGTTCTCAGATTCCACAGAAATAAGGCTAGCAAAGAGATCCACGAAATACAGATGTAACTCTGTGAGATGAATGAACAGAACACTAAGCAGTTTCTCAGAAAGCTTCTTTCCAGATTTCATCTGAGGATATTTCCTTTTTCACCACAGCCCTCTATGGGCCTCCAAATATCACTTTGCCAATTCCACAAGAACTGTTTTAGCGAAAGGCTTCTTGAGGGGAAAGATGTAACTCTGTGAGATGATTTCACAGAACACAAAGAAGTTTCTCAGAAAGCTTCTTTCTCTTTGTTATGGGAGGATATTTCCTTTGGCCCCATAGTCTTCAATGGGATCCGAAATATCTGTTCTCAGATTTCACAAAAATAAGGCTAGCAAAGAGATCCACGAAATACAGATGTAACTCTGTGAGATGAATTAACCGAACACTAAGCAGTTTCTCAGAAAGCTTCTTTCCAGATTTCAACTGAGGTTATTTCCTTTTTCACCCTAGCCCTCTATGGGCTTCCAAATATCACTTTGCCAATTCCACAAGAACTGTCTTAGCGAAAGGCTTCTTGGGGGAAAGCTGTAACTCTGTGAGATGATTTCACAGAAAACAAAGAAGTTTCTCAGAAAGCTTCCTTCTCTTTTTTATCGGAGTATATTTCCTTTGGCCCTATAGTCTTCAAAGGGATCCGAAATATGTGTTCTCAGATTCCACAGAAATAAGGCTGGCAAAGAGATCCACGAAATACAGATGTAACTCTGTGAGATGAATTAACAGAACACTAAGCAGTTTCTCAGAAAGCTTCTTTCCAGATTTCATCTGAGGATATTTCCTTTTTCACCATAGCCCTCTATGGGCTTCCAAATATCACTTTGCCAATTCCACAAGAAGTGTCTTAGCGAAAGGCTTCTTGAGGGGAAAGCTGTAACTCTGTGAGATGATTTCTCAGAACGCAAAGAAGTTTCTCAGAAAGCTTCTTTCTCTTTGTTATCGGAGGATATTTCCTTTGGCCCCATAGTCTTCAATGGGATCCGAAATATCTGTTCTCAGATTCCACAGAAATAAGGCTAGCAAAGAGATCCACGAAATACAGATGTAACTCTGTGAGATGAATTAACAGAACACTAAGCAGTTTCTCAGAAAGCTTCTTTCCAGATTTCATCTGAGGATATTTCCTTTTTCACCATAGCCCTCTATGGGCTTCCAAATATCACTTTGCCAATTCCACAAGAACTGTCTTAGCGAAAGGCTTCTTGAGAGGAAAGCTGTACCTCTGGGAGATGATTTCACAGAACACAAAGAAGTTTCTCAGAAAGCTTCTTTTTCTTTGTAATCAGAGGATATTTCCTTTGTCCCTATAGTCTTCAAAGGGATCTGAAATACCTGTTCTCAGAATCCACAGAAATAAGGCTAGCAAAGAGATCCACGAAATACAGATGTAACTCTGTGAGATGAATTAACAGAACACTAAGCAGTATCTCAGAAAGCTTCTTTCCAGATTTCATCTGAGGATATTTCCTTTTTCACCACAGCCCTCTATGGGCCTCCAAATATCACTTTGCCAATTCCACAAGAACTGTCTTAGCGAAAGGCTTCTTGAGGGGAAAGATGTAACTCTGTGAGATGATTTCACAGAACACAAAGAAGTTTCTCAGAAAGCTTCTTTCTCTTTGTTATCGGAGGATATTTCCTTTGGCCCTGTAGTCTTCAAAGGGATCCGAAATATCTGTTCACAGATTCCACAGAAATAAGGCTAGCAAAGATATCCACGAAATAAAGATGTAACTCTGTGAGATGAATTAACAGAACACTAAGCAGTTTCTCAGAAAGCTTCTTTCCAGATTTCATCTGAGGATATTTGCTTTTTCACCATAGCCCTCTATGGGCTTCCAAACATCACTTTGCCACTTCCACAAGAACTGTCTTAGCGAAAGGCTTCTTGAGGGGAAAGCTGTAACTCTGTGAGATGATTTCACAGAACACAAAGAAGTTTCTCAGAAAGCTTCTTTCTCTTTGTTATTGGAAGACATTTCCTTTGGCCCTATAGTCTTCAATGGGATCCGAAATATCTGTTCTCAGATTCCACAGAAATAAGGCTAGCAAAGAGATCCACGAAATACAGATGTAACACTGTGAGATGAATTAACAGAACACTAAGCAGTTTCTCAGAAAGCTTCTTTACAGATTTCATCTGAGGATATTTCCTTTTTCACCATTGCCCTCTATGGGCTTCCAAATATCACTTTGCCAATTCCACAAGAACTGTCTTAGCGAAAGGCTTCTTGAGGGGAAAGCTGTAACTCTGTGAGATGATTTCACAGAACACAAAGAAGTTTCTAAGAAAGCTTCTTTCTCTTTGTAATCGGAGGATATTTCCTTTGTCCCTATAGTCTTCAAAGGGATCTGATATACCTGTTCTCAGATTCCACAGAAATAAGGCTAGCAAAGAGATCCACGAAATACAGATGTAACTCTGTGAGATGAATGAACAGAACACTAAGCAGTTTCTCAGAAAGCTTCTTTCCAGATTTCATCTCAGGATATTTCCTTTTTCACCATAGCCCTCTAAGGGCTTCCAAATATCCCTTTGCCAATTCCACAAGAACTGTCTTAGCGAAAGGCTTCTTGAGGGGAAAGCTGTAACTCTGTGAGATGTTTTCACAGAACACAAAGAAGTTTCTCAGAAAGCTTCTTTCTCTTTGTTATCGGAGGATAATTCCTTTGGCCCTATAATCTTCAAAGGGATTCGAAATGTCTGTTCTCAGATTCCACAGAAATAAGGCTAGCAAAGATATCCACGAAATACAGATGTAACTCTGTGAGATGAATTAACAGAACACTAAGCAGTTTCTCAGAAAGCTTCTTTCCAGATTTCATCTGAGGATATTTCCTTTTTCACCATAGCCCTCTATGGGCTTCCAAATATCACTTTGCCAATTCCACAAGAACTGTCTTAGTGAAAGGCTTCTTGAGGGGAAAGCTGTAACTCTGTGAGATGATTTCACAGAACACAAAGAAGTTTCTCAGAAAGCTTCTTTCTCTTTGTTATCGGAGGTTATTTCCTTTGGCCCTATAGTCTTCAAAGGTATCCGAAATATCTGTTCTCAGATTCCACAGTAATAAGGCTAGCAAAGATATCCACGAAATACAGATGTAACTCTGTGAGATGAATTAACAGAACACTAAGCAGTTTCTCAGAAAGCTTCTTTCCATATTTCATCTGAGGATATTTCCTTTTTCACCATAGCCCTCTAAGGGCTTCCAAATATCACTTTGCCAATTCCACAAGAACTGTCTTAGTGAAAGGCTTCTTGAGGGGAAAGCTGTAACTCTGTGAGATGATTTCACAGAACACAAAGAAGTTTCTCAGAAAGCTTCTCTCTCTTTGTTATCGGAGGATATTTCCTTTGGCCCTGTAGTCATCAAAGGGATCCGAAATATCTGTTCTCAGATTCCACAGAAATAAGGCTAGCAAAGATATCCACGAAATAAAGATGTAACTCTGTGAGATGAATTAACAGAACACTAAGCAGTTTCTCAGAAAGCTTCTTTCCAGATTTCGTCTGAGGATATTTCCTTTTTCACCATAGCCCTCTATGGGCTTCCAAATATCACTTTGCCAATTCCACAAGAAGTGTCTTAGCGAAAGGCTTCTTGAGGGGAAAGCTGTAACTCTGTGAGATGATTTCACAGAACACAAAGAAGTTTCTCAGAAAGCTTCTTTCTCTTTGTAATCAGAGGATATTTCCTTTGGCCCTTTAGTCTTCCAAGGGATCTGAAATACCTGTTCTCAGATTCCACAGAAATAAGGCTAGCAAAGAGATCCACGAAATACAGATGTAACTCTGTGAGATGAATTAACAGAACACTAAGCAGTTTCTCAGAAACCTTCTTTCCAGATTTCATCTGAGGATATTTCCTTTTTCACCATAGCCCTCTATGGGCTTCCAAATATCACTTTGCCAATTCCACAAGAACTGTCTTAGCGAAAGGCTTCTTGAGGGGAAAGCTGTAACTCTGTGAGATGATTTCACAGAACACAAAGAAGTTTCTAAGAAAGATTCTTTCTCTTTGTAATCGGAGGATATTTCCTTTGTCCCTATAGTCTTCAAAGGGATCTGATATACCTGTTCTCAGATTCCACAGAAATTAGGCTAGCAAAGAGATCCACGAAATACAGATGTAACTCTGTGAGATGAATGAACAGAACACTAAGGAGTTTCTCAGAAAGATTCTTTCCAGATTTCATCTGAGGATATTTCCTTTTTTAACCATAGCCCTCTAAGGGCTTCCCAATATCACTTTGCCAATTCCACAAGAACTGTCTTAGCGAAAGGCTTCTTGAGGGGAAAGCTGTAACTCTGTGAGATGATTTCAGAGAACGCAAAGAAGTTTCTCAGAAAGCTTCTTTCTCTTTGTTATCGGAGGATATTTCCATTGGCCTTATAGTCTTCAATGGGATGCGAAATATCTGTTCTCAGATTCCACAGAAATAAGGCTAGCAAAGAGATCCACGAAACACAGATGTAACTCTGTGATATGAATGAACAGAACACTAAGCAGTTTCTCAGAAAGCTTCTTTCCAGATTTCATCTGAGGATATTTCCTTTTTCACCATAGCCCTCTATGGGCTTCCAAATATCACTTTGCCAATTCCACAAGAACTGTCTTAGCGAAAGGCTTCTTGAGGGGAAAGCTGTAACTCTGTGAGATGATTTCACAGAACACAAAGAAGTTTCTCAGAAAGCTTCTTTCTCTTTGTTATCGGAAGACATTTCCTTTGGCTCTATAGTCTTCAAGGGAATCTGAAATACCTGTTCTCAGATTCCACAGAAATAAGGCTAGCAAAGAGATCTACGAAATACAGATGTAACTCTGTGAGATGAATTAACAGAACACTAAGCAGTTTCTCAGAAAGCTTCTTTCCATATTTCATCTGAGGATATTTCCTTTTTCACCATAGCCCTCTAAGGGCTTCCAAATATCACTTTGCCAATTCCACAAGAACTGTCTTAGTGAAAGGCTTCTTGAGGGGAAAGCTGTAACTCTGTGAGATGATTTCACAGAACACAAAGAAGTTTCTCAGAAAGCTTCTCTCTCTTTGTTATCGGAGGATATTTCCTTTGGCCCTGTAGTCATCAAAGGGATCCGAAATATCTGTTCTCAGATTCCACAGAAATAAGGCTAGCAAAGATATCCACGAAATAAAGATGTAACTCTGTGAGATGAATTAACAGAACACTAAGCAGTTTCTCAGAAAGCTTCTTTCCAGATTTCGTCTGAGGATATTTCCTTTTTCACCATAGCCCTCTATGGGCTTCCAAATATCACTTTGCCAATTCCACAAGAAGTGTCTTAGCGAAAGGCTTCTTGAGGGGAAAGCTGTAACTCTGTGAGATGATTTCACAGAACACAAAGAAGTTTCTCAGAAAGCTTCTTTCTCTTTGTAATCAGAGGATATTTCCTTTGGCCCTTTAGTCTTCCAAGGGATCTGAAATACCTGTTCTCAGATTCCACAGAAATAAGGCTAGCAAAGAGATCCACGAAATACAGATGTAACTCTGTGAGATGAATTAACAGAACACTAAGCAGTTTCTCAGAAACCTTCTTTCCAGATTTCATCTGAGGATATTTCCTTTTTCACCATAGCCCTCTATGGGCTTCCAAATATCACTTTGCCAATTCCACAAGAACTGTCTTAGCGAAAGTCTTCTTGAGGGGAAAGCTGTAACTCTGTGAGATGATTTCACAGAACACAAAGAAGTTTCTAAGAAAGCTTCTTTCTCTTTGTAATCGGAGGATATTTCCTTTGTCCCTATAGTCTTCAAAGGGATCTGATATACCTGTTCTCAGATTCCACAGAAATTAGGCTAGCAAAGAGATCCACGAAATACAGATGTAACTCTGTGAGATGAATGAACAGAACACTAAGGAGTTTCTCAGAAAGCTTCTTTCCAGATTTCATCTGAGGATATTTCCTTTTTTAACCATAGCCCTCTAAGGGCTTCCCAATATCACTTTGCCAATTCCACAAGAACTGTCTTAGCGAAAGGCTTCTTGAGGGGAAAGCTGTAACTCTGTGAGATGATTTCAGAGAACGCAAAGAAGTTTCTCAGAAAGCTTCTTTCTCTTTGTTATCGGAGGATATTTCCATTGGCCTTATAGTCTTCAATGGGATGCGAAATATCTGTTCTCAGATTCCACAGAAATAAGGCTAGCAAAGAGATCCACGAAACACAGATGTAACTCTGTGATATGAATGAACAGAACACTAAGCAGTTTCTCAGAAAGCTTCTTTCCAGATTTCATCTGAGGATATTTCCTTTTTCACCATAGCCCTCTATGGGCTTCCAAATATCACTTTGCCAATTCCACAAGAACTGTCTTAGCGAAAGGCTTCTTGAGGGGAAAGCTGTAACTCTGTGAGATGATTTCACAGAACACAAAGAAGTTTCTCAGAAAGCTTCTTTCTCTTTGTTATCGGAAGACATTTCCTTTGGCTCTATAGTCTTCAAGGGAATCTGAAATACCTGTTCTCAGATTCCACAGAAATAAGGCTAGCAAAGAGATCCACGAAATACAGATGTAACTCTGTGAGATGAATTAACAGAACACTAAGCAGTTTCTCAGAAAGCCTCTTTCCAGATTTCATCTGAGGATATTTCCTTTTTCACCATAGCCCTCTATGTCCTTCCAAATATCACTTTGCCATTTCCACAAGAACTGTCTTAGTGAAAGGCTTCTTGCGGGGAAAGCTGTAACTCTGTGAGATGATTTCATAGAACACAAAGAAGTTTCTCAGAAAGCTTCTTTCTCTTTGTTATCAGATGTTATTTCCTTTGGCCCTATAGTCTTCAAAGGGATCCGAAGTGTCTGTTCTCAGATTCCACAGAAATAAGTCTAGCAAAGATATCCACGAAATACAGATGTAACTCTGTGAGATGAATTAACAGAACACTAAGCAGTTTCTCAGAAAGCTTCTTTCCAGATTTCATCTGAGGATATTTCCTTTTTCACCATAGCCCTCTATGGGATTCCAAATATCACTTTGCCAATTCCACAAGAACTGTCTTAGCGAAAGGCTTCTTGAGGGGAAAGCTGTAACTCTGTGAGATGATTTCTCAGATCGCAAAGAAGTTTCTCAGAAAGCTTCTTTCTCTTTGTTATCGGAGGATATTACCTTTGGCCCTATAGTCTTCAAAGGGATCCGAAATATCTGTTTTCAGATTCCACAGAAATAAGGCTAGCAAAGAGATCCACGAAATACAGATGTAACTCTGTGAGATGAATTAACAGAACACTAAGCAGTTTATCAGAAAGCTTCTTTCCAGATTTCATCTGAGGATATTTGCTTTTTCACCCTAGCCCTCTATGGGCTTCCAAATATCACTTTGCCAATTACACAAGAACTGTCTTAGCGAAAGGCTTCTTGAGGGGAAAGCTGTAACTCTGTGAGATGATTTCACAGAACACAAAGAAGTTTCTCAGAAAGCTTCTTTCTCTTTGTTATCGGAGGATATTTCCTTTGGCCCTATAGTCTTCAAAGGGATTCGAAATGTCTGTTCTCAGATTCCACAGAAATAAGGCTAGCAAAGATATCCATGAAATACAGATGTAACTCTGTGGGATGAATTAACAGAACACTAAGCAGTTTCTCAGAAAGCTTCTTTCCAGATTTCATCTGAGGATATTTCCTTTTTCAACATAGCCCTCTATGGGCTTCCAAATATCACTTTGCCACTTCCACAAGAACTGTCTTAGCGAAAGGCTTCTTGAGGGGAAAGCTGTAACTCTGTGAGATGATTTCTCAGAACGCAAAGAAGTTTCTCAGAAAGCTTCTTTCTCTTCGTTATCGGAGGATATTTCCTTTGGCCCCATAGTCTTCAAAGGGATCCGAAATATCAGTTCTCAGATTCCACAGAAATAAGGCTAGCAAAGAGATCCACGAAATACAGATGTAACTCTGTGAGATGAATTAACAGAACACTAAGGAGTTTCTCAGAAAGCTTCTTTCCAGATTTCATCTGAGGATATTTCCTTTTTCACCATAGCCCTCTACGGGCTTCCAAATATCACTTTGCCAGTTCCACAAGAAATGTCTTAGCGAAAGGCTTCTTGAGAGGAAAGCTGTAACTCTGGGAGATGATTTCACAGAACACAAAGAAGTTTCTCACAAAGCTTCTTTCTCTTTGTAATCAGAGGATATTTCCTTTGGCCCTATAGTCTTCAAAGGGATCTGAAATACCTTTTCTCAGATTCCACAGAAATAAGGCTAGCAAAGAGATCCACGAAATACAGATGTAACTCTGTGAGATGAATTAACAGAACACTAAGCAGTTTCTCAGAAAGCTTCTTTCCAGATTTCATCTGAGGATATTTGCTTTTTCACCATAGCCCTCTATGGGCTTCCAAATATCACTTTGCCAATTCCACAAGAACTGTCTTAGCGAAAGGCTTCTGGAGGGGAAAGCTGTAACTCTGTGAGATGATTTCTCAGAACGCAAAGAAGTTTCTCAGAAAGCTTCTTTCTCTTTGTTATCGGAGGATATTTCCTTTGGCCCTATAGTCTTCAAAGGGATCCGAAATATCTGTTCTCAGATTCCAGAGAAATAAGGCTAGTAAAGAGATCCACGAAATACAGATGTACCTCTGTGAGATGAATTAACAGAACACTAAGCAGTTTCTCAGAAAGCTTCTTTCCAGATTTCATCTGAGGATATTTCCTTTTTCACCATAGCCCTCTATGGGCTTCCAAATATCACTTTGCCAATTCCACAAGAACTGTCTTAGCGAAAGGCTTCTTGAGGGGAAAGCTGTAACTCTGTGAGATGATTTCACAGAACACAAAGAAGTTTCTCAGAAAGCTTCTTTCTCTTTGTAATCGGAGGATATTTCCTTTGTCCCTATAGTCTTCAAAGGGATCTGATATACCTGTTCTCAGATTCAACAGAAATTAGGCTAGCAAAGAGATCCACGAAATACAGATGTAACTCTGTGAGATGAATGAACAGAACACTAAGGAGTTTCTCAGAAAGCTTCTTTCCAGATTTCATCTGAGGATATTTCCTTTTTTAACCATAGCCCTCTAAGGGCTTCCCAATATCACTTTGCCAATTCCACAAGAACTGTCTTAGCGAAAGGCTTCTTGAGGGGAAAGCTGTAACTCTGTGAGATGATTTCACAGAACACAAAGAAGTTTCTCAGAAAGCTTCTTTCTCTTTGTTATCGGAAGACATTTCCTTTGGCTCTATAGTCTTCAAGGGGATCTGAAATACCTGTTCTCAGATTCCACAGAAATAAGGCTAGCAAAGAGATCCACGAAATACAGATGTAACTCTGTGAGATGAATGAACAGAACACTAAGCAGTTTCTCAGAAAGCTTCTTTCCAGATTTCATCTGAGGATATTTCCTTTTTCACCATAGCCCTCTAAGGGCTTCCAAATATCCCTTTGCCAATTCCACAAGAACTGTCTTAGCGAAAGGCTTCTTGAGGGGAAAGCTGTAACTCTGTGAGATGTTTTCACAGAACACAAAGAAGTTTCTCAGAAAGCTTCTTTCTCTTTGTTATCGGAGGATATTTCCTTTGTCCCTACAGTCTTCAAAGGGATTCGAAATGTCTGTTCTCAGATTCCACAGAAAAAAGGCTAGCAAAGATATCCACGAAATACAGATGTAACTCTGTGAGATGAATTAACAGAACACTAAGCAGTTTCTCAGAAAGCTTCTTTCCAGATTTCATCTGAGGATATTTCCTTTTTCACCATAGCCCTCTATGGGCTTCCAAATATCACTTTGCCAATTCCACAAGCACTGTCTTAGCGAAAGGCTTCTTGAGGGGAAAGCTGTAACTCTGTGAGATGATTTCTCAGAACGCAAAGAAGTTTCTCAGAAAGCTTCTTTCTCTTTGTTATCGGAGGATATTTCCTTTGGCCCCATAGTCTTCAATGGGATCCGAAATATCTGTTCTCAGATTCCACAGAAATAAGGCTAGCAAAGAGATCCACGAAATACAGATGTAACTCTGTGAGATGAATTAACAGAACACTAAGCAGTTTCTCAGAAAGCTTCTTTCCAGATTTCATCTGAGGATATTTCCATTTTCACCATAGCCCTCTATGGGCTTCCAAATATCACTTTGCCAGTTCCACAAGAACTGTCTTAGCGAAAGGCTTCTTGAGAGGAAAGCTGTAACTCTGGGAGATGATTTCATAGAACACAAAGAAGTTTCTCAGAAAGCTTCTTTTTCTTTGTAATCAGAGGATATTTTTTTGTCCCTATAGTCTTCAAAGGGATCTGAAATACCTGTTCTCAGATTCCACAGAAATAAGGCTAGCAAAGAGATCCACGAAATACAGATGTAACTTTGTGAGATGAATTAACAGAACACTAAGCAGTTTCTCAGAAAGCTTCTTTCCAGATTTCATCTGAGGATATTTCCTTTTTCACCACAGCCCTCTATGGGCCTCCAAATATCACTTTGCCAATTCCACAAGAACTGTCTTAGCGAAAGGCTTCTTGAGGGGAAAGATGTAACTCTGTGAGATGATTTCACAGAACACAAAGAAGTTTCTCAGAAAGCTTCTTTCTCTTTGTTATCGGAGGTTATTTCCTTTGGCCCTATAGTCTTCAAAGGGATCCGAAATATCTGTTCTCAGATTCCACAGAAATAAGGCTAGCAAAGAGATCCACGAAATACAGATGTAACTCTGTGAGATGAATTAACAGAACACTAAGCAGTTTCTCAGAAAGCTTCTTTCCAGATTTCATCTGAGGATATTTGCTTTTTCACCATAGCCCTCTATGGGCTTCCAAATATCACTTTGCCAATTCCACAAGAACTGTCTTAGCGAAAGGCTTCTGGAGGGGAAAGCTGTAACTCTGTGAGATGATTTCTCAGAACGCAAAGAAGTTTCTCAGAAAGCTTCTTTCTCTTTGTTATCGGAGGATATTTCCTTTGGCCCTATAGTCTTCATAGGGATCCGAAATATCTGTTCTCAGATTCCAGAGAAATAAGGCTAGTAAAGAGATCCACGAAATACAGATGTAACTCTGTGAGATGAATTAACAGAACACTAAGCAGTTTCTCAGAAAGCTTCTTTCCAGATTTCATCTGAGGATATTTCCTTTTTCACCAGAGCCCTCTATGGGCTTCCAAATATCACTTTGCCAATACCACAAGAACTGTCTTAGCGAAAGGCTTCTTGAAGGGAAAGCTGTAACTCTGTGAGATGATTTCACAGAACGCAAAGAAGTTTCTCAGAAAGCTTCTTTCTCTTTGTTATCGGAGGATAATTCCTTTGGCCCTATAATCTTCAAAGGGATTCGAAATGTCTGTTCTCAGATTCCACAGAAATAAGTCTAGCAAAGATATCCACGAAATACAGATGTAACTCTGTGAGATGAATGAACAGAACACTAAGCAGTTTCTCAGAAAGCTTCTTTCCAGATTTCATCTGAGGATATTTCCTTTTTCACCATAGCCCTCTAAGGGCTTCCAAATATCCCTTTGCCAATTCCACAAGAACTGTCTTAGCGAAAGGCTTCTTGAGGGGAAAGCTGTAACTCTGTGAGATGTTTTCACAGAACACAAAGAAGTTTCTCAGAAAGCTTCTTTCTCTTTGTTATCGGAGGATATTTCCTTTGTCCCTACAGTCTTCAAAGGGATTCGAAATGTCTGTTCTCAGATTCCACAGAAAAAAGGCTAGCAAAGATATCCACGAAATACAGATGTAACTCTGTGAGATGAATTAACAGAACACTAAGCAGTTTCTCAGAAAGCTTCTTTCCAGATTTCATCTGAGGATATTTCCTTTTTCACCATAGCCCTCTATGGTCTTCCAAATATCACTTTGCCAATTCCACAAGCACTGTCTTAGCGAAAGGCTTCTTGAGGGGAAAGCTGTAACTCTGTGAGATGATTTCTCAGAACGCAAAGAAGTTTCTCAGAAAGCTTCTTTCTCTTTGTTATCGGAGGATATTTCCTTTGGCCCCATAGTCTTCAATGGGATCCGAAATATCTGTTCTCAGATTCCACAGAAATAAGGCTAGCAAAGAGATCCACGAAATACAGATGTAACTCTGTGAGATGAATTAACAGAACACTAAGCAGTTTCTCAGAAAGCTTCTTTCCAGATTTCATCTGAGGATATTTCCATTTTCACCATAGCCCTCTATGGGCTTCCAAATATCACTTTGCCAGTTCCACAAGAACTGTCTTAGCGAAAGGCTTCTTGAGAGGAAAGCTGTAACTCTGGGAGATGATTTCATAGAACACAAAGAAGTTTCTCAGAAAGCTTCTTTTTCTTTGTAATCAGAGGATATTTTTTTGTCCCTATAGTCTTCAAAGGGATCTGAAATACCTGTTCTCAGATTCCACAGAAATAAGGCTAGCAAAGAGATCCACGAAATACAGATGTAACTTTGTGAGATGAATTAACAGAACACTAAGCAGTTTCTCAGAAAGCTTCTTTCCAGATTTCATCTGAGGATATTTCCTTTTTCACCACAGCCCTCTATGGGCCTCCAAATATCACTTTGCCAATTCCACAAGAACTGTCTTAGCGAAAGGCTTCTTGAGGGGAAAGATGTAACTCTGTGAGATGATTTCACAGAACACAAAGAAGTTTCTCAGAAAGCTTCTTTCTCTTTGTTATCGGAGGTTATTTCCTTTGGCCCTATAGTCTTCAAAGGGATCCGAAATATCTGTTCTCAGATTCCACAGAAATAAGGCTAGCAAAGAGATCCACGAAATACAGATGTAACTCTGTGAGATGAATTAACAGAACACTAAGCAGTTTCTCAGAAAGCTTCTTTCCAGATTTCATCTGAGGATATTTCCTTTTTCACCATAGCCCTCTATGGGCTTCCAAATATCACTTTGCCAATTCCACAAGAACTGTCTTAGCGAAAGGCTTCTGGAGGGGAAAGTTGTAACTCTGTGAGATGATTTCTCAGAACGCAAAGAAGTTTCTCAGAAAGCTTCTTTCTCTTTGTTATGGGAGGATATTTCCTTTGGCCCTATAGTCTTCATAGGGATCCGAAATATCTGTTCTGAGATTCCAGAGAAATAAGGCTAGTAAAGAGATCCACGAAATACAGATGTAACTCTGTGAGATGAATTAACAGAACACTAAGCAGTTTCTCAGAAAGCTTCTTTCCAGATTTCATCTGAGGATATTTCCTTTTTCACCAGAGCCCTCTATGGGCTTCCAAATATCACTTTTCCAATACCACAAGAACTGTCTTAGCGAAAGGCTTCTTGAAGGGAAAGCTGTAACTCTGTGAGATGATTTCACAGAACGCAAAGAAGTTTCTCAGAAAGCTTCTTTCTCTTTGTTATCGGAGGATAATTCCTTTGGCCCTATAATCTTCAAAGGGATTCGAAATGTCTGTTCTCAGATTCCACAGAAATAAGTCTAGCAAAGATATCCACGAAATACAGATGTAACTCTGTGAGATGAATTAACAGAACACTAAGCAGTTTCTCAGAAAGCTTCTTTCCAGATTTCATCTGAGGATATTTCCTTTTTCACCATAGCCCTCTATGGGCTTCCAAATATCACTTTGCCAATTCCACAAGAACTGTCTTAGTGAAAGGCTTCTTGAGGGGAAAGCTGTAACTCTGTGAGATGATTTCACAGAACACAAAGAAGTTTCTCAGAAAGCTTCTTTCTCTTTGTTATCGGAGGTTATTTCCTTTGGCCCTATAGTCTTCAAAGGTATCCGAAATATCTGTTCTCAGATTCCACAGTAATAAGGCTAGCAAAGATATCCACGAAATACAGATGTAACTCTGTGAGATGAATTAACAGAACACTAAGCAGTTTCTCAGAAAGCTTCTTTCCATATTTCATCTGAGGATATTTCCTTTTTCACCATAGCCCTCTAAGGGCTTCCAAATATCACTTTGCCAATTCCACAAGAACTGTCTTAGTGAAAGGCTTCTTGAGGGGAAAGCTGTAACTCTGTGAGATGATTTCACAGAACACAAAGAAGTTTCTCAGAAAGCTTCTCTCTCTTTGTTATCGGAGGATATTTCCTTTGGCCCTGTAGTCATCAAAGGGATCCGAAATATCTGTTCTCAGATTCCACAGAAATAAGGCTAGCAAAGATATCCACGAAATAAAGATGTAACTCTGTGAGATGAATTAACAGAACACTAAGCAGTTTCTCAGAAAGCTTCTTTCCAGATTTCGTCTGAGGATATTTCCTTTTTCACCATAGCCCTCTATGGGCTTCCAAATATCACTTTGCCAATTCCACAAGAAGTGTCTTAGCGAAAGGCTTCTTGAGGGGAAAGCTGTAACTCTGTGAGATGATTTCACAGAACACAAAGAAGTTTCTCAGAAAGCTTCTTTCTCTTTGTAATCAGAGGATATTTCCTTTGGCCCTTTAGTCTTCCAAGGGATCTGAAATACCTGTTCTCAGATTCCACAGAAATAAGGCTAGCAAAGAGATCCACGAAATACAGATGTAACTCTGTGAGATGAATTAACAGAACACTAAGCAGTTTCTCAGAAACCTTCTTTCCAGATTTCATCTGAGGATATTTCCTTTTTCACCATAGCCCTCTATGGGCTTCCAAATATCACTTTGCCAATTCCACAAGAACTGTCTTAGCGAAAGGCTTCTTGAGGGGAAAGCTGTAACTCTGTGAGATGATTTCACAGAACACAAAGAAGTTTCTAAGAAAGCTTCTTTCTCTTTGTAATCGGAGGATATTTCCTTTGTCCCTATAGTCTTCAAAGGGATCTGATATACCTGTTCTCAGATTCCACAGAAATTAGGCTAGCAAAGAGATCCACGAAATACAGATGTAACTCTGTGAGATGAATGAACAGAACACTAAGGAGTTTCTCAGAAAGCTTCTTTCCAGATTTCATCTGAGGATATTTCCTTTTTTAACCATAGCCCTCTAAGGGCTTCCCAATATCACTTTGCCAATTCCACAAGAACTGTCTTAGCGAAAGGCTTCTTGAGGGGAAAGCTGTAACTCTGTGAGATGATTTCAGAGAACGCAAAGAAGTTTCTCAGAAAGCTTCTTTCTCTTTGTTATCGGAGGATATTTCCATTGGCCTTATAGTCTTCAATGGGATGCGAAATATCTGTTCTCAGATTCCACAGAAATAAGGCTAGCAAAGAGATCCACGAAACACAGATGTAACTCTGTGATATGAATGAACAGAACACTAAGCAGTTTCTCAGAAAGCTTCTTTCCAGATTTCATCTGAGGATATTTCCTTTTTCACCATAGCCCTCTATGGGCTTCCAAATATCACTTTGCCAATTCCACAAGAACTGTCTTAGCGAAAGGCTTCTTGAGGGGAAAGCTGTAACTCTGTGAGATGATTTCACAGAACACAAAGAAGTTTCTCAGAAAGCTTCTTTCTCTTTGTTATCGGAAGACATTTCCTTTGGCTCTATAGTCTTCAAGGGGATCTGAAATACCTGTTCTCAGATTCCACAGAAATAAGGCTAGCAAAGAGATCCACGAAATACAGATGTAACTCTGTGAGATGAATTAACAGAACACTAAGCAGTTTCTCAGAAAGCCTCTTTCCAGATTTCATCTGAGGATATTTCCTTTTTCACCATAGCCCTCTATGGGCTTCCAAATATCACTTTGCCATTTCCACAAGAACTGTCTTAGTGAAAGGCTTCTTGCGGGGAAAGCTGTAACTCTGTGAGATGATTTCACAGAACACAAAGAAGTTTCTCAGAAAGCTTCTTTCTCTTTGTTATCAGATGTTATTTCCTTTGGCCCTATAGTCTTCAAAGGGATCCGAAGTGTCTGTTCTCAGATTCCACAGAAATAAGTCTAGCAAAGATATCCACGAAATACAGATGTAACTCTGTGAGATGAATTAACAGAACACTAAGCAGTTTCTCAGAAAGCTTCTTTCCAGATTTCATCTGAGGATATTTCCTTTTTCACCATAGCCCTCTATGGGATTCCAAATATCACTTTGCCAATTCCACAAGAACTGTCTTAGCGAAAGGCTTCTTGAGGGGAAAGCTGTAACTCTGTGAGATGATTTCTCAGATCGCAAAGAAGTTTCTCAGAAAGCTTCTTTCTCTTTGTTATCGGAGGATATTACCTTTGGCCCTATAGTCTTCAAAGGGATCCGAAATATCTGTTTTCAGATTCCACAGAAATAAGGCTAGCAAAGAGATCCACGAAATACAGATGTAACTCTGTGAGATGAATTAACAGAACACTAAGCAGTTTATCAGAAAGCTTCTTTCCAGATTTCATCTGAGGATATTTGCTTTTTCACCCTAGCCCTCTATGGGCTTCCAAATATCACTTTGCCAATTACACAAGAACTGTCTTAGCGAAAGGCTTCTTGAGGGGAAAGCTGTAACTCTGTGAGATGATTTCACAGAACACAAAGAAGTTTCTCAGAAAGCTTCTTTCTCTTTGTTATCGGAGGATATTTCCTTTGGCCCTATAGTCTTCAAAGGGATTCGAAATGTCTGTTCTCAGATTCCACAGAAATAAGGCTAGCAAAGATATCCATGAAATACAGATGTAACTCTGTGGGATGAATTAACAGAACACTAAGCAGTTTCTCAGAAAGCTTCTTTCCAGATTTCATCTGAGGATATTTCCTTTTTCAACATAGCCCTCTATGGGCTTCCAAATATCACTTTGCCACTTCCACAAGAACTGTCTTAGCGAAAGGCTTCTTGAGGGGAAAGCTGTAACTCTGTGAGATGATTTCTCAGAACGCAAAGAAGTTTCTCAGAAAGCTTCTTTCTCTTCGTTATCGGAGGATATTTCCTTTGGCCCCATAGTCTTCAAAGGGATCCGAAATATCAGTTCTCAGATTCCACAGAAATAAGGCTAGCAAAGAGATCCACGAAATACAGATGTAACTCTGTGAGATGAATTAACAGAACACTAAGGAGTTTCTCAGAAAGCTTCTTTCCAGATTTCATCTGAGGATATTTCCTTTTTCAACATAGCCCTCTACGGGCTTCCAAATATCACTTTGCCAGTTCCACAAGAAATGTCTTAGCGAAAGGCTTCTTGAGAGGAAAGCTGTAACTCTGGGAGATGATTTCACAGAACACAAAGAAGTTTCTCACAAAGCTTCTTTCTCTTTGTAATCAGAGGATATTTCCTTTGGCCCTATAGTCTTCAAAGGGATCTGAAATACCTTTTCTCAGATTCCACAGAAATAAGGCTAGCAAAGAGATCCACGAAATACAGATGTAACTCTGTGAGATGAATTAACAGAACACTAAGCAGTTTCTCAGAAAGCTTCTTTCCAGATTTCATCTGAGGATATTTGCTTTTTCACCATAGCCCTCTATGGGCTTCCAAATATCACTTTGCCAATTCCACAAGAACTGTCTTAGCGAAAGGCTTCTGGAGGGGAAAGCTGTAACTCTGTGAGATGATTTCTCAGAACGCAAAGAAGTTTCTCAGAAAGCTTCTTTCTCTTTGTTATCGGAGGATATTTCCTTTGGCCCTATAGTCTTCAAAGGGATCCGAAATATCTGTTCTCAGATTCCAGAGAAATAAGGCTAGTAAAGAGATCCACGAAATACAGATGTAACTCTGTGAGATGAATTAACAGAACACTAAGCAGTTTCTCAGAAAGCTTCTTTCCAGATTTCATCTGAGGATATTTCCTTTTTCACCATAGCCCTCTATGGGCTTCCAAATATCACTTTGCCAATACCACAAGAACTGTCTTAGCGAAAGGCTTCTTGAAGGGAAAGCTGTAACTCTGTGAGATGATTTCACAGAACGCAAAGAAGTTTCTCAGAAAGCTTCTTTCTCTTTGTTATCAGAGGATAATTCCTTTGGCCCTATAATCTTCAAAGGGATTCGAAATGTCTGTTCTCAGATTCCACAGAAATAAGGCTAGCAAAGATATCCACGAAATACAGATGTAACTCTGTGAGATGAATTAACAGAACACTAAGCAGTTTCTCAGAAAGCTTCTTTCCAGATTTCATCTGAGGATATTTCCTTTTTCACCATAGCCCTCTATGGGCTTCCAAATATCACTTTGCCAATTCCACAAGAACTGTCTTAGTGAAAGGCTTCTTGAGGGGAAAGCTGTAACTCTGTGAGATGATTTCACAGAACACAAAGAAGTTTCTCACAAAGCTTCTTTCTCTTTGTTATCGGAGGTTATTTCCTTTGGCCCTATAGTCTTCAAAGGTATCCGAAATATCTGTTCTCAGATTCCACAGTAATAAGGCTAGCAAAGATATCCACGAAATACAGATGTAACTCTGTGAGATGAATTAACAGAACACTAAGCAGTTTCTCAGAAAGCTTCTTTCCATATTTCATCTGAGGATATTTCCTCTTTCACCATAGCCCTCTAAGGGCTTCCAAATATCACTTTGCCAATTCCACAAGAACTGTCTTAGTGAAAGGCTTCTTGAGGGGAAAGCTGGAACTCTGTGAGATGATTTCACAGAACACAAAGAAGTTTCTCAGAAAGCTTCTCTCTCTTTTTTATCGGAGGATATTTCCTTTGGCCCTGTAGTCATCAAAGGGATCCGAAATATCTGTTCTCAGATTCCACAGAAATAAGGCTAGCAAAGATATCCACGAAATACAGATGTAACTCTGTGAGATGAATTAACAGAACACTAAGCAGTTTCTCAGAAAGCTTCTTTCCAGATTTCGTCTGAGGATATTTCCTTTTTCACCATAGCCCTCTATGGGCTTCCAAATATCACATTGCCAATTCCACAAGAAGTGTCTTAGCGAAAGGCTTCTTGAGGGGAAAGCTGTAACTCTGTGAGATGATTTCACAGAACACAAAGAAGTTTCTCAGAAAGCTTCTTTCTCTTTGTAATCAGAGGATATTTCCTTTGGCCCTTTAGTCTTCCAATGGATCTGAAATACCTGTTCTCAGATTCCACAGAAATAAGGCTAGCAAAGAGATCCACGAAATACAGATGTAACTCTGTGAGATGAATTAACAGAACACTAAGCAGTTTCTCAGAAAGCTTCTTTCCAGATTTGATCTGAGGATATTTCCTTTTTCACCATAGCCCTCTATGGGCTTCCAAATATCACTTTGCCAATTCCACAAGAACTGTCTTAGCGAAAGGCTTCTTGAGGGGAAAGCTGTAACTCTGTGAGATGATTTCACAGAACACAAAGAAGTTTCTCAGAAAGCTTCTTTCTCTTTGTAATCGGAGGATATTTCCTTTGTCCCTATAGTCTTCAAAGGGATCTGATATACCTGTTCTCAGATTCAACAGAAATTAGGCTAGCAAAGAGATCCACGAAATACAGATGTAACTCTGTGAGATGAATGAACAGAACACTAAGGAGTTTCTCAGAAAGCTTCTTTCCAGATTTCATCTGAGGATATTTCCTTTTTTAACCATAGCCCTCTAAGGGCTTCCCAATATCACTTTGCCAATTCCACAAGAACTGTCTTAGCGAAAGGCTTCTTGAGGGGAAAGCTGTAACTCTGTGAGATGATTTCAGAGAACGCAAAGAAGTTTCTCAGAAAGCTTCTTTCTCTTTGTTATCGGAGGATATTTCCATTGGCCTTATAGTCTTCAATGGGATGCGAAATATCTGTTCTCAGATTCCACAGAAATAAGGCTAGCAAAGAGATCCACGAAACACAGATGTAACTCTGTGAGATGAATGAACAGAACACTAAGCAGTTTCTCAGAAAGCTTCTTTCCAGATTTCATCTGAGGATATTTCCTTTTTCACCATAGCCCTCTATGGGCTTCCAAATATCACTTTGCCAATTCCACAAGAACTGTCTTAGCGAAAGGCTTCTTGAGGGGAAAGCTGTAACTCTGTGAGATGATTTCACAGAACACAAAGAAGTTTCTCAGAAAGCTTCTTTCTCTTTGTTATCGGAAGACATTTCCTTTGGCTCTATAGTCTTCAAGGGGATCTGAAATACCTGTTCTCAGATTCCACAGAAATAAGGCTAGCAAAGAGATCCACGAAATACAGATGTAACTCTGTGAGATGAATTAACAGAACACTAAGCAGTTTCTCAGAAAGCCTCTTTCCAGATTTCATCTGAGGATATTTCCTTTTTCACCATAGCCCTCTATGGGCTTCCAGATATCACTTTGCCATTTCCACAAGAACTGTCTTAGTGAAAGTCTTCTTGCGGGGAAAGCTGTAACTCTGTGAGATGATTTCACAGAACACAAAGAAGTTTCTCAGAAAGCTTCTTTCTCTTTGTTATCAGATGTTATTTACTTTGGCCCTATAGTCTTCAAAGGGATCCGAAGTGTCTGTTCTCAGATTCCACAGAAATAAGTCTAGCAAAGATATCCACGAAATACAGATGTAACTCTGTGAGATGAATTAACAGAACACTAAGCAGTTTCTCAGAAAGCTTCTTTCCAGATTTCATCTGAGGATATTTCCTTTTTCACCATAGCCCTCTATGGGATTCCAAATATCACTTTGCCAATTCCACAAGAACTGTCTTAGCGAAAGGCTTCTTGAGGGGAAAGCTGTAACTCTGTGAGATGATTTCTCAGATCGCAAAGAAGTTTCTCAGAAAGCTTCTTTCTCTTTGTTATCGGAGGATATTACCTTTGGCCCTATAGTCTTCAAAGGGATCCGAAATATCTGTTTTCAGATTCCACAGAAATAAGGCTAGCAAAGAGATCCACGAAATACAGATGTAACTCTGTGAGATGAATTAACAGAACACTAAGCAGTTTATCAGAAAGCTTCTTTCCAGATTTCATCTGAGGATATTTGCTTTTTCACCCTAGCCCTCTATGGGCTTCCAAATATCACTTTGCCAATTCCACAAGAACTGTCTTAGCGAAAGGATTCTTGAGGGGAAAGCTGTAACTCTGTGAGATGATTTCACAGAACACAAAGAAGTTTCTCAGAAAGCTTCTTTCTCTTTGTTATCGGAGGATATTTCCTTTGGCCCTATAGTCTTCAAACGGATTCGAAATGTCTGTTCTCAGATTCCACAGAAATAAGGCTAGCAAAGATATCCATGAAATACAGATGTAACTCTGTGAGATGAATTAACAGAACACTAAGCAGTTTCTCAGAAAGCTTCTTTCCAGATTTCATCTGAGGATATTTCCTTTTTCAACATAGCCCTCTATGGGCTTCCAAATATCACTTTGCCACTTCCACAAGAACTGTCTTAGCGAAAGGCTTCTTGAGGGGAAAGCTGTAACTCTGTGAGATGATTTCTCAGAACGCAAAGAAGTTTCTCAGAAAGCTTCTTTCTCTTCGTTATCGGAGGATATTTCCTTTGGCCCCATAGTCTTCAAAGGGATCCGAAATATCAGTTATCAGATTCCACAGAAATAAGGCTAGCAAAGAGATCCACGAAATACAGATGTAACTCTGTGAGATGAATTAACAGAACACTAAGGAGTTTCTCAGAAAGCTTCTTTCCAGATTTCATCTGAGGATATTTCCTTTTTCACCATAGCCCTCTACGGGCTTCCAAATATCACTTTGCCAGTTCCACAAGAAATGTCTTAGCGAAAGGCTTCTTGAGAGGAAAGCTGTAACTCTGGGAGATGATTTCACAGAACACAAAGAAGTTTCTCAGAAAGCTTCTTTCTCTTTGTAATCAGAGGATATTTCCTTTGGCCCTATAGTCTTCAAAGGGATCTGAAATACCTTTTCTCAGATTCCACAGAAATAAGGCTAGCAAAGAGATCCACGAAATACAGATGTAACTCTGTGAGATGAATTAACAGAACACTAAGCAGTTTCTCACAAAGCTTCTTTCCAGATTTCATCTGAGGATATTTCCTTTTTCACCATAGCCCTCTAAGGGCTTCCAAATATCACTTTGCCAATTCCACAAGAACTGTCTTAGCGAAAGCCTTCTTGAGGGGAAAGCTAACTCTGTGAGATGATTTCACAGAACACAAAGAAGTTTCTCAGAAAGCTTCTTTCTCTTTGTAATCAGAGGATATTTCCTTTGGCCCTTTAGTATTCAAAGGGATCTGAAATACCTGTTCTCAGATTCCACAGAAATAAGGCTAGCAAAGAGATCCACGAAATACAGATGTAACTCTGTGAGATGAATTAACAGAACACTAAGCAGTTTCTCAGAAAGCTTCTTTCCAGATTTCATCTGAGGATATTTCCTTTTTCACCATAGCCCTCTAAAGGCTTCCAAATATCACTTTGCCAATTCCACAAGAAGTGTCTTAGCGAAAGGCTTCTTGAGGGGAAAGCTGTAACTCTGTGAGATGATTTCACAGAACACAAAGAAGTTTCTCATAAAGCTTCTTTCTCTTTGTTATTGGAAGACATTTCCTTTGGCCCTATAGTCTTCAATGGGATCCGAATTATCTGTTCTCAGATTCCACAGAAATAAGGCTAGCAAAGAGATCCACGAAATACAGATGTAACACTATAAGATGAATTAACAGAACACTAAGCAGTTTTTCAGAAAGCTTCTTTACAGATTTCATCTGATGATATTTCCTTTTTCACCATTGCCCTCTATGGGCTTCAAAATATCACTTTGCCAATTCCACAAGAACTGTCTTATCGAAAGGCTTCTTGAGGGGAAAGCTGTAACTCTGTGAGATGATTTCACAGAACACAAAGAAGTTTCTAAGAAAGCTTCTTTCTCTTTGTAATCAGAGGATATTTCCTTTGTCCCTATAGTCTTCAAAGGGATCTGATATACCTGTTCTCAGATTCCACAGAAATAAGGCTAGCAAAGAGATCCACGAAATACAGATGTAACTCTGTGAGATGAATGAACAGAACACTAAGCAGTTTCTCAGAAAGCTTCTTTCCAGATTTCATCTGAGGATATTTCGTTTTTCACCATAGCCCTCTAGGGGCTTCCCAATATCACTTTGCCAATTCCACAAGAACTGTCTTAGCGAAAGGCTTCTTGAGGGGAAAGCTGTAACTCTGGGAGATGATTTCACAGAACACAAAGAAGTTTCTCAGAAAGCTTCAATCTCTTTGTTATCGGAGGTTATTTCCTTTGGCCCTATAGTCTTCAAAGGGATCAGAAATATCTGTTCTCAGATTCCACAGTAATAAGGCTAGCAAAGATATCCACGAAATACAAATGTAACTTTCTGACATGAATTAACAGAACACTAAGCAGTTTCTCAGAAAGCTTCTTTCCAGATTTCATCTGAGGATATTTCCTTTTTCACCATAGCCCTCTATGGGCTTCCAAATATCACTTTGCCAATTCCACAGGAAGTGTCTTAGCGAAAGGCTTCTTGAGTGGAAAGTTGTAACTCTGGGAGATGATTTCACAGAACACAAAGAAGTTTCTCAGAAAGCTTCTTTCTCTTTGTTATCGGAAGACATTTCCTTTGGCTCTATAGTCTTCAATGGGATCCGGAATATCTGCTCTCAGATTCCACAGAAATAAGGCTAGCAAAGATATCCACGAAATACAGATGTAACTCTGTGACATGAATTAACAGAACACTAAGCAGTTTCTCAGAAAGCTTCTTTCCAGATTTTATCTGATGATATTTCCTTTTTCACCATTGCCCTCTAAGGTCTTCCAAATATCACTTTGCCAATTCCACAAGAAGTGTCTTAGGGAAAGGCTTCTTGAGGGGAAAGCTGTAAATCTGTGAGATGATATCACAGAACACAAAGAAGTTTCTAAAAAAGATTCTTTCTCTTTGTAATCGAAGGATATTTCCTTTGTCCCTATAGTCTTCAAAGGGATCTGAAATACCTGTTCTCAGATTCCACAGAAATAAGGCTAGCAAAGAGATCCACGAAATACAGATGTAACTCTGTGAGATGAATTAACAGAACACTAAGCAGTTTCTCAGAAAGCCTCTTTCCAGATTTCATCTGAGGATATTTCCTTTTTCACCATAGCCCTCTATGGGCTTCCAAATATCACTTTGCCAATTCCACAAGAACTGTCTTAGTGAAAGGCTTCTTGAGGGGAAAGCTGTAACTCTGTGAGATGATTTAACAGAACACAAAGAAGTTTCTCAGAAAGCTTCTTTCTCTTTGTTATCAGAGGTTCTTTCCTTTGGCCCTATAGTCTTCAAAGGGATCCGAAATATCTGTTCTCAGATTCCACAGAAATAAGGCTAGCAAAGATATCCACGAAATACAGATATAACTCTGTGAGATGAATTAACAGATCACTAAGCAGTTTCTCAGAAAGCTTCTTTCCAGATTTCATGTGAGGATATTTCCTTTTACACAATAGCCCCCTATGGGATTCCAAATATCACTTTGCCACTTCCACAAGAACTGTCTTAGCGAAAGGCTTCTTGAGGGGAAAGCTGTAACTCTGTGAGATGATTTCTCAGAACGCAAAGAAGTTTCTCAGAAAGCTTCTTTCTCTTTGTTATCGGAGGATATTACCTTTGGCCCTATAGTCTTCAAAGGGATCCGAAATATCTGTTCTCAGATTCCACAGTAATAAGGCTAGCAAAGAGATCCACGAAATACAGATGTAACTCTGTGAGATGAATTAACAGAACACTAAGCAGTTTCTCAGAAAGCTTCTTTCCAGATTTCATCTGAGGATATTTGCTTTTTCACCATAGCCCTCTATGGGCTTCCAAATATCACTTTGCCAATTCCACAAGAACTGTCTTAACGAAAGGCTTCTTGAGGGGAAAGCTGTAACTCGGTGAGATGATTTCACAGAACACAAAGTAGTTTCTCAGAAAGCTTCTTTCTCTTTGTTATCGGAAGATATTTCCTTTGGCCCTATAGTCTTCAAAGGGATTCGAAATGTCTGTTCTCAGATTCCACAGAAATAAGGCTAGCAAAGATATCCACGAAATACAGATGTAACTCTGTGAGATGAATTAACAGAACACTAAGCAGTTTCTCAGAAAGCTTCTTTCTAGATTTCATCTGAGGATATTTCCTTTTTCACGATAGCTCTCTATGGGCTTCCAAATATCACTTTGCTACTTCCACAAGAACTGTCTTAGCGAAAGGCTTCTTGAGGGGAAAGCTGTAACTGTGTGAGATGATTTCTCAGAACGCAAAGAAGTTTCTCAGAAAGCTTCTTTCTCTTCGTTATCGGAGGATATTTCCTTTGGCCCCATAGTCTTTAAAGGGATCCGAAATATCAGTTCTCAGATTCCACAGAAATAAGGCTAGCAAAGAGATCCACGAAATACAGATGTAACTCTGTGAGATGAATTAACAGAACACTAAGGAGTTTCTCAGAAAGCTTCTTTCCAGATTTCATCTGAGGATATTTCCTTTTTCACCATAGCCCTCTACGGGCTTCCAAATATCACTTTGCCAGTTCCACAAGAACTGTCTTAGCGAAAGGCTTCTTGAGAGGAAAGCTGTAACTCTGGGAGATGATTTCACAGAACACAAAGAAGTTTCTCAGAAAGCTTCTTTCTCTTTGTAATCAGAGGATATTTCCTTTGGCCCTATAGTCTTCAAAGGGATCTGAAATACCTTTTCTCAGATTCCACAGAAATAAGGCTAGCAAAGAGATCCACGAAATACAGATGTAACTCTGTGAGATGCATTAACAGAACACTAAGCAGTTTCTCAGAAACTTCTTTCCAGATTTCATCTGAGGATATTTCCTTTTTCACCATAGCCCTCTAAGGGCTTCCAAATATCACTTTGCCAATTCCACAAAAACTGTCTTGGTGAAAGGCTTCTTGAGGGGAGAGCTGTAACTCTGTGAGATGATTTCACAGAACACAAAGTAGTTTCTCAGAAAGCTTCTTTCTCTTTGTTATCGGAGGATATTTCCTTTGGCACTGTAGTCTTCAAAGGGATCCGAAATATCTGTTCTCAGATACCACGGAAATAATGCTAGCAAAGATATCCACGAAATACAGATGTAACTCTGTGAGATGAATTAACAGAACACTAAGCAGTTTCTCAGAAAGCTTCTTTCCAGATTTCATCTGAGGATATTTGCTTTTTCACCATAGCCCTCAATGGGCTTCCAAATATCACTTTGCCAATTCCACAAGAACTGTCTTAGCGAAAGGCTTCTTGAGGGGAAAGCTGTAACTCTGTGAGATGATTTCACAGAACACAAAGAAGTTTCTCAGAAAGCTTCTATCTCTTTGTTATTGGAAGACATTTCCTTTGGCTCTATAGTCTTCAATGGGATCCGAAATATCTGTTCTCAGATTCCACAGAAATAAGGCTAGCAAAGAGATCCACGAAATACAGATGTAACTCTATGAGATGAATTAACAGAACACTAAGCAGTTTCTCAGAAAGCTTCTTTACAGATTTCATCTGATGATATTTCCTTTTTCACCATTGCCCTCTATGGGCTTCCAAATATCACTTTGCCAATTCCACAAGAACTGTCTTAGCGAAAGGCTTCTTGAGGGGAAAGCTGTAACTCCGTGAGATGATTTCACAGAACACAAAGAAGTTTCTAAGAAAGCTTCTTTCTCTTTGTAATCAGAGGATATTTCCTTTGTCCCTATAGTCTTCAAAGGGATCTGATATACCTGTTCTCAGATTCCACAGAAATAAGGCTAGCAAAGAGATCCACGAAATACAGATGTAACTCTGTGAGATGAATGAACAGAACACTAAGCAGTTTCTCAGAAAGCTTCTTTCCAGATTTCATCTGAGGATATTTCCTTTTTCACCATAGCCCTCTAGGGGCTTCCCAATATCACTTTGCCAATTCCACAAGAACTGTCTTAGCGAAAGGCTTCTTGAGGGGAAAGCTGTAACTCTGGGAGATGATTTCACAGAACACAAAGAAGTTTCTCAGAAAGCTTCAATCTCTTTGTTATCGGAGGTTATTTCCTTTGGCCCTATAGTCTTCAAAGGGATCAGAAATATCTGTTCTCAGATTCCACAGTAATAAGGCTAGCAAAGATATCCACGAAATACAGATGTAACTTTCTGACATGAATTAACAGAACACTTAGCAGTTTCTCAGAAAGCTTCTTTCCAGATTTCATCTGAGGATATTTCCTTTTTCACCATAGCCCTCTATGGGCTTCCAAATATCACTTTGCCAATTCCACAAGAAGTGTCTTAGCAAAAGGCTTCTTGAGGGGAAAGCTGTAACTCTGTGAGATGATTTCACAGAACGCAAAGAAGTTTCTCAGAAAGATTCTTTCTCTTTGTTATCGGAGGATATTTCCTTTGGCCCTATAGTCTTCAATGGGATCCGAAATATCTGTTCTCAGATTCCACAGAAATAAGGCTAGCAAAGAGATCCACGAAATACAGATGTAACTCTGTGAGATGAATGAACAGAACACTAAGCAGTTTCTCAGAAAGCTTCTTTCCAGATTTCATCTGATGATATTTCCTTTTTCACCATTGCCCTCTAACGTCTTCCAAATATCACTTTGCCAATTCCACAAGAAGTGTCTTAGGGAAAGGCTTCTTGAGGGGAAAGCTGTAAATCTGTGAGATGATTTCACAGAACACAAAGAGGTTTCTAAAAAAGCTTCTTTCTCTTTGTAATCGAAGGATATTTCCTTTGTCCCTATAGTCTTCAAAGGGATCTGAAATACCTGTTCTCAGATTCCACAGAAATAAGGCTAGCAAAGAGATCCACGAAATACAGATGTAACTCTGTGAGATGAATTAACAGAACACTAAGCAGTTTCTCAGAAAGCCTCTTTCCAGATTTCATCTGAGGATATTTCCTTTTTCACCATAGCCCTCTATGGGCTTCCAAATATCACTTTGCCAATTCCACAAGAACTGTCTTATTGAAAGGCTTCTTGAGGGGAAAGCTGTAACTCTGTGAGATGATTTAACAGAACACAAAGAAGTTTCTCAGAAAGCTTCTTTCTCTTTGTTATCAGAGGTTATTTCCTTTGGCCCTATAGTCTTCAAAGGGATCCGAAACATCTGTTCCCAGATTCCACAGAAATAAGGCTAGCAAAGGGATCCACGAAATACAGATGTAACTCTGTGAGATCAATTAACAGAACACTAAGCAGTTTCTCAGAAAGCTTCTTTCCAGATTTCATCTGAGGATATTTCCTTTTTCACCATAGCCCCCTATGGGATTCCAAATATCACTTTGCCACTTCCACAAGAACTGTCTTAGCGAAAGGCTTCTTGAGGGGAAAGCTGTAACTCTGTGAGATGATTTCTCAGAACGCAAAGAAGTTTCTCAGAAAGCTTCTTTCTCTTTGTTATCGGAGGATATTACCTTTGGCCCTATAGTCTTCAAAGGGATCCGAAATATCTATTCTCAGATTCCACAGATATAAAGCTAGCAAAGAGATCCACGAAATACAGATGTAACTCTGTGAGATGAATTAACAGAACACTAAGCAGTTTCTCAGAAAGCTTCTTTCCAGATTTGATCTGAGGATATTTCCTTTTTCACCATAGCCCTCTATGGGCTTCCAAATATCACTTTGCCAATTCCACAAGAACTGTCTTAACGAAAGGCTTCTTGAGGGGAAAGCTGTAACTCTGTGAGATGATTTCACAGAACACAAAGAAGTTTCTCAGAAAGCTTCTTTCTGTTTGTTATCGGAAGATATTTCCTTTGACCCTATAGTCTTCAAAGGGATTCGAAATGTCTGTTCTCAGATTCCACAGAAATAAGGCTAGCAAAGATATCCACGAAATACAGATGTAACTCTGTGAGATGAATTAACAGAACACTAAGCAGTTTCTCAGAAAGCTTCTTTCTAGATTTCATCTGAGGATAATTCCTTTTTCACCATAGCCCTCTGTGGGCTTCCAAATATCACTTTGCTACTTCCACAAGAACTGTCTTAGCGAAAGGCTTCTTGAGGGGAAAGCTGTAACTGTGTGAGATGATTTCTCAGAACGCAAAGAAGTTTCTCAGAAAGCTTCTTTCTCTTCGTTATCGGAGGATATATCCTTTGGCCCCATAGTCTTTAAAGGGATCCGAAATATCAGTTCTCAGATTCCACAGAAATAAGGCTAGCAAAGAGATCCACGAAATACAGATGTAACTCTGTGAGATGAATTAACAGAACACTAAGGAGTTTCTCAGAAAGCTTCTTTCCAGATTTCATCTGAGGATATTTCCTATTTCACCATAGCCCTTTACGGGCTTCCAAATATCACTTTGCCAGTTCCACAAGAACTGTCTTAGCGAAAGGCTTCTTGAGAGGAAAGCTGTAACTCTAGGAGATGATTTCACAGAACACAAAGAAGTTTCTCAAAAAGCTTCTTTCTCTTTGTAATCAGAGGATATTTCCTTTGGCCCTATAGTCTTCAAAGGGATCTGAAATACCTTTTCTCAGATTCCACAGAAATAAGGCTAGCAAAGAGATCCACGAAATACAGATGTAACTCTGTGAGATGCATTAACAGAACACTAAGCAGTTTCTCAGAAACTTCTTTCCAGATTTCATCTGAGGATATTTCCTTTTTCACCATAGCCCTCTAAGGGCTTCCAAATATCACTTTGCCAATTCCACAAGAACTGTCTTGGCGAAAGGCTTCTTGAGGGGAAAGCTGTAACTCTGTGAGATGATTTCACAGAACACAAAGAAGTTTCTCAGAAAGCTTCTATCTCTTTGTTATTGGAAGACATTTCCTTTGGCTCTATAGTCTTCAATGGGATCCGAAATATCTGTTCTCAGATTCCACAGAAATAAGGCTAGCAAAGAGATCCACAAAATACAGATGTAACTCTATGAGATGAATTAACAGAACACTAAGCAGTTTCTCAGAAAGCTTCTTTCCAGATTTCATCTGAGGATATTTCCTTTTTCACCATAGCCCTCTACGGGCTTCCAAATATCACTTTGCCAATTCCACAAGAACTGTCTTAGCGAAAGGCTTCTTGAGGGGAAAGCTGTAACTCTGTGAGATGATTTCACAGAACACAAAGAAGTTTCTAAGAAAGCTTCTTTCTCTTTGTAATGAGAGGATATTTCCTTTGTCCCTATAGTCTTCAAAGGGATCTGATATACCTGTTCTCAGATTCCACAGAAATAAGGCTAGCAAAGAGATCCACGAAATACAGATGTAACTCTGTGAGATGAATTAACAGAACACTAAGCAGTTTCTCAGAAAGCTTCTTTCCAGATTTCATCTGAGGATATTTCCTTTTTCACCATAGCCCTCTAGGGGCTTCCCAATATCACTTTGCCAATTCCACAAGAACTGTCTTAGCGAAAGGCTTCTTGAGGGGAAAGCTGTAACTCTGGGAGATGATTTCACAGAACACAAAGAAGTTTCTCAGAAAGCTTCAATCTCTTTGTTATCGGAGGTTATTTACTTTGTCCCTATAGTCTTCAAAGGGATCAGAAATATCTGTTATCAGATTCCACAGTAATAAGGCTAGCAAAGATATCCACGAAATACAGATGTAACTTTCTGGCATGAATTAACAGAACACTAAGCAGTTTCTCAGAAAGCTTCTTTCCAGATTTCATCTGAGGATATTTCCTTTTTCACCATAGCCCTCTATGGGCTTCCAAATATCACTTTGCCAATTCCACAAGAACTGTCTTAGCGAAAGCCTTCTTGAGGGGAAAGCTGTAACTCTGTGAGATGATTTCTCAGAACGCAAAGAAGTTTCTCAGAAAGCTTCTTTCTCTTTGTTATCGGAGGATATTTCCTTTGGCCCGATAGTCTTCAATGGGATCCGAAATATCTGTTCTCAGATTCCACAAAAATAAGGCTAGCAAAGAGATCCACGAAATACAGATGTAACTCGGTGAGATGAATTAACAGAACACTAAGCAGTTTCTCAGAAAGCTTCTTTCCAGATTTCATCTGAGGATACTTCCTTTTTCACCATAGCCCTCTATGGGCTTCCAAATATCACTTTGCCAATTCCACAAGAAGTGTCTTAGCGAAAGGCTTCTAGAGGGGAAAGCTGTAACTCTGTGAGATGATTTCACAGAACACAAAGAAGTTTCTCAGAAAGCTTCTTTCTCTTTGTTATCGGAAGACATTTCCTTTGGCCCTATAGTCTTCAATGGGATCAGAAATATCTGCTCTCAGATCCCACCGAAATAAGGCTAGCAAAGAGATCCACGAAATACAGATGTAACTCTTTGACATGTATTAACAGAACTCTAAGCAGTTTATCAGTAAGCTTCTTTACAGATTTCATCTGATGATATTTCCTTTTTCACCATTGCCTTTTTGGGCTTCCAAATATCACCTTGCCAATTCCACAAGAACTGTATTAGTGAAAGACTTCTTGAGGGGAAAGCTGTAACTGTGTCAGACGATTTCTCAGAACGCAAAGAAGTTTCTCAGAAAGCTTCTTTCTCTTCGTTATCGGAGGATATTTCCTTTGGCCCCACAGTCTTTAAAGGGATCCGAAATATCAGTTCTCAGATTCCACAGAAATAAGGCTAGCAAAGAGATCCACGAAATACAGATGTAACTCTGTGAGATGAATTAACAGAACACTAAGGGGTTTCTCAGAAAGCTTCTTTCCAGATTTCATCTGAGGATATTTCCTTTTTCACCATAGCCCTCTACGGGCATCCAATATCACTTTGCCAGTTCCACAAGAACTGTCTTAGCGAAAGGCTTCTTGAGAGGAAAGCTGTAACTCTGGGAGATGATTTCACAGAACACAAAGAAGTTTCTCAGAAAGCTTCTTTCTCTTTGTAATCAGAGGATATTTCCTTTGGCCCTATAGTCTTCAAAGGGATCTGAAATACCTTTTCTCAGATTCCACAGAAATAAGGCTAGCAAAGAGATCCACGAAATACAGATGTAACTCTGTGAGATGCATTAACAGAACACTAAGCAGTTTCTCAGAAAGCTTCTTTCCAGATTTCATCTGAGGATATTTCCTTTTTCACCATAGCCCTCTAAGGGCTTCCAAATATCACTTTGCCAATTCCACAAGAACTGTCTTAGCGAAAGGCTTCTTGAGGGGAGAGCTGTAACTCTGTGAGATGATTTCACAGAACACAAAGAAGTTTCTCAGAAAGCTTCTTTCTCTTTGTTATCGGAGGATATTTCCTTTGGCCCTGTAGTCATCAAAGGGATCCGAAATATCTGTTCTCAGATTCCACAGAAATAAGGCTAGCAAAGATATCCACGAAATAATGATGTAACTCTGTGAGATGAATTAACAGAACACTAAGCAGTTTCTCAGAAAGCTTCTTTCCAGATTTCATCTGAGGATATTACCTTTTTCACCATAGCCCTCTATGGGATTCCAAATATCACTTTGCCAATTCCACAAGAAGTGTCTTAGCGAAAGGCTTCTTGAGGGGAAAGCTGTAACTCTGTGAGATGATTTCACAGAACACAAAGAAGTTTCTCAGAAAGCTTCTTTCTCTTTGTAATCAGAGGATATTTCCTTTGGCCATTTAGTATACAAAGGGATCTGAAATACCTGTTCTCAGATTCCACAGAAATAAGGCTAGCAAAGAGATCAACGAAATACAGATGTAACTCTGTGAGATGAATTAACAGAACACTAAGCAGTTTCTCAGAAAGCTTCTTTCCAGATTTCATCTGAGGATGTTTCCTTTTTCACCATAGCCCTCTAAGGGCTTCCAAATATCACTTTGCCAATTCCACAAGAACTCTCTTAGCCTGAGGCTTCTTGAGGGGAAAGCTGTAACTCTGTGAGATGATTTCACAGAACACAAAGAAGTTTCTCAGAAAGCTTCTTTCTCTTTGTTATCGGAGGATATTTCCTTTGGCCCTGTAGTCTTCAAAGGGATCCGAAATATCTGTTCTCAGAATCCACAGAAATAAGGCTAGCAAAGATATCCACGAAATACAGATGTAACTCTGTGAGATGAATTAACAGAACACTAAGCAGTTTCTCAGAAAGCTTCTTTCCAGATTTCATCTGAGGATATTCCCTTTTTCACTGAAGCCCTCTAAGGTCTTCCAAATATCACTTTGCCAATTCCACAAGAAGTGTCTTAGCGAAAGGCTTCTTGAGGGGAAAGCTGTAACTCTGTGAGATGATTTCACAGAACACAAAGAAGTTTCTCAGAAAGCTTCTATCTCTTTGTTATTGTAAGACATTTACTTTGGCTCTATAGTCTTCAATGGGATCCGAAATATCTGTTCTCAGATTCCACAGAAATAAGGCTAGCAAAGAGATCCATGAAATACAGATGTAACTCTATGAGATGAATTAACAGAACACTAAGCAGTTTCTCAGAAAGCTTCTTTCCAGATTTCATCTGAGGATATTTCCTTTTTCACCATAGCCCTTATGGGCTTCCCAATATCACTTTGCCAATTCCACAAGAAGTGTCTTAGCGAAACGCTTCTTGAGGGGAAAGCTGTAACTCTGTGAGATGATTTCACAGAACACAAAGAAGTTTCTCAGAAAGCTTCTATCTCTTTGTTATCGGAAGATATTTCCTTTGGCCCTAGTCTTCAAAGGGATCCGAAATATCTGTTCTCAGATTCCACCGAAATAAGGCTAGCAAAGAAATCCACGAAATACAGATGTAACTCTGTGAGATGAATTAACAGAACACTAAGCAGTTTCTCAGAAAGCTTCCTTCCAGATTTCATCTGAGGATATTTCCTTTTTCACCATAGCCCACTATGGACTTCCAAATATCATTTGCCAATTCCACAAGAACTGTCTTAGCGAAAGGCTTCTTGAGGGGAAAGCTGTAACTCTGTGAGATGATTTCACGGTACACCAAGGAGTTCCTCAGAAAGCTTCTTTCTCTTTGTTATCGGAGTATATATTCTTTGACCCTATGCTCTTCAAAGGGATCCGAAATATCTGTTCTCAGATTACACAGAAATAAGGCTAGCAAAGAGATCCACGAAATACAGATGTAACTCTGTGAGATGAGTTAACAGAACACTAAGCAGTTTCTCAGAAAGCTTCTTTCCAGATTTCATCTGAGGATATTTCCTTTTTTACCATAGCCCTCTATGGGCTTCCAAATATCACTTTGCCAATTCCACAAGAAGTGTCTTAGCGAAAGGCTTCTTGAGGGGAAAGCTGTAACTCTGTGAGATGATTTCACAGAACGCAAAGAAGTTTCTCAGAAAGCTTCTTTCTCTTTGTTATCGGAGGATATTTCCATTGGCCTTATAGTCTTCAATGGGATCCGAAATATCTGTTCTCAGATTCCACAGAAATAAGGCTAGGAAAGATATCCACGAAACACAGATGTAACACTGTGAGATGAATTAACAGAACACTAAGCAGTTTCTCAGAAAGCTTCTTTCCAGATTTCATCTGAGGATATTTCCTTTTTCACCATAGCCCTCTATGGGCTTCCAAATATCACTTTGCCAATTCCTCAAGAACTGTCTTAGCGAAAGGCTTCTTGAGGGGAAAGCTGTAACTCTGGGAGATGATTTCACAGAACACAAAGAAGTTTCTCAGAAAGCTTCTTTCTCTTTGTAATCGGAGGATATTTCCTTTGACCCTATAATCTTCAAAGGGATCTGAAATACCTGTTCTCAGATTCCACAGAAATAAGGCTACCAAAGAGATCCACGAAACACAGATGTAACTCTGTGAAATGAATTAACAGAACACTAAGCAGTTTCTCAGAAAGCTTCTTTCCAGATTTCATCTGAGGATATTTCCTTTTTCACCATAGCCCTCTATGGTTTCCAAATATCAATTTGCCAATTCCACAAGAACTGTCTTAGAGAAAGGCTTCTTGAGGGGAAAGCTGTAACTCTGTGAGATGATTTCTCAGAACGCAAAGAAGTTTCTCAGAAAGCTTCTTTCTCTTTGTTATCGGAGGATATTTCCTTTGGCCCTATAGTCTTCAATGGGATACGAAATATCTGTTCTCAGATTCCACAGAAATAAGGCTAGCAAAGAGATCCACGACATACAGATGTAACTCTGTGAGATGAATTAACAGAACACTAAGCAGTTTCCCAGAAAGCTTCTTTCCAGATTTCATCTGAGGATATTTCCTTTTTCACCATAGCCCTCTATGGGCTTCCAAATATCACTTTGCCAATTCCACAAGAAGTGTCTTAGCGAAAGGCTTCTTGAGGGGAAAGCTGTAACTCTGTGAGATGATTTCACAGAACACAAAGAAGTTTCTCAGAAAGCTTCTTTCTCTTTGTTATCGGAGGATATTTCCTTTGGCCCTACAGTCTTCAAAGGGATTCGAAATGTCTGTTCTCAGATTCCACAGAAATAAGGCTAGCAAAGATATCCACGAAATACAGATGTAACTCTGTGAGATGAATTAACAGAACACTAAGCAGTTTCTCAGAAAGCTTCTTTCCAGATTTCATCTGAGGATATTTCCTTTTTCACCATAGCCCCCTATGGGATTCCAAATATCACTTTGCCACTTCCACAAGAACTGTCTTAGCGAAAGGCTTCTTGAGGGGAAAGCTGTAACTCTGTGAGATGATTTCTCAGAACGCAAAGAAGTTTCTCAGAAAGCTTCTTTCTCTTTGTTATCGGAGGATATTTCCTTTGGCACTGTAGTCTTCAATGGGATCCGAAATATCTGTTCTCAGATTCCACAGAAATAAGGCTAGCAAAGATATCCACGAAACACAGATGTAACACTGTGAGATGAATTAACAGAACACTAAGCAGTTTCTCAGAAAGCTTCTTTCCAGATTTTATCTGAGGATATTTCCTTTTTCACCATAGCCCTCTATGGGCTTCCAAATATCACTTTGCCAATTCCTCAAGAACTGTCTTAGCGAAAGGCTTCTTGAGGGGAAAGCTGTAACTCTGGGAGATGATTTCACAGAACACAAAGAAGTTTCTCAGAAAGCTTCTTTCTCTTTGTAATCGGAGGATATTTCCTTTGACCCTATAATCTTCAAAGGGATCTGAAATACCTGTTCTCAGATTCCACAGAAATAAGGCTACCAAAGAGATCCACGAAACACAGATGTAACTCTGTGAAATGAATTAAGAGAACACTAAGCAGTTTCTCAGAAAGCTTCTTTCCAGATTTCATCTGAGGATATTTCCTTTTTCACCATAGCCCTCTATGGGTTTCCAAATATCAATTTGCCAATTCCACAAGAACTGTCTTAGAGAAAGGCTTCTTGAGGGGAAAGCTGTAACTCTGTGAGATGATTTCTCAGAACGCAAAGAAGTTTATCAGAAAGCTTCTTTCTCTTTGTTATCGGAGGATATTTCCTTTGGCCCTATAGTCTTCAATGGGATACGAAATATCTATTCTCAGATTCCACAGAAATAAGGCTAGCAAAGAGATCCACGACATACAGATGTAACTCTGTGAGATGAATTAACAGAACACTAAGCAGTTTCTCAGAAAGCTTCTTTCCAGATTTCATCTGAGGATATTTCCTTTTTCACCATAGCCCTCTATGGGCTTCCAAATATCACTTTGCCAATTCCACAAGAAGTGTCTTAGCGAAAGGCTTCTTGAGGGGAAAGCTGTAACTCTGTGAGATGATTTCACAGAACACAAAGAAGTTTCTCAGAAAGCTTCTTTCTCTTTGTTATCGGAAGACATTACCTTTGGCCCTATAGTCTTCAATGGGATCAGACATATCTGCTCTCAGATCCCACCGAAATAAGGCTGGCAAAGAGATCCACGAAATACAGATGTAACTCTGTGACATGTATTAACAGAACTCTAAGCAGTTTCTCAGTAAGCTTCTTTACAGATTTCATCTGATGATATTTCCTTTTTCACCATTGCCCTCTATGGGCTTCCAAATATCACCTTGCCAATTCCACAAGAACTGTATTAGTGAAAGACTTCTTGAGGGGAAAGCTGTAACTGTGTGAGATGATTTCTCAGAACGCAAAGAAGTTTCTCAGAAAGCTTCTTTCTCTTCGTTATCGGAGGATATTTCCTTTGGCCCCACAGTCTTTAAAGGGATCCGAAATATCAGTTCTCAGATTCCACAGAAATAAGGCTAGCAAAGAGATCCACGAAATACAGATGTAACTCTGTGAGATGAATTAACAGAACACTAAGGAGTTTCTCAGAAAGCTTCTTTCCAGATTTCATCTGAGGATATTTCCTTTTTCACCATAGCCCTCTACGGGCTTCCAAATATCACTTTGCCAGTTCCACAAGAACTGTCTTAGCGAAAGGCTTCTTGAGAGGAAAGCTGTAACTCTGGGAGATGATTTCACAGAACACAAAGAAGTTTCTCAAAAAGCTTCTTTCTCTTTGTAATCAGAGGATATTTCCTTTGGCCCTATAGTCTTCAAAGGGATCTGAAATACCTTTTCTCAGATTCCACAGAAATAAGGCTAGCAAAGAGATCCACGAAATACAGATGTAACTCTGTGAGATGCATTAACAGAACACTAAGCAGTTTCTCAGAAAGCTTCTTTCCAGATTTCATCTGAGGATATTTCCTTTTTCACCATAGCCCTCTAAGGGCTTCCAAATATCACTTTGCCAATTCCACAAGAACTGTCTTAGCGAAAGGCTTCTTGAGGGGAGAGCTGTAACTCTGTGAGATGATTTCACAGAACACAAAGAAGTTTCTCAGAAAGCTTCTTTCTCTTTGTTATCGGAGGATATTTCCTTTGGCCCTGTAGTCATCAAAGGGATCCGAAATATCTGTTCTCAGATTCCACAGAAATAAGGCTAGCAAAGATATCCACGAAATACAGATGTAACTCTGTGAGATGAATTAACAGAACACTAAGCAGTTTCTCAGAAAGCTTCTTTCCAGATTTCATCTGAGGATATTCCCTTTTTCACCGAAGCCCTCTAAGGTCTTCCAAATATCACTTTGCCAATTCCACAAGAAGTGTCTTAGCGAAAGGCTTCTTGAGGGGAAAGCTGTAACTCTGTGAGATGATTTCAGAGAACACAAAGAAGTTTCTCAGAAAGCTTCTATCTCTTTGTTATTGGAAGACATTTCCTTTGGCTCTATAGTCTTCAATGGGATCCGAAATATCTGTTCTCAGATTCCACAGAAATAAGGCTAGCAAAGAGATCCACGAAATACAGATGTAACTCTATGAGATGAATTAACAGAACACTAAGCAGTTTCTCAGAAAGCTTCTTTCCAGATTTCATCTGAGGATATTTCCTTTTTCACCATAGCCCTTATGGGCTTCCCAATATCACTTTGCCAATTCCACAAGAAGTGTCTTAGCGAAAGGCTTCTTGAGGGGAAAGCTGTAACTCTGTGAGATGATTTCACAGAACACAAAGAAGTTTCTCAGAAAGCTTCTATCTCTTTGTTATCGGAAGATATTTCCTTTGGCCCTGTAGTCTTCAAAGGGATCCGAAATATCTGTTCTCAGATTCCACCGAAATAAGGCTAGCAAAGAAATCCACGAAATACAGATGTAACTCTGTGAGATGAATTAACAGAACACTAAGCAGTTTCTCAGAAAGCTTCCTTCCAGATTTCATCTGAGGATATTTCCTTTTTCACCATAGCCCACTATGGACTTCCAAATATCATTTGCCAATTCCACAAGAACTGTCTTAGCGAAAGGCTTCTTGAGGGGAAAGCTGTAACTCTGTGAGATGATTTCACGGTACACCAAGAAGTTCCTCAGAAAGCTTCTTTCTCTTTGTTATCGGAGTATATATTCTTTGGCCCTACACTCTTCAAAGGGATCCGAAATATCTGTTCTCAGATTACACAGAAATAAGGCTAGCAAAGAGATCCACGAAATACAGATGTAACTCTGTGAGATGAATTAACAGAACACTAAGCAGTTTCTCAGAAAGCTTATTTCCATATTTCATCTGAGGATATTTCCTTTTTTACCATAGCCCTCTATGGGCTTCCAAATATCACTTTGCCAATTCCACAAGAAGTGTCTTAGCGAAAGGCTTCTTGAGGGGAAAGCTGTAACTCTGTGAGATGATTTCACAGAACACAAAGAAGTTTCTCAGAAAGCTTCTTTCTCTTTGTTATCGGAGGATATTTCCTTTGGCCCTATAGTCTTCAAAGGGATTAGAAATGTCTGTTCTCAGATTCCACAGAAATAAGGCTAGCAAAGATATCCACGAAACACAGATGTAACACTGTGAGATGAATTAACAGAACACTAAGCAGTTTCTCAGAAAGCTTCTTTCCAGATTTCATCTGAGGATATTTCCTTTTTCACCATAGCCCCCTATGGGCTTCCAAATATCACTTTGCCAATTCCACAAGAAGTGTCTTAGCGAAAGGCTTCTTGAGGGGAAAGCTGTAACTCTGTGAGATGATTTCACAGAACACAAAGAAGTTTCTCAGAAAGCTTCTTTCTCTTTGTAATCAGAGGATATTTCCTTTGGCCCTTTAATATTCAAAGGGATCTGAAATACCTGTTCTCAGATTCCACAGAAATAAGGCTAGCAAAGAGATCAACGAAATACAGATGTAACTCTGTGAGATGAATTAACAGAACACTAAGCAGTTTCTCAGAAAGCTTCTTTCCAGATTTCATCTGAGGATGTTTCCTTTTTCACCATAGCCCTCTAAGGGCTTCCAAATATCACTTTGCCAATTCCACAAGAACTCTCTTAGCCTAAGGCTTCTTGAGGGGAAAGCTGTAACTCTGTGAGATGATTTCACAGAACACAAAGAAGTTTCTCAGAAAGCTTCTTTCTCTTTGTTATCGGAGGATATTTCCTTTGGCCCTGTAGTCTTCAAAGGGATCCGAAATATCTGTTCTCAGATTCCACAGAAATAAGGCTAGCAAAGATATCCACGAAATACAGATGTAACTCTGTGAGATGAATTAACAGAACACTAAGCAGTTTCTCAGAAAGCTTCTTTCCAGATTTCATCTGAGGATATTCCCTTTTTCACCGAAGCCCTCTAAGGTCTTCCAAATATCACTTTGCCAATTCCACAAGAAGTGTCTTAGCGAAAGGCTTCTTGAGGGGAAAGCTGTAACTCTGTGAGATGATTTCACAGAACACAAAGAAGTTTCTCAGAAAGCTTCTATCTCTTTGTTATTGGAAGACATTTCCTTTGGCTCTATAGTCTTCAATGGGATCCGAAATATCTGTTCTCAGATTCCACCGAAATAAGGCTAGCAAAGAAATCCACGAAATACAGATGTAACTCTGTGAGATGAATTAACAGAACACTAAGCAGTTTCTCAGAAAGCTTCCTTCCAGATTTCATCTGAGGATATTTCCTTTTTCACCATAGCCCACTATGGACTTCCAAGTATCATTTGCCAATTCCACAAGAACTGTCTTAGCGAAAGGCTTCTTGAGGGGAAAGCTGTAACTCTGTGAGATGATTTCACGGTACACCAAGAAGTTCCTCAGAAAGCTTCTTTATCTTTGTTATCGGAGTATATATTCTTTGGCCCTACACTCTTCAAAGGGATCCGAAATATCTGTTCTCAGATTACACAGAAATAAGGCTAGCAAAGAGATCCACGAAATACAGATGTAACTCTGTGAGATGAATTAACAGAACACTAAGCAGTTTCTCAGAAAGCTTCTTTCCAGATTTCATCTGAGGATATTTCCTTTTTCACCATAGCCCTTATGGGCTTCCCAATATCACTTTGCCAATTCCACAAGAAGTGTCTTAGCGAAAGGCTTCTTGAGGGGAAAGCTGTAACTCTGTGAGATGATTTCACAGAACACAAAGAAGTTTCTCAGAAAGCTTCTTTCTCTTTGTTATCGGAGGATATTTCCTTTGGCCCTATAGTCTTCAAAGGGATTCGAAATGTCTGTTCTCAGATTCCACAGAAATAAGGCTAGCAAAGATATCCACGAAATACAGATGTAACTCTGTGAGATGAATTAACAGAACACTAAGCAGTTTCTCAGAAAGCTTCTTTCCAGATTTCATCTGAGGATATTTCCTTTTTCACCATAGCCCTCTATGGGCTTCCAAATATCACTTTGCCAATTCCTCAAGAACTGTCTTAGCGAAAGGCTTCTTGAGGGGAAAGCTGTAACTCTGTGAGATGATTTCACAGAACACAAAGAAGTTTCTCAGAAAGCTTCTTTCTCTTTGTTATCGGAGGATATTTCCTTTGGCCCTATAGTCTTCAAAGGGATTCGAAATGTCTGTTCTCAGATTCCACAGAAATAAGGCTAGCAAAGATATCCACGAAATACAGATGTAACTCTGTGAGATGAATGAACAGAACACTAAGCAGTTTCTCAGAAAGCTTCTTTCCAGATTTCATCTGAGGATATTTCCTTTTTCACCATAGCCCTCTATGGGATTCCAAATATCACTTTGCCACTTCCACAAGAACTGTCTTAGCGAAAGGCTTCTTGAGGGGAAAGCTGTAACTCTGTGAGATGATTTCTCAGAACGCAAAGAAGTTTCTCAGAAAGCTTCTTTCTCTTCGTTATCGGAGGATATTTCCTTTGGCCCCATAGTCTTCAATGGGATCCGAAATATCTGTTCTCAGATTCCACAGAAATAAGGCTAGCAAAGAGATTCACGAAATACACATGTAACTCTGTGAGATGAATTAACAGAACACTAAGCAGTTTCTCAGAAAGCTTCTTTCCAGATTTCATCTGAGGATATTTCCTTTTTGACCATAGCCCTCTAAGGGCTTCCAAATATCACTTTGCCAGTTCCACAAGAACTGTCTTATCGAAAGGCTTCTTGAGATGAAAGCTGTAACTCTGGGAGATGATTTCACAGAATACAAAGAAGTTTCTCAGAAAGCTTCTTTCTCTTTGTAATCAGAGGATATTTCCTTTGGCCCTATAGTCTTCAAAGGGATCTGAAATACCTGTTCTCAGATTCCACAGAAATAAGGCTAGCAAAGAGATCCACGAAATACAGATGTAACTCTGTGAGATGAATTAACAGAACACTAAGCAGATTCTCAGAAAGCTTCTTTCCAGATTTCATCCGAGGATATTTCCTTTTTCACCATAGCCCTCTATGGGCTTCCAAATATCACTTTGCCAATTCCACAAGAACTGTCTTGGCCAAAGGCTTCTTGAGGGGAAAGCTGTAACTCTGTGAGATGATTTCACAGAACACAAAGAAGTTTCTCAGAAAGCTTCTTTCTCTTTTTTATCGGAGGATATTTCCTTTGGCCCTATAGTCTTCAAAGGGATTCGAAATGTCTGTTCTCAGATTCCACGGAAATAAGGCTAGCAAAGATATCCACGAAATACAGATGTAACTCTGTGAGATGAATTAACGGAACACTAAGCAGTTTCTCAGAAAGCTTCTTTCCAGATTTCATCTGAGGATATTTCCTTTTTCACCATAGCCCTCTAAGGGATTCCAAATATCACTTTGCCAATTCCACAAGAACTGTCTTAGCGAAAGGCTTCTTTAGGGGAAAGCTGTAACTCTGTGAGATGATTTCTCAGAACGCAAAGAAGTTTCTCAGAAAGCTTCTTTCTCTTCGTTATCGGAGGATATTTCCTTTGGCCCCATAGTCTTCAATGGGATCCGAAATATCTGTTCTCAGATTCCACAGAAATAAGGCTAGCAAAGAGATTCACGAAATACAGATGTAACTCTGTGAGATGAATTAACAGAAGACTAAGCAGTTTCTCAGAAAGCTTCTTTCCAGATTTCATCTGAGGATATTTCCGTTTTCACCATAGCCCTCTATGGGCTTCCAAATGTCACTTTTCCAGTTCCACAAGAACTGTCTTAGCGAAAGGCTTCTTGAGAAGAAAGCTGTAACTCCGTGAGATGATTTGACAGAACACAAAGAAGTTTCTCAGAAAGCTTCTTTCTCTTTGTTATCAGAAGATATTTCCTTTGGCCCTATAGTCTTCAATGGGATCCGAAATATCTGTTCTCAGATTCCACAGAAATAAGGCTAGCAAAGAGATCCACGAAATACAGATGTAACTCTGTGAGATGAATGAACAGAACACTAAGCAGTTTCTCAGAAAGCTTCTTTCCAGATTTCATCTGAGGATATTTCCTATTTCACCATAGCCCTCTATGGGCTTCCAAATATCACTTTGCCAATTCCACAAGAACTGTCTTAGCGAAAGGCTTCTTGAGGGGAAAGCTGTAACTCTGTGAGATGATTTCTCAGAACGCAAAGAAGTTTCTCAGAAAGATTCTTTCTCTTCGTTATCGGAGGATATTTCCTTTGGCCCCATAGTCTTCAATGGGATCCGAAATATCTGTTCTCAGATTCCACAGAAATAAGGCTAGCAAAGAGATTCACGAAATACAGATGTAACTCTGTGAGATGAATTAACAGAACACTAAGCAGTTTCTCAGAAAGCTTCTTTCCAGATTTCATCTGAGGATATTTCCTTTTTCACCATAGCCCTCTACGGGCTTCCAAATATCACTTTGCCAGTTCCACAAGAACTGTCTTAGCGAAAGGCTTCTTGAGAGGAAAGCTGTAACTCTGGGAGATGATTTCACAGAATACAAAGAAGTTTCTCTGAAAGCTTCTTTCTCTTTGTAATCAGAGGATATTTCCTTTGGCCCTATAGTCTTCAAAGGGATCTGAAATACCTGTTCTCAGATTCCACAGAAATAAGGCTAGCAAAGAGATCCACGAAATACAGATGTAACTCTGTGAGATGAATTAACAGAACACTAAGCAGATTCTCAGAAAGCTTCTTTCCATATTTCATCCGAGGATATTTCCTTTTTCACCATAGCCCTCTATGGGCTTCCAAATATCACTTTGCCAATTCCACAAGAACTGTCTTGGCCAAAGGCTTCTTGAGGGGAAAGCTGTAACTCTGTGAGATGATTTCACAGAAGACAAAGAAGTTTCTCAGAAAGCTTCTTTCTCTTTTTTATCGGAGGATATTTCCTTTGGCCCTATAGTCTTCAAAGGGATTCGAAATGTCTGTTCTCAGATTCCACAGAAATAAGGCTAGCAAAGATATCCACGAAATACAGATGTAACTCTGTGAGATGAATTAACAGAACACTAAGCAGTTTCTCAGAAAGCTTCTTTCCAGATTTCATCTGAGGATATTTCCTTTTTCACCATAGCCCTCTATGGGATTTCAAATATCACTTTGCCACTTCCACAAGAACTGTCTTAGCGAAAGGCTTTTTGAGGGGAAAGCTGTAACTCTGTGAGATGATTTCTCAGAACGCAAAGAAGTTTCTCAGAAAGCTTCTTTCTCTTCGTTATCGGAGGATATTTCCTTTGGCCCCATAGTCTTCAATGGGATCCGAAATATCTGTTCTCAGATTCCACAGAAATAAGGCTAGCAAAGAGATTCACGAAATACAGATGTAACTCAGTGAGATGAATTAACAGAACACTAAGCAGTTTCTCAGAAAGCTTCTTTCCAGATTTCATCTGAGGATATTTCCTTTTTCACCATAGCCCTCTATGGGCTTCCAAATATCACTTTGCCAATTCCACAAGAACTGTATTAGCGAAAGGCTTCTTGAGGGGAAAGCTGTAACTCTGTGAGATGATTTCACAGAACACAAAGAAGTTTCTCAGAAAGCTTCTTTCTCTTTGTTATCGGAGGATATTTCCTTTGGCCCTATAGTCTTCAAAGGGATTCGAAATGTCTGTTCTCAGTTTCCACAGAAATAAGGCTAGCAAAGATATCCACGAAATACAGATGTAACTCTGTGAGATGAATTAACAGAACACTAAGCAGTTTCTCAGAAAGCTTCTTTCCAGATTTCATCTGAGGATATTTCCTTTTTCACCATAGCCCTCTAAGGGATTCCAAATATCACTTTGCCACTTCCACAAGAACTGTCTTAGCGAAAGGCTTCTTGAGGGGAAAGCTGTAACTCTGTGAGATGATTTCTCAGAACGCAAAGAAGTTTCTCAGAAAGCTTCTTTCTCTTCGTTATCGGAGGATATTTCCTTTGGCCCCATAGTCTTCAATGGGATCCGAAATATCTGTTCTCCGATTCCACAGAAATAAGGCTAGCAAAGAGATTCACGAAATACAGATGTAACTCTGTGAGATGAATTAACAGAAGACTAAGCAGTTTCTCAGAAAGCTTCTTTCCAGATTTCATCTGAGGATATTTCCTTTTTCACCATAGCCCTCTATGGGCTTCCAAATATCACTTTGCCAGTTCCACAAGAACTGTCTTAGCGAAAGGCTTCTTGAGAGGAAAGCTGTAACTCTGTGAGATGATTTCACAGAACACAAAGAAGTTTCTCAGAAAGCTTCTATCTCTTTGTTATCGCAAGATATTTCCTTTGGCCCTATAGTCTTCAATGGGATCCGAAATATCTGTTCTCAGATTCCACAGAAATAAGTCTAGCAAAGAAATCCACGAAATACTGATGTAACTCTGTGAGATGAATTTACAGAACACTAAGCAGTTTCTCAGAAAGCTTCTTTCCAGATTTCATCTGAGGATATTCCCTTTTTCACCGTAGCCCTCTAAGGGCTTCCAAATATCACTTGGCCAATTCCACAAGAAGTGTCTTAGCGAAAGGATTCTTGAGGGGAAAGCTGTAACTCCGTGAGATGATTTGACAGAACACAAAGAAGTTTCTCAGAAAGCTTCTTTCTCTTTGTTATCGGAAGATATTTCCTTTGGCCCTATAGTCTTCAATGGGATCAGAAATATCTGTTCTCAGATTCCACAGAAACAAGGCTAGCAAAGAGATCCACGAAATACAGATGTAACTCTGTGAGATGAATGAACAGAACACTAAGCAGTTTCTCAGAAAGCTTCTTTCCAGATTTCATCTGAGGATATTTCCTTTTTCACCATAGCCCTCTATGGGCTTCCAAATATCACTTTGCCAATTCCACAAGAACTGTCTTAGCGAAAGGCTTCTTGAGGGGAAATCTGTAACTCTGTGAGATGATTTCACAGAACACAAAGAAGTTTCTCAGAAAGCTTCTTTCTCTTTTTTATCGGAGGTTATTTCCTTTGGCCCTATAGTCTTCAAAGGGATTCGAAATGTCTGTTCTCAGATTCCACAGAAATAAGGCTAGCAAAGATATCCACGAAATACAGATGTAACTCTGTGAGATGAATGAACAGAACACTAAGCAGTTTCTCAGAAAGCTTCTTTCCAGATTTCATCTGAGGATATTTCCTTTTTCACCATAGCCCTCTATGGGATTCCAAATATCACTTTGCCACTTCCACAAGAACTGTCTTAGCGAAAGGCTTCTTGAGGGGAAAGCTGTAACTCTGTGAGATGATTTCTCAGAACGCAAAGAAGTTTCTCAGAAAGCTTCTTTCTCTTCGTTATCGGAGGATATTTCCTTTGGCCCCATAGTCTTCAATGGGATCCGAAATATCTGTTCTCAGATTCCACAGAAATAAGGCTAGCAAAGAGATTCACGAAATACAGATGTAACTCTGTGAGATGAATTAACAGAACACTAAGCAGTTTCTCAGAAAGCTTCTTTCCAGATTTCATCGGAGGATATTTCCTTTTTCACCATAGCCCTCTATGGGCTTCCAAATATCACTTTGCCAGTTCCACAAGAACTGTCTTATCGAAAGGTTTCTTGAGAGGAAAGCTGTAACTCTGGGAGATGATTTCACAGAATACAAAGAAGTTTCTCAGAAAGCTTCTTTCTCTTTGTAATCAGAGGATATTTCCTTTGGCCCTATAGTCTTCAAAGGGATCTGAAATACCTGTTCTCAGATTCCACAGAAATAAGGCTAGCAAAGAGATCCACGAAATACAGATGTAACTCTGTGAGATGAATTAACAGAACACTAAGCAGATTCTCAGAAAGCTTCTTTCCAGATTTCATCCGAGGATATTTCCTTTTTCACCATAGCCCTCTATGGGCTTCCAAATATCACTTTGCCAATTCCACAAGAACTGTCTTGGCCAAAGGCTTCTTGAGGGGAAAGCTGTAACTCTGTGAGATGATTTCACAGAACACAAAGAAGTTTCTCAGAAAGCTTCTTTCTCTTTTTTATCGGAGGATATTTCCTTTGGCCCTATAGTCTTCAAAGGGATTCGAAATGTCTGTTCTCAGATTCCACAGAAATAAGGCTAGCAAAGATATCCACGAAATACAGATGTAACTCTGTGAGATGAATTAACGGAACACTAAGCAGTTTCTCAGAAAGCTTCTTTCCAGATTTCATCTGAGGATATTTCCTTTTTCACCATAGCCCTCTAAGGGATTCCAAATATCACTTTGCCACTTCCACAAGAACTGTCTTAGCGAAAGGCTTCTTGAGGGGAAAGCTGTAACTCTGTGAGATGATTTCTCAGAACGCAAAGAAGTTTCTCAGAAAGCTTCTTTCTCTTCGTTATCGGAGGATATTTCCTTTGGCCCCATAGTCTTCAATGGGATCCGAAATATCTGTTCTCCGATTCCACAGAAATAAGGCTAGCAAAGAGATTCACGAAATACAGATGTAACTCTGTGAGATGAATTAACAGAAGACTAAGCAGTTTCTCAGAAAGCTTCTTTCCAGATTTCATCTGAGGATATTTCCTTTTTCACCATAGCCCTCTATGGGCTTCCAAATATCACTTTGCCAGTTCCACAAGAACTGTCTTAGCGAAAGGCTTCTTGAGAGGAAAGCTGTAACTCTGTGAGATGATTTCACAGAACACAAAGAAGTTTCTCAGAAAGCTTCTATCTCTTTGTTATCGCAAGATATTTCCTTTGGCCCTATAGTCTTCAATGGGATCCGAAATATCTGTTCTCAGATTCCACAGAAATAAGTCTAGCAAAGAAATCCACGAAATACTGATGTAACTCTGTGAGATGAATTTACAGAACACTAAGCAGTTTCTCAGAAAGCTTCTTTCCAGATTTCATCTGAGTATATTCCCTTTTTCACCGTAGCCCTCTAAGGGCTTCCAAATATCACTTGGCCAATTCCACAAGAAGTGTCTTAGCGAAAGGATTCTTGAGGGGAAAGCTGTAACTCCGTGAGATGATTTGACAGAACACAAAGAAGTTTCTCAGAAAGCTTCTTTCTCTTTGTTATCGGAAGATATTTCCTTTGGCCCTATAGTCTTCAATGGGATCAGAAATATCTGTTCTCAGATTCCACAGAAACAAGGCTAGCAAAGAGATCCACGAAATACAGATGTAACTCTGTGAGATGAATGAACAGAACACTAAGCAGTTTCTCAGAAAGCTTCTTTCCAGATTTCATCTGAGGATATTTCCTTTTTCACCATAGCCCTCTATGGGCTTCCAAATATCACTTTGCCAATTCCACAAGAACTGTCTTAGCGAAAGGCTTCTTGAGGGGAAATCTGTAACTCTGTGAGATGATTTCACAGAACACAAAGAAGTTTCTCAGAAAGCTTCTTTCTCTTTTTTATCGGAGGTTATTTCCTTTGGCCCTATAGTCTTCAAAGGGATCCGAAATATCTGTTCTCAGATTCCACAGAAATAAGGCTAGCAAAGAGATCCACGAAATACAGAGGTAACTCTGTGAGATGAATTAACAGAACACTAAGCAGTTTCTCAGAAAGCTTCTTTCCAGATTTCATCTGAGGATATTTCCTTTTTCACCATAGCCCTCTATGGGCTTCCAAATATCACTTTGCCAGTTCCACAAGAACTGTCTTATCGAAAGGCTTCTTGAGAGGAAAGCTGTAACTCTGGGAGATGATTTCACAGAATACAAAGAAGTTTCTCAGAAAGCTTCTTTCTCTTTGTAATCAGAGGATATTTCCTTTGGCCCTATAGTCTTCAAAGGGATCTGAAATACCTGTTCTCAGATTCCACAGAAATAAGGCTAGCAAAGAGATCCACGAAATACAGATGTAACTCTGTGAGATGAATTAACAGAACACTATGCAGATTCTCAGAAAGCTTCTTTCCAGATTTCATCCGAGGATATTTCCTTTTTCACCATAGCCCTCTATGGGCTTCCAAATATCACTTTGCCAATTCCACAAGAACTGTCTTAGCGAAAGGCTTCTTGAGGGGAAAGCTGTAACTCTGTGAGATGATTTCACAGAACACAAAGAAGTTTCTCAGAAAGCTTCTTTCTCTTTGTTATCGGAGGATATTTCCTTTGGCCCTATAGTCTTCAAAGGGATTCGAAATGTCTGTTCTCAGATTCCACAGAAATAAGGCTAGCAAAGATATCCACGAAATACAGATGTAACTCTGTGAGATGAATGAACAGAACACTAAGCAGTTTCTCAGAAAGCTTCTTTCCAGATTTCATCTGAGGATATTTCCTTTTTCACCATAGCCCTCTATGGGATTCCAAATATCACTTTGCCACTTCCACAAGAAGTGTCTTAGCGAAAGGCTTCTTGAGGGGAAAGCTGTAACTCTGTGAGATGATTTCTCAGAACGCAAAGAAGTTTCTCAGAAAGCTTCTTTCTCTTCGTTATCGGAGGATATTTCCTTTGGCCCCATAGTCTTCAATGGGATCCGAAATATCTGTTCTCAGATTCCACAGAAATAAGGCTAGCAAAGAGATTCACGAAATACAGATGTAACTCTGTGAGATGAATTAACAGAACACTAAGCAGTTTCTCAGAAAGCTTCTTTCCAGATTTCATCGGAGGATATTTCCTTTTTCACCATAGCCCTCTATGGGCTTCCAAATATCACTTTGCCAGTTCCACAAGAACTGTCTTATCGAAAGGTTTCTTGAGAGGAAAGCTGTAACTCTGGGAGATGATTTCACAGAATACAAAGAAGTTTCTCAGAAAGCTTCTTTCTCTTTGTAATCAGAGGATATTTCCTTTGGCCCTATAGTCTTCAAAGGGATCTGAAATACCTGTTCTCAGATTCCACAGAAATAAGGCTAGCAAAGAGATCCACGAAATACAGATGTAACTCTGTGAGATGAATTAACAGAACACTAAGCAGATTCTCAGAAAGCTTCTTTCCAGATTTCATCCGAGGATATTTCCTTTTTCACCATAGCCCTCTATGGGCTTCCAAATATCACTTTGCCAATTCCACAAGAACTGTCTTGGCCAAAGGCTTCTTGAGGGGAAAGCTGTAACTCTGTGAGATGATTTCACAGAACACAAAGAAGTTTCTCAGAAAGCTTCTTTCTCTTTGTTATCGGAGGATATTTCCTTTGGCCCTATAGTCTTCAAAGGGATTCGAAATGTCTGTTCTCAGATTCCACAGAAATAAGGCTAGCAAAGATATCCACGAAATACAGATGTAACTCTGTGAGATGAATTAACGGAACACTAAGCAGTTTCTCAGAAAGCTTCTTTCCAGATTTCATCTGAGGATATTTCCTTTTTCACCATAGCCCTCTAAGGGATTCCAAATATCACTTTGCCAATTCCACAAGAACTGTCTTAGCGAAAGGCTTCTTGAGGGGAAAGCTGTAACTCTGTGAGATGATTTCTCAGAACGCAAAGAAGTTTCTCAGAAAGCTTCTTTCTCTTCGTTATCGGAGGATATTTCCTTTGGCCCCATAGTCTTCAATGGGATCCGAAATATCTGTTCTCAGATTCCACAGAAATAAGGCTAGCAAAGAGATTCACGAAATACAGATGTAACTCTGTGAGATGAATTAACAGAAGACTAAGCAGTTTCTCAGAAAGCTTCTTTCCAGATTTCATCTGAGGATATTTCCGTTTTCACCATAGCCCTCTATGGGCTTCCAAATGTCACTTTGCCAGTTCCACAAGAACTGTCTTAGCGAAAGGCTTCTTGAGAAGAAAGCTGTAACTCCGTGAGATGATTTGACAGAACACAAAGAAGTTTCTCAGAAAGCTTCTTTCTCTTTGTTATCAGAAGATATTTCCTTTGGCCCTATAGTCTTCAATGGGATCCGAAATATCTGTTCTCAGATTCCACAGTAATAAGGCTAGCAAAGAGATCCACGAAATACAGATGTAACTCTGTGAGATGAATGAACAGAACACTAAGCAGTTTCTCAGAAAGCTTCTTTCCAGATTTCATCTGAGGATATTTCCTATTTCACCATAGCCCTCTATGGGCTTCCAAATATCACTTTGCCAATTCCACAAGAACTGTCTTAGCGAAAGGCTTCTTGAGGGGAAAGCTGTAACTCTGTGAGATGATTTCACAGAACACAAAGAAGTTTCTCAGAAAGCTTCTTTCTCTTTGTTATCGGAGGATATTTCCTTTGGCCCTATAGTCTTCAAAGGGATTCGAAATGTCTGTTCTCAGATTCCACAGAAATAAGGCTAGCAAAGATATCCACGAAATACAGATGTAACTCTGTGAGATGAATTAACAGAAGACTAAGCAGTTTCTCAGAAAGCTTCTTTCCAGATTTCATCTGAGGATATTTCCGTTTTCACCATAGCCCTCTATGGGCTTCCAAATGTCACTTTGCCAGTTCCACAAGAACTGTCTTAGCGAAAGGCTTCTTGAGAGGAAAGCTGTAACTCCGTGAGATGATTTGACAGAACACAAAGAAGTTTCTCAGAAAGCTTCTTTCTCTTTGTTATCAGAAGATATTTCCTTTGGCCCTATAGTCTTCAATGGGATCCGAAATATCTGTTCTCAGATTCCACAGAAATAAGGCTAGCAAAGAGATCCACGAAATACAGATGTAACTCTGTGAGATGAATGAACAGAACACTAAGCAGTTTATCAGAAAGCTTCTTTCCAGATTTCATCTGAGGATATTTCCTTTTTCACCATAGCCCTCTATGGGCTTCCAAATATCATTTTGCCAATTCCACAAGAACTGTCTTAGCGAAAGGCTTCTTGAGGGGAAAGCTGTAACTCTGTGAGATGATTTCACAGAACACAAAGAAGTTTCTCAGAAAGCTTCTTTCTCGTTGTTATCGGAGGTTATTTCCTTTGGCCCTATAGTCTTCAAAGGGATTCGAAATGTCTGTTCTCAGATTCCACAGAAATAAGGCTAGCAAAGATATCCACGAAATACATATGTAACCCTGTGAGATGAATTAACAGAACACTAAGCAGTTTCCCAGAAAGCTTCTTTCCAGATTTCATCTGAGGATATTTCCTTTTTCACCATAGCCCTCTATGGGATTCCAAATATCACTTTGCCACTTCCACAAGAACTGTCTTAGCGAAAGGCTTCTTGAGGGGAAAGCTGTAACTCTGTGAGATGATTTCTCAGAACGCAAAGAAGTTTCTCAGAAAGCTTCTTTCTCTTCGTTATCGGAGGATATTTCCTTTGGCCCCATAGTCTTCAATGGGATCCGAAATATCTGTTCTCAGATTCCACAGAAATAAGGCTAGCAAAGAGATTCACGAAATACAGATGTAACTCTGTGAGATGAATTAACAGAACACTAAGCAGTTTCTCAGAAAGCTTCTTTCCAGATTTCATCTGAGGATATTTCCTTTTTCACCATAGCCCTCTATGGGCTTCCAAATATCACTTTGCCAATTCCACAAGAACTGTCTTAGGGAAAGGCTTCTTGTGGGGAAAGCTGTAACTCTGTGAGATGATTTCACAGAACACAAAGAAGTTTCTAAAAAAGCTTCTTTCTCTTTGTAATCGGAGGATATTTCCTTTGTCCCTATAGTCTTCAAAGGGATCGGAAATACCTGTTCGCAGATTCCACAGAAATAAGGCTAGCAAAGAGATCCACGAAATACAGATGTAACTCTGTGAGATGAATGAACAGAACACTAAGCAGTTTCTCAGAAAGCTTCTTTCCAGATTTCATCTGAGGATATTTCCTTTTTCACCATAGCCCTCTATGGGCTTCCAAATATCACTTTGCCAGTTCCACAAGAACTGTCTTAGCGAAAGGCTTCTTGAGAGGAAAGCTGTAACTCTGGGAGATGATTTCACAGAACACAAAGAAGTTTCTCAGAAAGCTTCTGTCTCTTTGTAATCAGAGGATATTTCCTTTGGCCCTATAGTCTTCAAAGGGGTCTGAAATACCTGTTCTCAGATTCCACAGAAATAAGGCTAGCAAAGATATCCACGAAATACAGATGTAACTCTGTGAGATGAATGAACATAACACTAAGCAGTTTCTCAGAAAGCTTCTTTCCAGATTTCATCTGAGGATATTTCCTTTTTCACCATAGCCCTCTATGGGATTCCAAATATCACTTTGCCAATTCCACAAGAAGTGTCTTAGCGAAAGGCTTCTTGAGGGGAAAGCTGTAACTCTGTGAGATGATTTCTCAGAACGCAAAGAAGTTTCTCAGAAAGCTTCTTTCTCTTTGTTATCGGAGGATATTTCCTTTGGCCCTATAGTCTTCAAAGGGATACGAAATATCTGTTCTCAGATTCCACAGAAACAAGGCTAGCAAAGAGATCCACGAAATACAGATGTAACTCTGTGAGATGAATTAACAGAACACTAAGCAGTTTCTCAGAAAGCTTCTTTCCAGATTTCATCTGAGGATATTTCCTTTTTCACCATAGCCCTCTATGGGCTTCCAAATATCAATTTGCCAGTTCCACAAGAACTGTCTTATCGAAAGGCTTCTTGAGAGGATAGCTGTAACTCTGGGAGATGATTTCACAGAACACAAAGAAGTTTCTCAGAAAGCTTCTTTCTCTTTGTAATCAGAGGATATTTCCTTTGGCCCTATAGTCTTCAAAGGGATCTGAAATACCTGTTCTCAGATTCCACAGAAATAAGGCTAGCAAAGAGATCCACGAAATACAGATGTAACTCTGTGAGATGAATTAACAGAACACTAAGCAGTTTCTCAGAAAGCTTCTTTCCAGATTTCATCTGAGGATATTTCCTTTTTCACCATAGCCCTCTATGGGATTCCAAATATCACTTTGTCAATTCCAAAAGAACTGTCTTAGCGAAAGGCTTCTTGAAGGGAAAGCTGTAACTCTGTGAGATGATTTCTCATAACGCAAAGAAGTTTCTCAGAAAGCTTCTTTCTCTTTGTTATCGGAGGATATTTCCTTTGGCCCTATAGTCTTCAATGGGATACGAAATATCTGTTCTCAGATTCCACAGAAATAAGGCTAGCAAAGAGATCCACGAAATACAGATGTAACTCTGTAAGATGAATTAACAGAACACTAAGCAGTTTCTCAGAAAGCTTCTGTCCAGATTTCATCTGAGGATATTTCCTTTTTCACCATAGCCCTCTATGGGCTTCCAAATATCACTTTGCCAATTCCACAAGAAGTGTCTTAGCGAAAGGCTTCTTGAGGGGAAAGCTGTAACTCTGTGAGATGATTTCACAGAACACAAAGAAGTTTCTCAGAAAGCTTCTTTCTCTTTGTTATCGGAGGATATTTCCTTTGGCCCTATACTCTTCAACGGGATTCGAAATATCTGTTCTCAGATTCCACAGAAATAAGGCTAGCAAAGATATCCACGAAATACAGATATAACTCTGTGAGATGAATTAACAGAACACTAAGCAGTTTCTCAGAAAGCTTCTTTCCAGATTTCATCTGAGGATATTTCCTTTTTCACCATAGCCCTCTAAGGGATTCCAAATATCACTTTGCCTCTTCCACAAGAACTGTCTTAGCGAAAGGCTTCTTGAGGGGAAAGCTCTAACTCTGTGAGATGATTTCTCAGAACGCAAAGAAGTTTCTCAGAAAGCTTCTTTCTCTTCGTTATCGGAGGATATTTCCTTTGGCCCCATAGTCTTCAATGGGATCCGAAATATCTGTTCTCAGATTCCACAGAAATAAGGCTAGCAAAGAGATTCACGAAATACTGATGTAACTCTGTGAGATGAATTAACAGAACACTAAGCAGTTTCTCAGAAAGCTTCTTTCCAGATTTCATCTGAGGATATTTCCTTTTTCACCATAGCCCTCTATGGGCTTCCAAATATCACTTTGCCACTTCCACAAGAACTGTCTTAGCGAAAGGCTTCCTGAGAGGAAAGCTGTAACTCTGTGAGATGATTTCACAGAACACAAAGAAGTTTCTCAGAAAGCTTCTATCTCTTTGTTATCGGAAGATATTTCCTTTGACCCTATAGTCTTCAATGGGATCCGAAATATCTGTTTTCAGATTCCACAGAAATAAGGCTAGCAAAGAAATCCACGAAATACAGATGTAACTCTGTTAGATGAATTTACAGAACACTAAGCAGTATCTCAGAAAGCTTCCTTCCAGATTTCATCTGAGGATATTCCCTTTTTCACCGTAGCCCTCTAAGGGCTTCCAAATATCACTTTGCCAATTCCACAAGAAGTGTCTTAGCGAAAGGCTTCTTGAGGGGAAAGCTGTAACTCTGTGAGATGATTTCACAGAACACAAAGAAGTTTCTCAGAAAGCTTCTTTCTCTTTGTTATCGGAAGATATTTCCTTTGGCCTTATAGTCTTCAATGGGATCCGAAATATCTGTTTTCAGATTCCACAGAAATAAGGCTAGCAAAGAGATCCACGAAATATAGATGTAACTCTGTGAGATGAATGAAGAGAACACTAAGCAGTTTCTCAGAAAGCTTCTTTCCAGATTTCATCTGAGGATATTTCCTTTTTCACCATAGCCCTCTATGGGCTTCCAAATATCACTTTGCCAATTCCACAAGAACTGTCTTAGCGAAAGGTTCTTGAGGGGAAAGCTGTAAATCTGTGAGATGATTTCACAGAACACAAAGAAGTTTCTCAGAAAGCTTCTTTCTCTTTGTTATCGGAGGATATTTCCTTTGGCCCTATAGTCTTCAAAGGGATCCGAAATATCTGTTCTCAGATTCCACAGAAATAAGGCTAGCAAAGAAATCCACGAAATACAGATGTAACTCTGTGAGATGAATTAACAGAACACTAAGCAGTTTCTCAGAAAGCTTCTTTCCAGATTTCATCTGAGGATATTTCCTTTTTCACCATAGCCCTCTATGGACTTCCAAATATCAATTTGCCAATTCCACAAGAACTGTCTTAGCGAAAGGCTTCTTGAGGGGAAAGCTGTAACTCTGTGAGATGATTTCTCAGAACGCAAAGAAGTTTCTCAGAAAGCTTCTTTCTCTTTGTTATCGGAGGATATTTCCTTTGGCCCTATAGTCTTCAATGGGATCCGAAATATCTGTTCTCAGATTCCACAGAAATAAGGCTAGCAAAGAGATTCACGAAATACAGATGTAACTCTGTGAGGTGAATTAACAGAACACTAAGCAGTTTCTCAGAAAGCTTCTTTCCAGATTTCATCTGAGGATATTTCCTTTTTCACCATAGCCCTCTATGGGATTCCAAATATCACTTTGCCAATTCCACAAGAACTGTCTTAGCGAAAGGCTTCTTGAGGGGAAAGCTGTAACTCTGTGAGATGATTTCACAGAACACAAAGAAGTTTCTCAGAAAGCTTCTTTCTCTTTGTTATCGGAGGATATTTCCTTTGGCCCTATAGTCTTCAAAGGGATTCGAAATGTCTGTTCTCAGATTCCACAGAAATAAGGCTAGCAAAGATATCCACGAAATACAGATGTAACTCTGTGAGATGAATTAACAGAACACTAAGCAGTTTCTCAGAAAGCTTCTTTCCAGATTTCATCTGAGGATATTTCCTTTTTCACCATAGCCCTCTAAGGGATTCCAAATATCACTTTGCCACTTCCACAAGAACTGTCTTAGCGAAAGGCTTCTTGAGGGGAAAGCTGTAACTCTGTGAGATGATTTCTCAGAACGCAAAGAAGTTTCTCAGAAAGCTTCTTTCTCTTCGTTATCGGAGGATATTTCCTTTGGCCCCATAGTCTTCAATGGGATCCGAAATATCTGTTCTCCGATTCCACAGAAATAAGGCTAGCAAAGAGATTCACGAAATACAGATGTAACTCTGTGAGATGAATTAACAGAAGACTAAGCAGTTTCTCAGAAAGCTTCTTTCCAGATTTCATCTGAGGATATTTCCTTTTTCACCATAGCCCTCTATGGTCTTCCAAATATCACTTTGCCAGTTCCACAAGAACTGTCTTAGCGAAAGGCTTCTTGAGAGGAAAGCTGTAACTCTGTGAGATGATTTCACAGAACACAAAGAAGTTTCTCAGAAAGCTTCTATCTCTTTGTTATCGGAAGATATTTCCTTTGGCCCTATAGTCTTCAATGGGATCCGAAATATCTGTTCTCAGATTCCACAGAAATAAGTCTAGCAAAGAAATCCACGAAATACAGATGTAACTCTGTGAGTTGAATTTACAGAACACTAAGCAGTTTCTCAGAAAGCTTCTTTCCAGATTTCATCTGAGGATATTCCCTTTTTCACCGTAGCCCTCTAAGGGCTTCCAAATATCACTTGGCCAATTCCACAAGAAGTGTCTTAGCGAAAGGCTTCTTGAGGGGAAAGCTGTAACTCCGTGAGATGATTTGACAGAACACAAAGAAGTTTCTCAGAAAGCTTCTTTCTCTTTGTTATCGGAAGATATTTCCATTGGCCCTATAGTCTTCAATGGGATCCGAAATATCTGTTCTCAGATTCCACAGAAACAAGGCTAGCAAAGAGATCCACGAAATACAGATGTAACTCTGTGAGATGAATGAACAGAACACTAAGCAGTTTCTCAGAAAGCTTCTTTCCAGATTTCATCTGAGGATATTTCCTTTTTCACCATAGCCCTCTATGGGCTTCCAAATATCACTTTGCCAATTCCACAAGAACTGTCTTAGCGAAAGGCTTCTTGAGGGGAAAGCTGTAACTCTGTGAGATGATTTCACAGAACACAAAGAAGTTTCTCAGAAAGATTCTTTCTCTTTGTTATCGGAGGATATTTCCTTTGGCCCTATAGTCTTCAAAGGGATTCGAAATGTCTGTTCTCAGATTCCACAGAAATAAGGCTAGCAAAGATATCCACGAAATACAGATGTAACTCTGTGAGATGAATTAACAGAACACTAAGCAGTTTCTCAGAAAGCTTCTTTCCAGATTTCATCTGAGGATATTTCCTTTTTCACCATAGCCCTCTATGGGATTTCAAATATCACTTTGCCACTTCCACAAGAACTGTCTTAGCGAAAGGCTTTTTGAGGGGAAAGCTGTAACTCTGTGAGATGATTTCTCAGAACGCAAAGAAGTTTCTCAGAAAGCTTCTTTCTCTTCGTTATCGGAGGATATTTCCTTTGGCCCCATAGTCTTCAATGGGATCCGAAATATCTGTTCTCAGATTCCACAGAAATAAGGCTAGCAAAGAGATTCACGAAATACAGATGTAACTCAGTGAGATGAATTAACAGAACACTAAGCAGTTTCTCAGAAAGCTTCTTTCCAGATTTCATCTGAGGATATTTCCTTTTTCACCATAGCCCTCTATGGGCTTCCAAATATCACTTTGCCAATTCCACAAGAACTGTCTTAGCGAAAGGCTTCTTGAGGGGAAAGCTGTAACTCTGTGAGATGATTTCACAGAACACAAAGAAGTTTCTCAGAAAGCTTCTTTCTCTTTGTTATCGGAGGATATTTCCTTTGGCCCTATAGTCTTCAAAGGGATTCGAAATGTCTGTTCTCAGATTCCACCGAAATAAGGCTAGCAAAGATATCCACGAAATACAGATGTAACTCTGTGAGATGAATTAACAGAACACTAAGCAGTTTCTCAGAAAGCTTCTTTCCAGATTTCATCTGAGGATATTTCCTTTTTCACCATAGCCCTCTAAGGGATTCCAAATATCACTTTGCCACTTCCACAAGAACTCTCTTAGCGAAAGGCTTCTTGAGGGGAAAGCTGTAACTCTGTGAGATGATTTCTCAGAACGCAAAGAAGTTTCTCAGAAAGCTTCTTTCTCTTTGTTATCGGAGGATATTTCCTTTGGCCCTATAGTCTTCAATGGGATCCGAAATATCTGTTCTCAGATTCCACAGAAATAAGGCTAGCAAAGAGATTCACGAAATACAGATGTAACTCTGTGAGGTGAATTAACAGAACACTAAGCAGTTTCTCAGAAAGCTTCTTTCCAGATTTCATCTGAGGATATTTCCTTTTTCACCATAGCCCTCTATGGGCTTCCAAATATCACTTTGCCAATTCCACAAGAACTGTCTTAGCGAAAGGCTTCTTGAGGGGAAAGCTGTAACTCTGTGAGATGATTTCACAGAACACAAAGAAGTTTCTCAGAAAGCTTCTTTCTCTTTGTTATCGGAGGATATTTCCTTTGGCCCTATAGTCTTCAAAGGGATTCGAAATGTCTGTTCTCAGATTCCACAGAAATAAGGCTAGGAAAGATATCCACGAAATACAGATGTAACTCTGTGAGATGAATTAACAGAACACTAAGCAGTTTCTCAGAAAGCTTCTTTCCAGATTTCATCTGAGGATATTTCCTTTTTCACCATAGCCCTCTAAGGGATTCCAAATATCACTTTGCCACTTCCACAAGAACTGTCTTAGCGAAAGGCTTCTTGAGGGGAAAGCTGTAACTCTGTGAGATGATTTCTCAGAACGCAAAGAAGTTTCTCAGAAAGCTTCTTTCTCTTCGTTATCGGAGGATATTTCCTTTGGCCCCATAGTCTTCAATGGGATCCGAAATATCTGTTCTCCGATTCCACAGAAATAAGGCTAGCAAAGAGATTCACGAAATACAGATGTAACTCTGTGAGATGAATTAACAGAAGACTAAGCAGTTTCTCAGAAAGCTTCTTTCCAGATTTCATCTGAGGATATTTCCTTTTTCACCATAGCCCTCTATGGTCTTCCAAATATCACTTTGCCAGTTCCACAAGAACTGTCTTAGCGAAAGGCTTCTTGAGAGGAAAGCTGTAACTCTGTGAGATGATTTCACAGAACACAAAGAAGTTTCTCAGAAAGCTTCTATCTCTTTGTTATCGGAAGATATTTCCTTTGGCCCTATAGTCTTCAATGGGATCCGAAATATCTGTTCTCAGATTCCACAGAAATAAGTCTAGCAAAGAAATCCACGAAATACAGATGTAACTCTGTGAGTTGAATTTACAGAACACTAAGCAGTTTCTCAGAAAGCTTCTTTCCAGATTTCATCTGAGGATATTCCCTTTTTCACCGTAGCCCTCTAAGGGCTTCCAAATATCACTTGGCCAATTCCACAAGAAGTGTCTTAGCGAAAGGCTTCTTGAGGGGAAAGCTGTAACTCCGTGAGATGATTTGACAGAACACAAAGAAGTTTCTCAGAAAGCTTCTTTCTCTTTGTTATCGGAAGATATTTCCATTGGCCCTATAGTCTTCAATGGGATCCGAAATATCTGTTCTCAGATTCCACAGAAACAAGGCTAGCAAAGAGATCCACGAAATACAGATGTAACTCTGTGAGATGAATTAACAGAACACTAAGCAGTTTCTCAGAAAGCTTCTTTCCAGATTTCATCTGAGGATATTTCCTTTTTCACCATAGCCCTCTATGGGCTTCCAAATATCTCTTTGCCAATTCCACAAGAACTGTCTTAGCGAAAGGCTTCTTGAGGGGAAAGCTGTAACTCTGTGAGATGATTTCACAGAACACAAAGAAGTTTCTCAGAAAGATTCTTTCTCTTTGTTATCGGAGGATATTTCCTTTGGCCCTATAGTCTTCAAAGGGATTCGAAATGTCTGTTCTCAGATTCCACAGAAATAAGGCTAGCAAAGATATCCACGAAATACAGATGTAACTCTGTGAGATGAATTAACAGAACACTAAGCAGTTTCTCAGAAAGCTTCTTTCCAGATTTCATCTGAGGATATTTCCTTTTTCACCATAGCCCTCTATGGGATTTCAAATATCACTTTGCCACTTCCACAAGAACTGTCTTAGCGAAAGGCTTTTTGAGGGGAAAGCTGTAACTCTGTGAGATGATTTCTCAGAACGCAAAGAAGTTTCTCAGAAAGCTTCTTTCTCTTCGTTATCGGAGGATATTTCCTTTGGCCCCATAGTCTTCAATGGGATCCGAAATATCTGTTCTCAGATTCCACAGAAATAAGGCTAGCAAAGAGATTCACGAAATACAGATGTAACTCAGTGAGATGAATTAACAGAACACTAAGCAGTTTCTCAGAAAGCTTCTTTCCAGATTTCATCTGAGGATATTTCCTTTTTCACCATAGCCCTCTATGGGCTTCCAAATATCACTTTGCCAATTCCACAAGAACTGTCTTAGCGAAAGGCTTCTTGAGGGGAAAGCTGTAACTCTGTGAGATGATTTCACAGAACACAAAGAAGTTTCTCAGAAAGCTTCTTTCTCTTTGTTATCGGAGGATATTTCCTTTGGCCCTATAGTCTTCAAAGGGATTCGAAATGTCTGTTCTCAGATTCCACCGAAATAAGGCTAGCAAAGATATCCACGAAATACAGATGTAACTCTGTGAGATGAATTAACAGAACACTAAGCAGTTTCTCAGAAAGCTTCTTTCCAGATTTCATCTGAGGATATTTCCTTTTTCACCATAGCCCTCTAAGGGATTCCAAATATCACTTTGCCACTTCCACAAGAACTCTCTTAGCGAAAGGCTTCTTGAGGGGAAAGCTGTAACTCTGTGAGATGATTTCTCAGAACGCAAAGAAGTTTCTCAGAAAGCTTCTATCTCTTTGTTATCGGAAGATATTTCCTTTGACCCTATAGTCTTCAATGGGATCCGAAATATCTGTTTTCAGATTCCACAGAAATAAGGCTAGCAAAGAAATCCACGAAATACAGATGTAACTCTGTTAGATGAATTTACAGAACACTAAGCAGTATCTCAGAAAGCTTCCTTCCAGATTTCATCTGAGGATATTCCCTTTTTCACCGTAGCCCTCTAAGGGCTTCCAAATATCACTTTGCCAATTCCACAAGAAGTGTCTTAGCGAAAGGCTTCTTGAGGGGAAAGCTGTAACTCTGTGAGATGATTTCACAGAACACAAAGAAGTTTCTCAGAAAGCTTCTTTCTCTTTGTTATCGGAAGATATTTCCTTTGGCCCTATAGTCTTCAAAGGGATCTGAAATATCTGTTTTCAGATTCCACAGAAATAAGGCTAGCAAAGAGATCCACGAAATACAGATGTAACTCTGTGAGATGAATGAAGAGAACACTAAGCAGTTTCTCAGAAAGCTTCTTTCCAGATTTCATCTGAGGATATTTCCTTTTTCACCATAGCCCTCTATGGGCTTCCAAATATCACTTTGCCAATTCCACAAGAACTGTCTTAGCGAAAGGTTCTTGAGGGGAAAGCTGTAAATCTGTGAGATGATTTCACAGAACACAAAGAAGTTTCTCAGAAAGCTTCTTTCTCTTTGTTATCGGAGGATATTTCCTTTGGCCCTATAGTCTTCAAAGGGATCCGAAATATCTGTTCTCAGATTCCACAGAAATAAGGCTAGCAAAGAAATCCACGAAATACAGATGTAACTCTGTGAGATGAATTAACAGAACACTAAGCAGTTTCTCAGAAAGCTTCTTTCCAGATTTCATCTGAGGATATTTCCTTTTTCACCATAGCCCTCTATGGACTTCCAAATATCACTTTGCCAATTCCACAAGAACTGTCTTAGCGAAAGGCTTCTTGAGGGGAAAGCTGTAACTCTGTGAGATGATTTCTCAGAACGCAAAGAAGTTTCTCAGAAAGCTTCTTTCTCTTCGTTATCGGAGGATATTTCCTTTGGCCCCATAGTCTTCAATGCGATCCGAAATATCTGTTCTCAGATTCCACAGAAATAAGGCTACCAAAGAGATTCACGAAATACAGATGTAACTCTGTGAAATGAATTAACAGAACACTAAGCAGTTTCTCAGAAAGCTTCTTTCCAGATTTCATCTGAGGATATTTCCTTTTTCACCATAGCCCTCTATGGGCTTCCAAATATCACTTTGCCAGTTCCACAAGAACTGTCTTAGCGAAAGGCTTCTTGAGAGGAAAGCTGTAACTCTGGGAGATGATTTCACAGAACACAAAGAAGTTTCTCAGAAAGCTTCTGTCTCTTTGTAATCAGAGGATATTTCCTTTGGCCCTATAGTCTTCAAAGGGGTCTGAAATACCTGTTCTCAGATTCCACAGAAATAAGGCTAGCAAAGATATCCACGAAATACAGATGTAACTCTGTGAGATGAATGAACATAACACTAAGCAGTTTCTCAGAAAGCTTCTTTCCAGATTTCATCTGAGGATATTTCCTTTTTCACCATAGCCCTCTATGGGATTCCAAATATCACTTTGCCAATTCCACAAGAAGTGTCTTAGCGAAAGGCTTCTTGAGGGGAAAGCTGTAACTCTGTGAGATGATTTCTCAGAACGCAAAGAAGTTTCTCAGAAAGCTTCTTTCTCTTTGTTATCGGAGGATATTTCCTTTGGCCCTATAGTCTTCAAAGGGATACGAAATATCTGTTCTCAGATTCCACAGAAACAAGGCTAGCAAAGAGATCCACGAAATACAGATGTAACTCTGTGAGATGAATTAACAGAACACTAAGCAGTTTCTCAGAAAGCTTCTTTCCAGATTTCATCTGAGGATATTTCCTTTTTCACCATAGCCCTCTATGGGCTTCCAAATATCAATTTGCCAGTTCCACAAGAACTGTCTTATCGAAAGGCTTCTTGAGAGGATAGCTGTAACTCTGGGAGATGATTTCACAGAACACAAAGAAGTTTCTCAGAAAGCTTCTTTCTCTTTGTAATCAGAGGATATTTCCTTTGGCCCTATAGTCTTCAAAGGGATCTGAAATACCTGTTCTCAGATTCCACAGAAATAAGGCTAGCAAAGAGATCCACGAAATACAGATGTAACTCTGTGAGATGAATTAACAGAACACTAAGCAGTTTCTCAGAAAGCTTCTTTCCAGATTTCATCTGAGGATATTTCCTTTTTCACCATAGCCCTCTATGGGATTCCAAATATCACTTTGTCAATTCCAAAAGAACTGTCTTAGCGCAAGGCTTCTTGAGGGGAAAGCTGTAACTCTGTGAGATGATTTCTCATAACGCAAAGAAGTTTCTCAGAAAGCTTCTTTCTCTTTGTTATCGGAGGATATTTCCTTTGGCCCTATAGTCTTCAATGGGATACGAAATATCTGTTCTCAGATTCCACAGAAATAAGGCTAGCAAAGAGATCCACGAAATACAGATGTAACTCTGTAAGATGAATTAACAGAACACTAAGCAGTTTCTCAGAAAGCTTCTGTCCAGATTTCATCTGAGGATATTTCCTTTTTCACCATAGCCCTCTATGGGCTTCCAAATATCACTTTGCCAATTCCACAAGAAGTGTCTTAGCGAAAGGCTTCTTGAGGGGAAAGCTGTAACTCTGTGAGATGATTTCACAGAACACAAAGAAGTTTCTCAGAAAGCTTCTTTCTCTTTGTTATCGGAGGATATTTCCTTTGGCCCTATAGTCTTCAACGGGATTCGAAATATCTGTTCTCAGATTCCACAGAAATAAGGCTAGCAAAGATATCCACGAAATACAGATATAACTCTGTGAGATGAATTAACAGAACACTAAGCAGTTTCTCAGAAAGCTTCTTTCCAGATTTCATCTGAGGATATTTCCTTTTTCACCATAGCCCTCTAAGGGATTCCAAATATCACTTTGCCTCTTCCACAAGAACTGTCTTAGCGAAAGGCTTCTTGAGGGGAAAGCTCTAACTCTGTGAGATGATTTCTCAGAACGCAAAGAAGTTTCTCAGAAAGCTTCTTTCTCTTCGTTATCGGAGGATATTTCCTTTGGCCCCATAGTCTTCAATGGGATCCGAAATATCTGTTCTCAGATTCCACAGAAATAAGGCTAGCAAAGAGATTCACGAAATACTGATGTAACTCTGTGAGATGAATTAACAGAACACTAAGCAGTTTCTCAGAAAGCTTCTTTCCAGATTTCATCTGAGGATATTTCCTTTTTCACCATAGCCCTCTATGGGCTTCCAAATATCACTTTGCCACTTCCACAAGAACTGTCTTAGCGAAAGGCTTCCTGAGAGGAAAGCTGTAACTCTGTGAGATGATTTCACAGAACACAAAGAAGTTTCTCAGAAAGCTTCTATCTCTTTGTTATCGGAAGATATTTCCTTTGACCCTATAGTCTTCAATGGGATCCGAAATATCTGTTTTCAGATTCCACAGAAATAAGGCTAGCAAAGAAATCCACGAAATACAGATGTAACTCTGTTAGATGAATTTACAGAACACTAAGCAGTATCTCAGAAAGCTTCCTTCCAGATTTCATCTGAGGATATTCCCTTTTTCACCGTAGCCCTCTAAGGGCTTCCAAATATCACTTTGCCAATTCCACAAGAAGTGTCTTAGCGAAAGGCTTCTTGAGGGGAAAGCTGTAACTCTGTGAGATGATTTCACAGAACACAAAGAAGTTTCTCAGAAAGCTTCTTTCTCTTTGTTATCGGAAGATATTTCCTTTGGCCCTATAGTCTTCAATGGGATCTGAAATATCTGTTTTCAGATTCCACAGAAATAAGGCTAGCAAAGAGATCCATGAAATACAGATGTAACTCTGTGAGATGAATGAAGAGAACACTAAGCAGTTTCTCAGAAAGCTTCTTTCCAGATTTCATCTGAGGATATTTCCTTTTTCACCATAGCCCTCTATGGGCTTCCAAATATCACTTTGCCAATTCCACAAGAACTGTCTTAGCGAAAGGTTCTTGAGGGGAAAGCTGTAAATCTGTGAGATGATTTCACAGAACACAAAGAAGTTTCTCAGAAAGCTTCTTTCTCTTTGTTATCGGAGGATATTTCCTTTGGCCCTATAGTCTTCAAAGGGATCCGAAATATCTGTTCTCAGATTCCACAGAAATAAGGCTAGCAAAGAAATCCACGAAATACAGATGTAACTCTGTGAGATGAATTAACAGAACACTAAGCAGTTTCTCAGAAAGCTTCTTTCCAGATTTCATCTGAGGATATTTCCTTTTTCACCATAGCCCTCTATGGACTTCCAAATATCAATTTGCCAATTCCACAAGAACTGTCTTAGCGAAAGGCTTCTTGAGGGGAAAGCTGTAACTCTGTGAGATGATTTCTCAGAACGCAAAGAAGTTTCTCAGAAAGCTTCTTTCTCTTTGTTATCGGAGGATATTTCCTTTGGCCCTATAGTCTTCAATGGGATCCGAAATATCTGTTCTCAGATTCCACAGAAATAAGGCTAGCAAAGAGATTCACGAAATACAGATGTAACTCTGTGAGGTGAATTAACAGAACACTAAGCAGTTTCTCAGAAAGCTTCTTTCCAGATTTCATCTGAGGATATTTCCTTTTTCACCATAGCCCTCTATGGGCTTCCAAATATCACTTTGCCAATTCCACAAGAACTGTCTTAGCGAAAGGCTTCTTGAGGGGAAAGCTGTAACTCTGTGAGATGATTTCACAGAACACAAAGAAGTTTCTCAGAAAGCTTCTTTCTCTTTGTTATCGGAGGATATTTCCTTTGGCCCTATAGTCTTCAAAGGGATTCGAAATGTCTGTTCTCAGATTCCACAGAAATAAGGCTAGCAAAGATATCCACGAAATACAGATGTAACTCTGTGAGATGAATTAACAGAACACTAAGCAGTTTCTCAGAAAGCTTCTTTCCAGATTTCATCTGAGGATATTCCCTTTTTCACCGTAGCCCTCTAAGGGCTTCCAAATATCACTTAGCCAATTCCACAAGAAGTGTCTTAGCGAAAGGCTTCTTGAGGGGAAAGCTGTAACTCCGTGAGATGATTTGACAGAACACAAAGAAGTTTCTCAGAAAGCTTCTTTCTCTTTGTTATCGGAAGATATTTCCATTGGCCCTATAGTCTTCAATGGGATCCGAAATATCTGTTCTCAGATTCCACAGAAACAAGGCTAGCAAAGAGATCCACGAAATACAGATGTAACTCTGTGAGATGAATGAACAGAACACTAAGCAGTTTCTCAGAAAGCTTCTTTCCAGATTTCATCTGAGGATATTTCCTTTTTCACCATAGCCCTCTATGGGCTTCCAAATATCACTTTGCCAATTCCACAAGAACTGTCTTAGCGAAAGGCTTCTTGAGGGGAAAGCTGTAACTCTGTGAGATGATTTCACAGAACACAAAGAAGTTTCTCAGAAAGATTCTTTCTCTTTGTTATCGGAGGATATTTCCTTTGGCCCTATAGTCTTCAAAGGGATTCGAAATGTCTGTTCTCAGATTCCACAGAAATAAGGCTAGCAAAGATATCCACGAAATACAGATGTAACTCTGTGAGATGAATTAACAGAACACTAAGCAGATTCTCAGAAAGCTTCTTTCCAGATTTCATCTGAGGATATTTCCTTTTTCACCATAGCCCTCTATGGGATTTCAAATATCACTTTGCCACTTCCACAAGAACTGTCTTAGCGAAAGGCTTTTTGAGGGGAAAGCTGTAACTCTGTGAGTTGATTTCTCAGAACGCAAAGAAGTTTCTCAGAAAGCTTCTTTCTCTTCGTTATCGGAGGATATTTCCTTTGGCCCCATAGTCTTCAATGGGATCCGAAATATCTGTTCTCAGATTCCACAGAAATAAGGCTAGCAAAGAGATTCACGAAATACAGATGTAACTCAGTGAGATGAATTAACAGAACACTAAGCAGTTTCTCAGAAAGCTTCTTTCCAGATTTCATCTGAGGATATTTCCTTTTTCACCATAGCCCTCTATGGGCTTCCAAATATCACTTTTCCAATTCCACAAGAACTGTCTTAGCGAAAGGCTTCTTGAGGGGAAAGCTGTAACTCTGTGAGATGATTTCACAGAACACAAAGAAGTTTCTCAGAAAGCTTCTTTCTCTTTGTTATCGGAGGATATTTCCTTTGGCCCTATAGTCTTCAAAGGGATTCGAAATGTCTGTTCTCAGATTCCACCGAAATAAGGCTAGCAAAGATATCCACGAAATACAGATGTAACTCTGTGAGATGAATTAACAGAACACTAAGCAGTTTCTCAGAAAGCTTCTTTCCAGATTTCATCTGAGGATATTTCCTTTTTCACCATAGCCCTCTAAGGGATTCCAAATATCACTTTGCCACTTCCACAAGAACTCTCTTAGCGAAAGGCTTCTTGAGGGGAAAGCTGTAACTCTGTGAGATGATTTCTCAGAACGCAAAGAAGTTTCTCAGAAAGCTTCTTTCTCTTCGTTATCGGAGGATATTTCCTTTGGCCCCATAGTCTTCAATGGGATCCGAAATATCTGTTCTGCGATTCCACAGAAATAAGGCTAGCAAAGAGATTCACGAAATACAGATGTAACTCTGTGAGATGAATTAACAGAAGACTAAGCAGTTTCTCAGAAAGCTTCTTTCCAGATTTCATCTGAGGATATTTCCTTTTTCACCATAGCCCTCTATGGGCTTCCAAATATCACTTTGCCAGTTCCACAAGAACTGTCTTAGCGAAAGGCTTCTTGAGGGGAAAGCTGTAACTCTGTGAGATGATTTCACAGAACACAAAGAAGTTTCTCAGAAAGCTTCTATCACTTTGTTATCTGAAGATATTTCCTTTGGCCCTATAGTCTTCAATGGGATCCGAAATATCTGTTCTCAGATTCCACAGAAATAAGTCTAGCAAAGAAATCCACGAAATACAGATGTAACTCTGTGAGATGAATTTACAGAACACTAAGCAGTTTCTCAGAAAGCTTCTTTCCAGATTTCATCTGAGGATATTCCCTTTTTCACCGTAGCCCTCTAAGGGCTTCCAAATATCACTTGGCCAATTCCACAAGAAGTGCCTTAGCGAAAGGATTCTTGAGGGGAAAGCTGTAACTCCGTGAGATGATTTGACAGAACACAAAGAAGTTTCTCAGAAAGCTTCTTTCTCTTTGTTATCGGAAGATATTTCCTTTGGCCCTATAGTCTTCAATGGGATCCGAAATATCTGTTCTCAGATTCCACAGAAACAAGGCTAGCAAAGAGATCCACGAAATACAGATGTAACTCTGTGAGATGAATGAACAGAACACTAAGCAGTTTCTCAAAAAGCTTCTTTCCAGATTTCATCTGAGGATATTTCCTTTTTCACCATAGCCCTCTATGGGCTTCCAAATATCACTTTGCCAATTCCACAAGAACTGTCTTAGCGAAAGGCTTCTTGAGGGGAAATCTGTAACTCTGTGAGATGATTTCACAGAACACAAAGAAGTTTCTCAGAAAGCTTCTTTCTCTTTGTTATCGGAGGTTATTTCCTTTGGACCTATAGTCTTCAAAGGGATCCGAAATATCTGTTCTCAGATTCCACAGAAATAAGGCTAGCAAAGATATCCACGAAATACAGAGGTAACTCTGTGAGATGAATTAACAGAACACTAAGCAGTTTCTCAGAAAGCTTCTTTCCAGATTTCATCTGAGGATATTTCCTTTTTCACCATAGCCCTCTATGGGCTTCCAAATATCACTTTGCCAGTTCCACAAGAACTGTCTTATCGAAAGGCTTCTTGAGAGGAAAGCTGTAACTCTGGGAGATGATTTCACAGAATACAAAGAAGTTTCTCAGAAAGCTTCTTTCTCTTTGTAATCAGAGGATATTTCCTTTGGCCCTATAGTCTTCAAAGGGATCTGAAATACCTGTTCTCAGATTCCACAGAAATAAGGCTAGCAAAGAGATCCACGAAATACAGATGTAACTCTGTGAGATGAATTAACAGAACACTAAGCAGATTCTCAGAAAGATTCTTTCCAGATTTCATGCGAGGATATTTCCTTTTTCACCATAGCCCTCTATGGGCTTCCAAATATCACTTTGCCAATTCCACAAGAACTGTCTTAGCGAAAGGCTTCTTGAGGGGAAAGCTGTAACTCTGTGAGATGATTTCACAGAACACAAAGAAGTTTCTCAGAAAGCTTCTTTCTCTTTGTTATCGGAGGATATTTCCTTTGGCCCTATAGTCTTCAAAGGGATTCGAAATGTCTGTTCTCAGATTCCACAGAAATAAGGCTAGCAAAGATATCCACGAAATACAGATGTAACTCTGTGAGATGAATGAACAGAACACTAAGCAGTTTCTCAGAAAGCTTCTTTCCAGATTTCATCTGAGGATATTTCCTTTTTCACCATAGCCCTCTAAGGGATTCCAAATATCACTTTGCCACTTCCACAAGAACTCTCTTAGCGAAAGGCTTCTTGAGGGGAAAGCTGTAACTCTGTGAGATGATTTCTCAGAACGCAAAGAAGTTTCTCAGAAAGCTTCTTTCTCTTTGTTATCGGAGGATATTTCCTTTGGCCCTATAGTCTTCAATGGGATCCGAAATATCTGTTCTCAGATTCCACAGAAATAAGGCTAGCAAAGAGATTCACGAAATACAGATGTAACTCTGTGAGGTGAATTAACAGAACACTAAGCAGTTTCTCAGAAAGCTTCTTTCCAGATTTCATCTGAGGATATTTCCTTTTTCACCATAGCCCTCTATGGGCTTCCAAATATCACTTTGCCAATTCCACAAGAACTGTCTTAGCGAAAGGCTTCTTGAGGGGAAAGCTGTAACTCTGTGAGATGATTTCACAGAACACAAAGAAGTTTCTCAGAAAGCTTCTTTCTCTTTGTTATCGGAGGATATTTCCTTTGGCCCTATAGTCTTCAAAGGGATTCGAAATGTCTGTTCTCAGATTCCACAGAAATAAGGCTAGGAAAGATATCCACGAAATACAGATGTAACTCTGTGAGATGAATTAACAGAACACTAAGCAGTTTCTCAGAAAGCTTCTTTCCAGATTTCATCTGAGGATATTTCCTTTTTCACCATAGCCCTCTAAGGGATTCCAAATATCACTTTGCCACTTCCACAAGAACTGTCTTAGCGAAAGGCTTCTTGAGGGGAAAGCTGTAACTCTGTGAGATGATTTCTCAGAACGCAAAGAAGTTTCTCAGAAAGCTTCTTTCTCTTCGTTATCGGAGGATATTTCCTTTGGCCCCATAGTCTTCAATGGGATCCGAAATATCTGTTCTCCGATTCCACAGAAATAAGGCTAGCAAAGAGATTCACGAAATACAGATGTAACTCTGTGAGATGAATTAACAGAAGACTAAGCAGTTTCTCAGAAAGCTTCTTTCCAGATTTCATCTGAGGATATTTCCTTTTTCACCATAGCCCTCTATGGTCTTCCAAATATCACTTTGCCAGTTCCACAAGAACTGTCTTAGCGAAAGGCTTCTTGAGAGGAAAGCTGTAACTCTGTGAGATGATTTCACAGAACACAAAGAAGTTTCTCAGAAAGCTTCTATCTCTTTGTTATCGGAAGATATTTCCTTTGGCCCTATAGTCTTCAATGGGATCCGAAATATCTGTTCTCAGATTCCACAGAAATAAGTCTAGCAAAGAAATCCACGAAATACAGATGTAACTCTGTGAGTTGAATTTACAGAACACTAAGCAGTTTCTCAGAAAGCTTCTTTCCAGATTTCATCTGAGGATATTCCCTTTTTCACCGTAGCCCTCTAAGGGCTTCCAAATATCACTTGGCCAATTCCACAAGAAGTGTCTTAGCGAAAGGCTTCTTGAGGGGAAAGCTGTAACTCCGTGAGATGATTTGACAGAACACAAAGAAGTTTCTCAGAAAGCTTCTTTCTCTTTGTTATCGGAAGATATTTCCATTGGCCCTATAGTCTTCAATGGGATCCGAAATATCTGTTCTCAGATTCCACAGAAACAAGGCTAGCAAAGAGATCCACGAAATACAGATGTAACTCTGTGAGATGAATTAACAGAACACTAAGCAGTTTCTCAGAAAGCTTCTTTCCAGATTTCATCTGAGGATATTTCCTTTTTCACCATAGCCCTCTATGGGCTTCCAAATATCTCTTTGCCAATTCCACAAGAACTGTCTTAGCGAAAGGCTTCTTGAGGGGAAAGCTGTAACTCTGTGAGATGATTTCACAGAACACAAAGAAGTTTCTCAGAAAGATTCTTTCTCTTTGTTATCGGAGGATATTTCCTTTGGCCCTATAGTCTTCAAAGGGATTCGAAATGTCTGTTCTCAGATTCCACAGAAATAAGGCTAGCAAAGATATCCACGAAATACAGATGTAACTCTGTGAGATGAATTAACAGAACACTAAGCAGTTTCTCAGAAAGCTTCTTTCCAGATTTCATCTGAGGATATTTCCTTTTTCACCATAGCCCTCTATGGGATTTCAAATATCACTTTGCCACTTCCACAAGAACTGTCTTAGCGAAAGGCTTTTTGAGGGGAAAGCTGTAACTCTGTGAGATGATTTCTCAGAACGCAAAGAAGTTTCTCAGAAAGCTTCTTTCTCTTCGTTATCGGAGGATATTTCCTTTGGCCCCATAGTCTTCAATGGGATCCGAAATATCTGTTCTCAGATTCCACAGAAATAAGGCTAGCAAAGTGATTCACGAAATACAGATGTAACTCAGTGAGATGAATTAACAGAACACTAAGCAGTTTCTCAGAAAGCTTCTTTCCAGATTTCATCTGAGGATATTTCCTTTTTCACCATAGCCCTCTATGGGCTTCCAAATATCACTTTGCCAATTCCACAAGAACTGTCTTAGCGAAAGGCTTCTTGAGGGGAAAGCTGTAACTCTGTGAGATGATTTCACAGAACACAAAGAAGTTTCTCAGAAAGCTTCTTTCTCTTTGTTATCGGAGGATATTTCCTTTGGCCCTATAGTCTTCAAAGGGATTCGAAATGTCTGTTCTCAGATTCCACCGAAATAAGGCTAGCAAAGATATCCACGAAATACAGATGTAACTCTGTGAGATGAATTAACAGAACACTAAGCAGTTTCTCAGAAAGCTTCTTTCCAGATTTCATCTGAGGATATTTCCTTTTTCACCATAGCCCTCTAAGGGATTCCAAATATCACTTTGCCACTTCCACAAGAACTCTCTTAGCGAAAGGCTTCTTGAGGGGAAAGCTGTAACTCTGTGAGATGATTTCTCAGAACGCAAAGAAGTTTCTCAGAAAGCTTCTATCTCTTTGTTATCGGAAGATATTTCCTTTGACCCTATAGTCTTCAATGGGATCCGAAATATCTGTTTTCAGATTCCACAGAAATAAGGCTAGCAAAGAAATCCACGAAATACAGATGTAACTCTGTTAGATGAATTTACAGAACACTAAGCAGTATCTCAGAAAGCTTCCTTCCAGATTTCATCTGAGGATATTCCCTTTTTCACCGTAGCCCTCTAAGGGCTTCCAAATATCACTTTGCCAATTCCACAAGAAGTGTCTTAGCGAAAGGCTTCTTGAGGGGAAAGCTGTAACTCTGTGAGATGATTTCACAGAACACAAAGAAGTTTCTCAGAAAGCTTCTTTCTCTTTGTTATCGGAAGATATTTCCTTTGGCCCTATAGTCTTCAAAGGGATCTGAAATATCTGTTTTCAGATTCCACAGAAATAAGGCTAGCAAAGAGATCCACGAAATACAGATGTAACTCTGTGAGATGAATGAAGAGAACACTAAGCAGTTTCTCAGAAAGCTTCTTTCCAGATTTCATCTGAGGATATTTCCTTTTTCACCATAGCCCTCTATGGGCTTCCAAATATCACTTTGCCAATTCCACAAGAACTGTCTTAGCGAAAGGTTCTTGAGGGGAAAGCTGTAAATCTGTGAGATGATTTCACAGAACACAAAGAAGTTTCTCAGAAAGCTTCTTTCTCTTTGTTATCGGAGGATATTTCCTTTGGCCCTATAGTCTTCAAAGGGATCCGAAATATCTGTTCTCAGATTCCACAGAAATAAGGCTAGCAAAGAAATCCACGAAATACAGATGTAACTCTGTGAGATGAATTAACAGAACACTAAGCAGTTTCTCAGAAAGCTTCTTTCCAGATTTCATCTGAGGATATTTCCTTTTTCACCATAGCCCTCTATGGACTTCCAAATATCACTTTGCCAATTCCACAAGAACTGTCTTAGCGAAAGGCTTCTTGAGGGGAAAGCTGTAACTCTGTGAGATGATTTCTCAGAACGCAAAGAAGTTTCTCAGAAAGCTTCTTTCTCTTCGTTATCGGAGGATATTTCCTTTGGCCCCATAGTCTTCAATGCGATCCGAAATATCTGTTCTCAGATTCCACAGAAATAAGGCTACCAAAGAGATTCACGAAATACAGATGTAACTCTGTGAAATGAATTAACAGAACACTAAGCAGTTTCTCAGAAAGCTTCTTTCCAGATTTCATCTGAGGATATTTCCTTTTTCACCATAGCCCTCTATGGGCTTCCAAATATCACTTTGCCAGTTCCACAAGAACTGTCTTAGCGAAAGGCTTCTTGAGAGGAAAGCTGTAACTCTGGGAGATGATTTCACAGAACACAAAGAAGTTTCTCAGAAAGCTTCTGTCTCTTTGTAATCAGAGGATATTTCCTTTGGCCCTATAGTCTTCAAAGGGGTCTGAAATACCTGTTCTCAGATTCCACAGAAATAAGGCTAGCAAAGATATCCACGAAATACAGATGTAACTCTGTGAGATGAATGAACATAACACTAAGCAGTTTCTCAGAAAGCTTCTTTCCAGATTTCATCTGAGGATATTTCCTTTTTCACCATAGCCCTCTATGGGATTCCAAATATCACTTTGCCAATTCCACAAGAAGTGTCTTAGCGAAAGGCTTCTTGAGGGGAAAGCTGTAACTCTGTGAGATGATTTCTCAGAACGCAAAGAAGTTTCTCAGAAAGCTTCTTTCTCTTTGTTATCGGAGGATATTTCCTTTGGCCCTATAGTCTTCAAAGGGATACGAAATATCTGTTCTCAGATTCCACAGAAACAAGGCTAGCAAAGAGATCCACGAAATACAGATGTAACTCTGTGAGATGAATTAACAGAACACTAAGCAGTTTCTCAGAAAGCTTCTTTCCAGATTTCATCTGAGGATATTTCCTTTTTCACCATAGCCCTCTATGGGCTTCCAAATATCAATTTGCCAGTTCCACAAGAACTGTCTTATCGAAAGGCTTCTTGAGAGGATAGCTGTAACTCTGGGAGATGATTTCACAGAACACAAAGAAGTTTCTCAGAAAGCTTCTTTCTCTTTGTAATCAGAGGATATTTCCTTTGGCCCTATAGTCTTCAAAGGGATCTGAAATACCTGTTCTCAGATTCCACAGAAATAAGGCTAGCAAAGAGATCCACGAAATACAGATGTAACTCTGTGAGATGAATTAACAGAACACTAAGCAGTTTCTCAGAAAGCTTCTTTCCAGATTTCATCTGAGGATATTTCCTTTTTCACCATAGCCCTCTATGGGATTCCAAATATCACTTTGTCAATTCCAAAAGAACTGTCTTAGCGCAAGGCTTCTTGAGGGGAAAGCTGTAACTCTGTGAGATGATTTCTCATAACGCAAAGAAGTTTCTCAGAAAGCTTCTTTCTCTTTGTTATCGGAGGATATTTCCTTTGGCCCTATAGTCTTCAATGGGATACGAAATATCTGTTCTCAGATTCCACAGAAATAAGGCTAGCAAAGAGATCCACGAAATACAGATGTAACTCTGTAAGATGAATTAACAGAACACTAAGCAGTTTCTCAGAAAGCTTCTGTCCAGATTTCATCTGAGGATATTTCCTTTTTCACCATAGCCCTCTATGGGCTTCCAAATATCACTTTGCCAATTCCACAAGAAGTGTCTTAGCGAAAGGCTTCTTGAGGGGAAAGCTGTAACTCTGTGAGATGATTTCACAGAACACAAAGAAGTTTCTCAGAAAGCTTCTTTCTCTTTGTTATCGGAGGATATTTCCTTTGGCCCTATAGTCTTCAACGGGATTCGAAATATCTGTTCTCAGATTCCACAGAAATAAGGCTAGCAAAGATATCCACGAAATACAGATATAACTCTGTGAGATGAATTAACAGAACACTAAGCAGTTTCTCAGAAAGCTTCTTTCCAGATTTCATCTGAGGATATTTCCTTTTTCACCATAGCCCTCTAAGGGATTCCAAATATCACTTTGCCTCTTCCACAAGAACTGTCTTAGCGAAAGGCTTCTTGAGGGGAAAGCTCTAACTCTGTGAGATGATTTCTCAGAACGCAAAGAAGTTTCTCAGAAAGCTTCTTTCTCTTCGTTATCGGAGGATATTTCCTTTGGCCCCATAGTCTTCAATGGGATCCGAAATATCTGTTCTCAGATTCCACAGAAATAAGGCTAGCAAAGAGATTCACGAAATACTGATGTAACTCTGTGAGATGAATTAACAGAACACTAAGCAGTTTCTCAGAAAGCTTCTTTCCAGATTTCATCTGAGGATATTTCCTTTTTCACCATAGCCCTCTATGGGCTTCCAAATATCACTTTGCCACTTCCACAAGAACTGTCTTAGCGAAAGGCTTCCTGAGAGGAAAGCTGTAACTCTGTGAGATGATTTCACAGAACACAAAGAAGTTTCTCAGAAAGCTTCTATCTCTTTGTTATCGGAAGATATTTCCTTTGACCCTATAGTCTTCAATGGGATCCGAAATATCTGTTTTCAGATTCCACAGAAATAAGGCTAGCAAAGAAATCCACGAAATACAGATGTAACTCTGTTAGATGAATTTACAGAACACTAAGCAGTATCTCAGAAAGCTTCCTTCCAGATTTCATCTGAGGATATTCCCTTTTTCACCGTAGCCCTCTAAGGGCTTCCAAATATCACTTTGCCAATTCCACAAGAAGTGTCTTAGCGAAAGGCTTCTTGAGGGGAAAGCTGTAACTCTGTGAGATGATTTCACAGAACACAAAGAAGTTTCTCAGAAAGCTTCTTTCTCTTTGTTATCGGAAGATATTTCCTTTGGCCCTATAGTCTTCAATGGGATCTGAAATATCTGTTTTCAGATTCCACAGAAATAAGGCTAGCAAAGAGATCCATGAAATACAGATGTAACTCTGTGAGATGAATGAAGAGAACACTAAGCAGTTTCTCAGAAAGCTTCTTTCCAGATTTCATCTGAGGATATTTCCTTTTTCACCATAGCCCTCTATGGGCTTCCAAATATCACTTTGCCAATTCCACAAGAACTGTCTTAGCGAAAGGTTCTTGAGGGGAAAGCTGTAAATCTGTGAGATGATTTCACAGAACACAAAGAAGTTTCTCAGAAAGCTTCTTTCTCTTTGTTATCGGAGGATATTTCCTTTGGCCCTATAGTCTTCAAAGGGATCCGAAATATCTGTTCTCAGATTCCACAGAAATAAGGCTAGCAAAGAAATCCACGAAATACAGATGTAACTCTGTGAGATGAATTAACAGAACACTAAGCAGTTTCTCAGAAAGCTTCTTTCCAGATTTCATCTGAGGATATTTCCTTTTTCACCATAGCCCTCTATGGACTTCCAAATATCAATTTGCCAATTCCACAAGAACTGTCTTAGCGAAAGGCTTCTTGAGGGGAAAGCTGTAACTCTGTGAGATGATTTCTCAGAACGCAAAGAAGTTTCTCAGAAAGCTTCTTTCTCTTTGTTATCGGAGGATATTTCCTTTGGCCCTATAGTCTTCAATGGGATCCGAAATATCTGTTCTCAGATTCCACAGAAATAAGGCTAGCAAAGAGATTCACGAAATACAGATGTAACTCTGTGAGGTGAATTAACAGAACACTAAGCAGTTTCTCAGAAAGCTTCTTTCCAGATTTCATCTGAGGATATTTCCTTTTTCACCATAGCCCTCTATGGGCTTCCAAATATCACTTTGCCAATTCCACAAGAACTGTCTTAGCGAAAGGCTTCTTGAGGGGAAAGCTGTAACTCTGTGAGATGATTTCACAGAACACAAAGAAGTTTCTCAGAAAGCTTCTTTCTCTTTGTTATCGGAGGATATTTCCTTTGGCCCTATAGTCTTCAAAGGGATTCGAAATGTCTGTTCTCAGATTCCACAGAAATAAGGCTAGCAAAGATATCCACGAAATACAGATGTAACTCTGTGAGATGAATTAACAGAACACTAAGCAGTTTCTCAGAAAGCTTCTTTCCAGATTTCATCTGAGGATATTCCCTTTTTCACCGTAGCCCTCTAAGGGCTTCCAAATATCACTTAGCCAATTCCACAAGAAGTGTCTTAGCGAAAGGCTTCTTGAGGGGAAAGCTGTAACTCCGTGAGATGATTTGACAGAACACAAAGAAGTTTCTCAGAAAGCTTCTTTCTCTTTGTTATCGGAAGATATTTCCATTGGCCCTATAGTCTTCAATGGGATCCGAAATATCTGTTCTCAGATTCCACAGAAACAAGGCTAGCAAAGAGATCCACGAAATACAGATGTAACTCTGTGAGATGAATGAACAGAACACTAAGCAGTTTCTCAGAAAGCTTCTTTCCAGATTTCATCTGAGGATATTTCCTTTTTCACCATAGCCCTCTATGGGCTTCCAAATATCACTTTGCCAATTCCACAAGAACTGTCTTAGCGAAAGGCTTCTTGAGGGGAAAGCTGTAACTCTGTGAGATGATTTCACAGAACACAAAGAAGTTTCTCAGAAAGATTCTTTCTCTTTGTTATCGGAGGATATTTCCTTTGGCCCTATAGTCTTCAAAGGGATTCGAAATGTCTGTTCTCAGATTCCACAGAAATAAGGCTAGCAAAGATATCCACGAAATACAGATGTAACTCTGTGAGATGAATTAACAGAACACTAAGCAGATTCTCAGAAAGCTTCTTTCCAGATTTCATCTGAGGATATTTCCTTTTTCACCATAGCCCTCTATGGGATTTCAAATATCACTTTGCCACTTCCACAAGAACTGTCTTAGCGAAAGGCTTTTTGAGGGGAAAGCTGTAACTCTGTGAGTTGATTTCTCAGAACGCAAAGAAGTTTCTCAGAAAGCTTCTTTCTCTTCGTTATCGGAGGATATTTCCTTTGGCCCCATAGTCTTCAATGGGATCCGAAATATCTGTTCTCAGATTCCACAGAAATAAGGCTAGCAAAGAGATTCACGAAATACAGATGTAACTCAGTGAGATGAATTAACAGAACACTAAGCAGTTTCTCAGAAAGCTTCTTTCCAGATTTCATCTGAGGATATTTCCTTTTTCACCATAGCCCTCTATGGGCTTCCAAATATCACTTTTCCAATTCCACAAGAACTGTCTTAGCGAAAGGCTTCTTGAGGGGAAAGCTGTAACTCTGTGAGATGATTTCACAGAACACAAAGAAGTTTCTCAGAAAGCTTCTTTCTCTTTGTTATCGGAGGATATTTCCTTTGGCCCTATAGTCTTCAAAGGGATTCGAAATGTCTGTTCTCAGATTCCACCGAAATAAGGCTAGCAAAGATATCCACGAAATACAGATGTAACTCTGTGAGATGAATTAACAGAACACTAAGCAGTTTCTCAGAAAGCTTCTTTCCAGATTTCATCTGAGGATATTTCCTTTTTCACCATAGCCCTCTAAGGGATTCCAAATATCACTTTGCCACTTCCACAAGAACTCTCTTAGCGAAAGGCTTCTTGAGGGGAAAGCTGTAACTCTGTGAGATGATTTCTCAGAACGCAAAGAAGTTTCTCAGAAAGCTTCTTTCTCTTCGTTATCGGAGGATATTTCCTTTGGCCCCATAGTCTTCAATGGGATCCGAAATATCTGTTCTGCGATTCCACAGAAATAAGGCTAGCAAAGAGATTCACGAAATACAGATGTAACTCTGTGAGATGAATTAACAGAAGACTAAGCAGTTTCTCAGAAAGCTTCTTTCCAGATTTCATCTGAGGATATTTCCTTTTTCACCATAGCCCTCTATGGGCTTCCAAATATCACTTTGCCAGTTCCACAAGAACTGTCTTAGCGAAAGGCTTCTTGAGGGGAAAGCTGTAACTCTGTGAGATGATTTCACAGAACACAAAGAAGTTTCTCAGAAAGCTTCTATCACTTTGTTATCTGAAGATATTTCCTTTGGCCCTATAGTCTTCAATGGGATCCGAAATATCTGTTCTCAGATTCCACAGAAATAAGTCTAGCAAAGAAATCCACGAAATACAGATGTAACTCTGTGAGATGAATTTACAGAACACTAAGCAGTTTCTCAGAAAGCTTCTTTCCAGATTTCATCTGAGGATATTCCCTTTTTCACCGTAGCCCTCTAAGGGCTTCCAAATATCACTTGGCCAATTCCACAAGAAGTGCCTTAGCGAAAGGATTCTTGAGGGGAAAGCTGTAACTCCGTGAGATGATTTGACAGAACACAAAGAAGTTTCTCAGAAAGCTTCTTTCTCTTTGTTATCGGAAGATATTTCCTTTGGCCCTATAGTCTTCAATGGGATCCGAAATATCTGTTCTCAGATTCCACAGAAACAAGGCTAGCAAAGAGATCCACGAAATACAGATGTAACTCTGTGAGATGAATGAACAGAACACTAAGCAGTTTCTCAAAAAGCTTCTTTCCAGATTTCATCTGAGGATATTTCCTTTTTCACCATAGCCCTCTATGGGCTTCCAAATATCACTTTGCCAATTCCACAAGAACTGTCTTAGCGAAAGGCTTCTTGAGGGGAAATCTGTAACTCTGTGAGATGATTTCACAGAACACAAAGAAGTTTCTCAGAAAGCTTCTTTCTCTTTGTTATCGGAGGTTATTTCCTTTGGACCTATAGTCTTCAAAGGGATCCGAAATATCTGTTCTCAGATTCCACAGAAATAAGGCTAGCAAAGATATCCACGAAATACAGAGGTAACTCTGTGAGATGAATTAACAGAACACTAAGCAGTTTCTCAGAAAGCTTCTTTCCAGATTTCATCTGAGGATATTTCCTTTTTCACCATAGCCCTCTATGGGCTTCCAAATATCACTTTGCCAGTTCCACAAGAACTGTCTTATCGAAAGGCTTCTTGAGAGGAAAGCTGTAACTCTGGGAGATGATTTCACAGAATACAAAGAAGTTTCTCAGAAAGCTTCTTTCTCTTTGTAATCAGAGGATATTTCCTTTGGCCCTATAGTCTTCAAAGGGATCTGAAATACCTGTTCTCAGATTCCACAGAAATAAGGCTAGCAAAGAGATCCACGAAATACAGATGTAACTCTGTGAGATGAATTAACAGAACACTAAGCAGATTCTCAGAAAGCTTCTTTCCAGATTTCATGCGAGGATATTTCCTTTTTCACCATAGCCCTCTATGGGCTTCCAAATATCACTTTGCCAATTCCACAAGAACTGTCTTAGCGAAAGGCTTCTTGAGGGGAAAGCTGTAACTCTGTGAGATGATTTCACAGAACACAAAGAAGTTTCTCAGAAAGCTTCTTTCTCTTTGTTATCGGAGGATATTTCCTTTGGCCCTATAGTCTTCAAAGGGATTCGAAATGTCTGTTCTCAGATTCCACAGAAATAAGGCTAGCAAAGATATCCACGAAATACAGATGTAACTCTGTGAGATGAATGAACAGAACACTAAGCAGTTTCTCAGAAAGCTTCTTTCCAGATTTCATCTGAGGATATTTCCTTTTTAACCATAGCCCTCTAAGGGATTCCAAATATCACTTTGCCAATTCCACAAGAACTGTCTTAGCGAAAGGCTTCTTTAGGGGAAAGCTGTAACTCTGTGAGATGATTTCTCAGAACGCAAAGAAGTTTCTCAGAAAGCTTCTTTCTCTTCGTTATCGGAGGATATTTCCTTTGGCCCCATAGTCTTCAATGGGATCCGAAATATCTGTTCTCAGATTCCACAGAAATAAGGCTACCAAAGAGATTCACGAAATACAGATGTAACTCTGTGAGATGAATTAACAGAAGACTAAGCAGTTTCTCAGAAAGCTTCTTTCCAGATTTCATCTGAGGATATTTCCGTTTTCACCATAGCCCTCTATGGGCTTCCAAATGTCACTTTGCCAGTTCCACAAGAACTGTCTTAGCGAAAGGCTTCTTGAGAAGAAAGCTGTAACTCCGTGAGATGATTTGACAGAACACAAAGAAGTTTCTCAGAAAGCTTCTTTCTCTTTGTTATCAGAAGATATTTCCTTTGGCCCTATAGTCTTCAATGGGATCCGAAATATCTGTTCTCAGATTCCACAGAAATAAGGCTAGCAAAGAGATCCACGAAATACAGATGTAACACTGTGAGATGAATTAACAGAACACTAAGCAGTTTCTCAGAAAGCTTCTTTCCAGATTTCATCTGAGGATATTTCCTATTTCACCATAGCCCTCTATGGGCTTCCAAATATCACTTTGCCAATTCCACAAGAACTGTCTTAGCGAAAGGCTTCTTGAGGGGAAAGCTGTAACTCTGTGAGATGATTTCACAGAACACAAAGAAGTTTCTCAGAAAGCTTCTTTCTCTTTGTTATCGGAGGATATTTCCTTTGGCCCTATAGTCTTCAAAGGGATTCGAAATGTCTGGTCTCAGATTCCACAGAAATAAGGCTAGCAAAGATATCCACGAAGTACAGATGTAACTCTGTGAGATGAATTAACAGAACACTAAGCAGTTTCTCAGAAAGCTTCTTTCCAGATTTCATCTGAGGATATTTCCTTTTTCACCATAGCCCTCTATGGGATTCCAAATATCACTTTGCCACTTCCACAAGAACTGTCTTAGCGAAAGGCTTCTTGAGGGGAAAGCTGTAACTCTGTGAGATGATTTCTCAGAACGCAAAGAAGTTTCTCAGAAAGCTTCTTTCTCTTCGTTATCGGAGGATATTTCCTTTGGCCCAATAGTCTTCAATGGGATCCGAAATATCTGTTCTCAGATTCCACAGAAATAAGGCTAGCAAAGAGATTCACGAAATACAGATGTAACTCTGTGAGATGAATTAACAGAAGACTAAGCAGTTTCTCAGAAAGCTTCTTTCCAGATTTCATCTGAGGATATTTCCGTTTTCACCATAGCCCTCTATGGGCTTCCAAATGTCACTTTGCCAGTTCCACAAGAACTGTCTTAGCGAAAGGCTTCTTGAGAGGAAAGCTGTAACTCCGTGAGATGATTTGACAGAACACAAAGAAGTTTCTCAGAAAGCTTCTTTCTCTTTGTTATCAGAAGATATTTCCTTTGGCCCTATAGTCTTCAATGGGATCCGAAATATCTGTTCTCAGATTCCACAGAAATAAGGCTAGCAAAGAGATCCACGAAATACAGATGTAACTCTGTGAGATGAATGAACAGAACACTAAGCAGTTTCTCAGAAAGCTTCTTTCCAGATTTCATCTGAGGATATTTCCTTTTTCACCATAGCCCTCTATGGGCTTCCAAATATCATTTTGCCTATTCCACAAGAACTGTCTTAGCGAAAGGCTTCTTGAGGGGAAAGCTGTAACTCTGTGAGATGATTTCACAGAACACAAAGAAGTTTCTCAGAAAGCTTCTTTCTCGTTTTTATCGGAGGTTATTTCCTTTGGCCCTAAAGTCCTCAAAGGGATCGGAAAAATCTGTTCTCAGATTCCACAGAAATAAGGCTTTCAAAGATATCCACGAAATACAGATGTAACTCTGTGAGATGAATTAACAGAACACTAAGCAGTTTCTCAGAAAGCTTCTTTCCAGATTTCATCTGAGGATATTTCCTTTTTCACCATAGCCCTCTATGGGATTCCGAATATCACTTTGCCAATTCCACAAGAACTGTCTTAGCGAAAGGCTTCTTGAGGGGAAAGCTGTAATTCTGTGAGATGATTTCTCAGAATGCAAAGAAGTTTCTAAGAAAGCTTCTTTCTCTTTGTTATCAGAGGATATTTCCTTTGGCCCTATAGTCTTCAAAGGGATCCGAAATATCTGTTCTCAGATTCCACAGAAATAAGGCTAGCAAAGAGATCCACGAAATACAGATGTAACTCTGTGAGATGAATTAACAGAACACTAAGCAGTTTCTCAGAAAGCTTCTTTCCAGATTTCATCTGAGGATATTTCCTTTTTCACCATAGCCCTCTATGGGCTTCCAAATATCACTTTGCCAATTCCACAAGAACTGTCTTAGCGAAAGGCTTCTTGGGGGGAAAGCTGTAACTCTGTGAGATGATTTCACAGAACACAAAGAAGTTTCTCAGAAAGCTTCTTTCTCTTTGTTATCGGAGAATATTTCCTTTGGCCCTATAGTCTTCAAAGGGATTCGAAATGTCTGTTCTCAGATTCCACAGAAATAAGGCTAGCAAAGATATCCACGAAATACATATGTAACCCTGTGAGATGAATTAACAGAACACTAAGCAGTTTCTCAGAAAGCTTCTTTCCAGATTTCATCTGAGGATATTTCCTTTTTCACCATAGCCCTCTATGGGATTCCAAATATCACTTTGCCACTTCAACAAGAACTGTCTTAGCGAAAGGCTTCTTGAGGGGAAAGCTGTAACTCTGTGAGATGATTTCTCAGAACGCAAAGAAGTTTCTCAGAAAGCTTCTTTCTCTTCGTTATCGGAGGATATTTCCTTTGGCCCCATAGTCTTCAATGGGATCCGAAATATCTGTTCTCAGATTCCACAGAAATAAGGCTAGCAAAGAGATTCACGAAATACTGATGTAACTCTGTGAGATGAATTAACAGAACACTAAGCAGTTTCTCAGAAAGCTTCTTTCCAGATTTCATCTGAGGATATTTCCTTTTTCACCATAGCCCTCTATGGGCTTCCAAATATCACTTTGCCACTTCCACAAGAACTGTCTTAGCGAAAGGCTTCCTGAGAGGAAAGCTGTAACTCTGTGAGATGATTTCACAGAACACAAAGAAGTTTCTCAGAAAGCTTCTTTCTCTTTGTTATCGGAAGATATTTCCTTTGACCCTATAGTCTTCAATGGGATCCGAAATATCTGTTTTCAGATTCCACAGAAATAAGGCTAGCAAAGAAATCCACGAAATACAGATGTAACTCTGTTAGATGAATTTACAGAACACTAAGCAGTATCTCAGAAAGCTTCCTTCCAGATTTCATCTGAGTATATTCCCTTTTTCACCGTAGCCCTCTAAGGGCTTCCAAATATCACTTTGCCAATTCCACAAGAAGTGTCTTAGCGAAAGGCTTCTTGAGGGGAAAGCTGTAACTCTGTGAGATGATTTCACAGAACACAAAGAAGTTTCTCAGAAAGCTTCTTTCTCTTTGTTATCGGAAGATATTTCCTTTGGCCCTGTAGTCTTCAATGGGATCCGAAATATCTGTTTTCAGATTCCACAGAAATAAGGCTAGCAAAGAGATCCACGAAATACAGATGTAACTCTGTGAGATGAATGAAGAGAACACTAAGCAGTTTCTCAGAAAGCTTCTTTCCAGATTTCATCTGAGGATATTTCCTTTTTCACCATAGCCCTCTATGGGCTTCCAAATATCACTTTGCCAATTCCACAAGAACTGTCTTAGCGAAAGGTTCTTGAGGGGAAAGCTGTAAATCTGTGAGATGATTTCACAGAACACAAAGAAGTTTCTCAGAAAGCTTCTTTCTCTTTGTTATCGGAGGATATTTCCTTTGGCCCTATAGTCTTCAAAGGGATCCGAAATATCTGTTCTCAGATTCCACAGAAATAAGGCTAGCAAAGAAATCCACGAAATACAGATGTAACTCTGTGAGATGAATTAACAGAACACTAAGCAGTTTCTGAGAAAGCTTCTTTCCAGATTTCATCTGAGGATATTTCCTTTTTCACCATAGCCCTCTATGGACTTCCAAATATCACTTTGCCAATTCCACAAGAACTGTCTTAGCGAAAGGCTTCTTGAGGGGAAAGCTGTAACTCTGTGAGATGATTTCTCAGAACGCAAAGAAGTTTCTCAGAAAGCTTCTTTCTCTTCGTTATCGGAGGATATTTCCTTTGGCCCCATAGTCTTCAATGCGATCCGAAATATCTGTTCTCAGATTCCACAGAAATAAGGCTAGCAAAGAGATTCACGAAATACAGATGTAACTCCGTGAAATGAATTAACAGAACACTAAGCAGTTTCTCAGAAAGCTTCTTTCCAGATTTCATCTGAGGATATTTCCTTTTTCACCATAGCCCTCTATGGGCTTCCAAATATCACTTTGCCAGTTCCACAAGAACTGTCTTAGCGAAAGGCTTCTTGAGGGGAAAGCTGTAACTCTGGGAGATGATTTCACAGAACACAAAGAAGTTTCTCAGAAAGCTTCTTTCTCTTTGTTATCGGAGGATATTTCCTTTGGCCCTATAGTCTTCAAAGGGATACGAAATATCTGTTCTCAGATTCCACAGAAACAAGGCTAGCAAAGAGATCCACGAAATACAGATGTAACTCTGTGAGATGAATTAACAGAACACTAAGCAGTTTCTCAGAAAGCTTCTTTCCAGATTTCATCTGAGGATATTTCCTTTTTCACCATAGCCCTCTATGGGATTCCAAATATCACTTTGCCAATTCCACAAGAACTGTCTTAGCGAAAGGCTTCTTGAAGAGAAAGCTGTAAATCTGTGAGATGATTTCACAGAACACAAAGAAGTTTCTCAGAAAGCTTCTTTCTCTTTGTTATCGGAGGATATTTCCTTTGGCCCTATAGTCTTCAAAGGGATTCGAAATGTCTGTTCTCAGATTCCACAGAAATTAGGCTACCAAAGAGATCCACGAAATACAGATGTAACTCTGTGAGATGAATGAACATAACACTAAGCAGTTTCTCAGAAAGCTTCTTTCCAGATTTCATCTGAGGATATTTCCTTTTTCACCATAGCCCTCTATGGGATTCCAAATATCACTTTGCCACTTCCACAAGAACTGTCTTAGCGAAAGGCTTCTTGAGGGGAAAGCTGTAACTCTGTGAGATGATTTCTCAGAACGCAAAGAAGTTTCTCAGAAAGCTTCTTTCTCTTCGTTATCGGAGGATATTTCCTTTGGCTCCATAGTCTTCAATGCGATCCGAAATATCTGTTCTCAGATTCCACAGAAATAAGGCTAGCAAAGAGATTCACGAAATACAGATGTAACTCTGTGAAATGAATTAACAGAACACTAAGCAGTTTCTCAGAAAGCTTCTTTCCAGATTTCATCTGAGGATATTTCCTTTTTCACCATAGCCCTCTATGGGCTTCCAAATATCACTTTGCCAGTTCCACAAGAACTGTCTTAGCAAAAGGCTTCTTGAGAGGAAAGCTGTAACTCTGGGAGATGATTTCACAGAACACAAAGAAGTTTCTCAGAAAGCTTCTTTCTCTTTGTAATCAGAGGATATTTCCTTTGGCCCTATAGTCTTCAAAGGGACCTGAAATACCTGTTCTCAGATTCCACAGAAATAAGGCTACCAAAGAGATCCACGAAATACAGATGTAACTCTGTGAGATGAATTAACCGAACACTAAGCAGTTTCTCAGAAAGCTTCTTTCCAGATTTCATCTGAGGATATTTCCTTTTTCACCATAGCCCTCTTTGGGATTCCAAATATCACTTTGCCAATTCCACAAGAACTGTCTTAGCGAAAGGCTTCTTGAGGGGAAAGCTGTAACTCTGTGAGATGATTTCTCAGAACGCAAAGAAGTTTCTCAGAAAGCTTCTTTCTCTTTGTTATCGGAGGATATTTCCTTTGGCCCTATAGTCTTCAATGGGATCCGAAATATCTGTTCTCAGATTCCACAGAAATAAGGCTAGCAAAGAGATCCACGAAATACAGATGTAACTCTGTGAGATGAATGAACAGAACACTAAGCAGTTTCTCAGAAAGCTTCTTTCCAGATTTCACCTGAGGATATTTCCTTTTTCACCATAGCCCTCTATGGGCTTCCAAATATCACTTTGCCAATTCCACAAGAAGTGTCTTAGCGAAAGGCTTCTTGAGGGGAAAGCTGTAACTCTGTGAGATGATTTCACAGAACACAAAGAAGTTTCTCAGAAAGCTTCTTTCTCTTTGTTATCGGAGGATATTTCCTTTGTCCCTACAGTCTTCAAAGGGATTCGAAATGTCTGTTCTCAGATTCCACAGAAAAAAGGCTAGCAAAGAAATCCACGAAATACAGATGTAACTCTGTGAGATGAATTAACAGAACACTAAGCAGTTTCTCAGAAAGCTTCTTTCCAGATTTCATCTGAGGATATTTCCTTTTTCATCATAGCCCTCTATGGGCTTCCAAATATCACTTTGCCAATTCCACAAGAACTGTCTTAGCGAAAGGCTTCTTGAGGGGAAAGCTGTAACTCTGTGAGATGATTTCTCAGAACGCAAAGAAGTTTCTCAGAAAGCTTCTTTCTCTTTGTTATCGGAGGATATTTCCTTTGGCCCCATTGTCTTCAAAGGGATCCGAAATATCTGTTCTCAGATTCCACAGAAATAAGGCTAGCAAAGAGATCCACGAAATACAGATGTAAATCTGTGAGATGAATTAACAGAACACTAATCAGTTTCTCAGAAAGCTTCTTTCCAGATTTCATCTGAGGATATTTCCTTTTTCACCATAGCCCTCTAAGGGCTTCCAAATATCACTTTGCCAATTCCACAAGAACTGTCTTAGCGAAAGGCTTCTTGAGGGGAAAGCTGTAACTCTGTTAGATGATTTCTCAGAACGCAAAGAAGTTTCTCAGAAAGCTTCTTTCTCTTCGTTATCGGAGGATATTTCCTTTGGCCCCATAGTCTTCAATGGGATCCGAAATATCTGTTCTCAGATTCCACAGAAATAAGGCTAGCAAAGAGATCCACGAAATACAGATGTAACTCTGTGAGATGAATTTACAGAACACTAAGCAGTTTCTCAGAAAGCTTCTTTCCAGATTTCATCTGAGGATATTTCCTTTTTCACCATAGCCCTCTATGGGCTTCCAAATATCACTTTGCCAATTCCACAAGAAGTGTCTTAGCGAAAGGCTTCTTGAGGGGAAAGCTGTAACTCTGTGAGATGATTTCACAGAACACAAAGAAGTTTCTCAGAAAGCTTCTTTCTCTTTGTTATTGGAAGACATTTCCTTTGGCCCTATAGTGTTCAATGGGATCCGAAATATCTGTTCTCAGATTCCACAGAAATAAGGCTAGCAAAGAGATCCACGAAATACAGATGTAACTCTGTGAGATGAATTAACAGAACACTAAGCAGTTTCTCAGAAAGCTTCTTTACAGATTTCATCTGATGATATTTCCTTTTTCACCATTGCCCTCTATGGGCTTCCAAATATCACTTTGCCAATTCCACAAGAACTGTCTTAGCGCAAGGCTTCTTGAGGGGAAAGCTGTAACTCTGGGAGATGATTTCACAGAACACAGAGAAGTTTCTAAGAAAGCTTCTTTCTCTTTGTAATCGGAGGATATTTCCTTTGTCCCTATAGTCTTCAAAGGGATCTGATATACCTGTTCTCAGATTCCAAAGAAAGAAGGCTAGCAAAGAGATCCACGAAATACAGATGTAACTCTGTGAGATGAATGAACAGAACACTAAGCAGTTTCTCAGAAAGCTTCTTTCCAGATTTCATCTGAGGATATTTCCTATTTCACCATAGCCCCCTAAGGGCTTCCAAATATCACTTTTCCAATTCCACAACAACTGTCTTAGCGAAAGGCTTCTTCAGGGGAATGCTGTAACTCTGTGAGATGATTTCACAGAACACAAAGAAGTTTCTCAGAAAGCTTCTTTCTCTTTGTTATCGGAGGATATTTCCTTTGGCCCTGTAGTCTTCAAAGGGATCCGAAATATCTGTTCTCAGATTCCACAGAAATAAGGCTAGCAAAGATATCCACGAAATAAAGATGTAACTCTGTGAGACGAATTAACAGAACACTAAGAAGTTTCTCAGAAAGCTTCTTTACAGATTTCATCTGATGATATTTCCTTTTTCACCATTGCCCTCTATGGGCTTCCAAATATCACTTTGCCAATTCCACAAGAACTGTCTTAGCGCAAGGCTTCTTGAGGGGAAAGCTGTAACTCTGGGAGATGATTTCACAGAACACAGAGAAGTTTCTAAGAAAGCTTCTTTCTCTTTGTAATCGGAGGATATTTCCTTTGTCCCTATAGTCTTCAAAGGGATCTGATATACCTGTTCTCAGATTCCAAAGAAAGAAGGCTAGCAAAGAGATCCACGAAATACAGATGTAACTCTGTGAGATGAATGAACAGAACACTAAGCAGTTTCTCAGAAAGCTTCTTTCCAGATTTCATCTGAGGATATTTCCTATTTCACCATAGCCCCCTAAGGGCTTCCAAATATCACTTTTCCAATTCCACAACAACTGTCTTAGCGAAAGGCTTCTTCAGGGGAATGCTGTAACTCTGTGAGATGATTTCACAGAACACAAAGAAGTTTCTCAGAAAGCTTCTTTCTCTTTGTTATCGGAGGATATTTCCTTTGGCCCTGTAGTCTTCAAAGGGATCCGAAATATCTGTTCTCAGATTCCACAGAAATAAGGCTAGCAAAGATATCCACGAAATAAAGATGTAACTCTGTGAGACGAATTAACAGAACACTAAGAAGTTTCTCAGAAAGCTTCTTTCCAGATTTGATCTGAGGATATTTCCTTTTTCACCATAGCCCTCTAGGTGCTTCCAAATATCACTTTGCCAATTCCACAAGAAGTGTCTTAGCGAAAGGCTTCTTGAGGGGAAAGCTGTAACTCTGGGAGATGATTTCACAGAACACAAAGAAGTTTCTCAGAAAGCATCTTTCTCTTTGTTATTGGAAGACATTTCCTTTGGCCCTATAGTCTTCAATGGGATCCGAAATATCTGTTCTCAGATTCCACAGAAATAAGGCTAGCAAAGAGTTCCACGAAATACAGATGTAACTCTGTGAGATGAATTAACAGAACACTAAGCAGTTTCTCAGAAAGCTTCTTTACAGATTATATCTGATGATATTTCCTTTTTCACCATAGCCCTCTATGGGCTTCCAAATATCACTTTGCCAATTCCACAAGAAGTGACTTAGCGAAAGGCTTCTTGAGGGGAAAGCTGTAACTCTGTGAGATGATTTCACAGAACACAAAGAAGTTTCTAAGAAAGCTTCTTTCTCTTTGTAATCGGAGGATATTTCCTTTGTCCCTATATTCTTCAAAGGAATCTGATATACCTGTTCTCAGATTCCACAGAAAAAAGGCCAGCAAAGAGATCCACGAAATGCAGATGTAACTCTGTGAGATGAATTAACAGAACACTAAGCAGTTTCTCAGAAAGCTTCTTTCCAGATTTCATCTGAGGATATTTCCTTTTTCACCATAGCCCTCTAAGGGCTTCCAAATATCACTTTGCCAATTCCACAAGAACTGTCTTAGCGAAAGGCTTCTTGAGGGGAAAGCTGTAACTCTGTGAGATGATTTCAGAGAACACAAAGAAGTTTCTCAGAAAGCTTCTATCTCTTTGTTATCGGAAGATATTTCCTTTGGCCCTATAGTCTTCAATGGGATCCGAAATATCTGTTCTCAGATTCCACAGAAATAAGGCTAGCAAAGAAATCCACGAAATACAGATGTAACTCTGTGAGATGAATTAACAGAACACTAAGCAGTTTCTCAGAAAGCTTCTTTCCAGATTTCATCTGAGGATATTTCCTTTTTCACCATAGCCCTCTATGGACTTCCAAATATCACTTTGCCAATTCCACAAGAACTGTCTTAGCGAAAGGCTTCTTGAGGGGAAAGCTGTAACTCTGTGAGATGATTTCACGGAACACCAAGAAGTTCCTCAGAAAGCTTCTTTCTCTTTGTTATCGGAGTATATTTTCTTTGGCCCTATACTCTTCAAAGGGATCCGAAATATCTGTTCTCAGATTCCACAGAAATAAGGCTAGCAAAGAGATCCACGAAATACAGATGTAACTCTGTGAGATGAATTAACAGAACACTAAGCAGTTTCTCAGAAAGCTTCTTTCCAGATTTCATCTGAGGATATTTCCTTTTTCACCATAGCCCTCTATGGGCTTCCAAATATCACTTTGCCAATTCCACAAGAACTGTCTTAGCGAAAGGCTTCTTGAGGGGAAAGCTGAAACTCTGTTAGATGATTTCACAGAACACAAAGAAGTTTCTCAGAAAGCTTCTATCTCTTTGTTATCGGAAGATATTTCCTTTGGCCCTATAGTCTTCAATGGGATCCGAAATATCTGTTCTCAGATTCCACAGAAATAAGGCTAGCAAAGAAATCCACGAAATACAGATGTAACTCTGTGAGATGAATTAACAGAACACTAAGCAGTTTCTCAGAAAGCTTCTTTCCAGATTTCATCTGAGGATATTTCCTTTTTCAACATAGCCCTCTACGGACTTCCAAATATCACTTTGCCAATTCCACAAGAACTGTCTTAGCGAAAGGCTTCTTGAGGGGAAAGCTGTAACTCTGTGAGATGATTTCACGGAACACCAAGAAGTTCCTCAGAAAGCTTCTTTCTCTTTGTTATCGGAGTATATTTTCTTTGGCCCTATACTCTTCAAAGGGATCCGAAATATCTGTTCTCAGATTCCACAGAAATAAGGCTAGCAAAGAGATCCACGAAATACAGATGTAACTCTGTGAGATGAATTAACAGAACACTAAGCAGTTTCTCAGAAAGCTTCTTTCCAGATTTCATCTGAGGATATTTCCTTTTTCACCATAGCCCTCTATGGGCTTCCAAATATCACTTTGCCAATTCCACAAGAACTGTCTTAGCGAAAGGCTTCTTGAGGGGAAAGCTGTAACTCTGGGAGATGATTTCACAGAACGCAAAGAAGTTTCTCAGAAAGCTTCTTTCTCTTTGTTATCGGAGGATATTTCCTTTGGCCTAATAGTCTTCAATGGGATGCGAAATATCTGTTCTCAGATTCCACAGAAATAAGGCTAGCAAAGAGATCCAAGAAACACAGAGGTAACTCTGTGAGATGAATTAACAGAACACTAAGGAGTTTCTCAGAAAGCTTCTTTCCAGATTTCATGTGAGGATATTTCCTTTTTCACCATAGCCCTCTATGGGCTTCCAAATATCACTTTACCAATTCCTCAAGAACTGTCTGACCGAAAGGCTTCTTGAGGGGAAAGCTGTAACTCTGTGAGATGATTTCACAGAACACAAAGAAGTTTCTCAGAAAGCTTCTTTCTCTTTGTTATCGGAAGATATTTCCTTTGGCCCTATAGTCTTCAATGGGATCCGAAATATCTGTTCTCAGATTCCACAGAAAAAAGGCTAGCAAAGATATCCACGAAATACAGATGTAACTCTGTGAGATGAATGAACAGAACACTAAGCAGTTTCTCAGAAAGCTTCTTTCCAGATTTCATCTGAGGATATTTCCTTTTTCACCATAGCCCTCTATGGGCTTCCAAATATCACTTTGCCAATTCCACAAGAAGTGTCTTAGCGAAAGGCTTCTTGAGGGAAAAGCTGTAACTCTGTGAGATGATTTCTCAGAACGCAAAGAAGTTTCTCAGAAAGCTTCTTTCTCTTTGTTATCGGAGGATATTTCCTTTGGCCCTATAGTCTTCAATGGGATACGAAATATCTGTTCTCAGATTCCACAGAAACAAGGCTAGCAAAGAGATCCACGAAAAACAGATGTAACTCTGTGAGATGAATTAACAGAACACTAAGCAGTTTCTCAGAAAGCTTCTTTCCAGATTTCATCTGAGGATATTTCCTTTTTCACCATAGCCCTCTATGGGCTTCCAAATATCACTTTGCCAATTCCACAAGAACTGTCTTAGCGAAAGGCTTCTTGAAGAGAAAGCTGTAACTCTGTGAGATGATTTCACAGAACCCAAAGAAGTTTCTCAGAAAGCATCTTTCTCTTTGTTACCGGAGGATATTTCCTTTGGCCCTATAGTCTTCAAAGGGATTCGAAATGTCTGTTCTCAGATTCCACAGAAATAAGGCTAGCAAAGAGATCCACGTAATACAGATGTAACTCTTTGAGATGAATTAACAGAACACTAAGCAGTTTCTCAGAAAGTTTCTTTCCAGATTTCATCTGAGGATATTTCCTTTTTCACCATAGCCCTCTATGGGATTCCAAATATCACTTTGCCACTTCCACAAGAACTGTCTTAGTGAAAGGCTTCTTGAGGGGAAAGCTGTAACTCTGTGAGATGATTTCTCAGAACGCAAAGAAGTTTCTCAGAAAGCTTCTTTCTCTTCGTTATCGGAGGATATTTCCTTTGGCCCCATAGTCTTCAATGCGATCCGAAATATCTGTTTTCAGATTCCACAGAAATAAGGCTAGCAAAGAGATTCACGAAATACAGATGTAACTCTGTGAAATGAATTAACAGAACACTAAGCAGTTTCTCAGAAAGCTTCTTTCCAGATTTCATCTGAGGATATTTCCTTTTTCAACATAGGCCTCTATGGGCTTCCAAATATCACTTTGCCATTTCCACAAGAACTGTCTTAGCGAAAGGCTTCTTGAGAGGAAAGCTGTAACTCTGGGAGATGATTTCACAGAACCCAAAGAAGTTTCTCAGAAAGCTTCTTTCTCTTTGTAATCAGAGGATAGTCCCTTTGGCCCTATAGTCTTCAAAGGGATCTGAAATACCTGTTCTCAGATTCCACAGAAATAAGGCTAGCAAAGATATCCACGAAATACAGATGTAACTCTGTGAGATGAATGAACATAACAGTAAGCAGTTTCTCAGAAAGCTTCTTTCCAGATTTCATCTGAGGATATTTCCTTTTTCACCATAGCCCTCTCTGGGATTCCAAATATCACTTTGCCAATTCCACAAGAACTGTCTTAGCGAAAGGCTTCTTGAGGGGAAAGCTGTAACTCTGTGAGATGATTTCTCAGAACGCAAAGAAGTTTCTCAGAAAGCTTCTTTCTCTTTGTTATCGGAGGATATTTCCTTTGGCCCTATAGTCTTCAATGGGATACGAAATATCTGTTCTCAGATTCCACAGAAACAAGGCTAGCAAAGAGATCCACGAAATACAGATGTAACTCTGTGAGATGAATTAACAGAACACTAAGCAGTTTCTCAGAAAGCTTCTTTCCAGATTACATCTGAGGATATTTCCTTTTTCACCATAGCCCTCTATGGGCTTCCAAATATCACTTTGCCACTTCCACAAGAACTGTCTTAGCGAAAGGCTTCTTGAGGGGAAAGCTGTAACTCTGTGAGATGATTTCTCAGAACGCAAAGAAGTTCCTCAGAAAGCTTCTTTCTCTTCGTTATCGGAGGATATTTCCTTTGGCCCCATAGTCTTCAATGGGATCCGAAATATCTGTTCTCAGATTCCACAGAAATAAGTCTAGCAAAGAGATTCACGAAATACAGATGTAACTCTGTGAAATGAATTAACAGAACACTAAGCAGTTTCTCAGAAAGCTTCTTTCCAGATTTCATCTGAGGATATTTCCTTTTTCACCATAGCCCTCTATGGGCTTCCAAATATCACTTTGCCAGTTCCACAAGAACTGTCTTAGCAAAAGGCTTCTTGAGAGGAAAGCTGTAACTCTGGGAGATGATTTCACAGAACACAAAGAAGTTTCTCAGAAAGCTTCTTTCTCTTTGTAATCAGAGGATATTTCCTTTGGCCCTATAGTCTTCAAAGGGATCTGAAATACCTGTTCTCAGATTCCACAGAAATAAGGCTACCAAAGAGATCCACGAAATACAGATGTAACTCTGTGAGATGAATTAACCGAACACTAAGCAGTTTCTCAGAAAGCTTCTTTCCATATTTCATCTGAGGATATTTCCTTTTTCACCATAGCCCTCTTTGGGATTCCAAATATCACTTTGCCAATTCCACAAGAACTGTCTTAGCGAAAGGCTTCTTGAGGGGAAAGCTGTAACTCTGTGAGATGATTTCTCAGAACGCAAAGAAGTTTCTCAGAAAGCTTCTTTCTCTTTGTTATCGGAGGATATTTCCTTTGGCCCTATAGTCTTCAATGGGATCCGAAATATCTGTTCTCAGATTCCACAGAAATAAGGCTAGCAAAGAGATCCACGAAATACAGATGTAACTCTGTGAGATGAATGAACAGAACACTAAGCAGTTTCTCAGAAAGCTTCTTTCCAGATTTCACCTGAGGATATTTCCTTTTTCACCATAGCCCTCTATGGGCTTCCAAATATCACTTTGCCAATTCCACAAGAAGTGTCTTAGCGAAAGGCTTCTTGAGGGGAAAGCTGTAACTCTGTGAGATGATTTCACAGAACACAAAGAAGTTTCTCAGAAAGCTTCTTTCTCTTTGTTATCGGAGGATATTTCCTTTGTCCCTACAGTCTTCAAAGGGATTCGAAATGTCTGTTCTCAGATTCCACAGAAAAAAGGCTAGCAAAGAAATCCACGAAATACAGATGTAACTCTGTGAGATGAATTAACAGAACACTAAGCAGTTTCTCAGAAAGCTTCTTTCCAGATTTCATCTGAGGATATTTCCTTTTTCATCATAGCCCTCTATGGGCTTCCAAATATCACTTTGCCAATTCCACAAGAACTGTCTTAGCGAAAGGCTTCTTGAGGGGAAAGCTGTAACTCTGTGAGATGATTTCTCAGAACGCAAAGATGTTTCTCAGAAAGCTTCTTTCTCTTTGTTATCGGAGGATATTTCCTTTGACCCCATTGTCTTCAAAGGGATCCGAAATATCTGTTCTCAGATTCCACAGAAATAAGGCTAGCAAAGAGATCCACGAAATACAGATGTAAATCTGTGAGATGAATTAACAGAACACTAATCAGTTTCTCAGAAAGCTTCTTTCCAGATTTCATCTGAGGATATTTCCTTTTTCACCATAGCCCTCTAAGGGCTTCCAATTATCACTTTGCCAATTCCACAAGAACTGTCTTAGCGAAAGGCTTCTTGAGGGGAAAGCTGTAACTCTGTTAGATGATTTCTCAGAACGCAAAGAAGTTTCTCAGAAAGCTTCTTTCTCTTCGTTATCGGAGGACATTTCCTTTGGCCCCATAGTCTTCAATGGGATCCGAAATATCTGTTCTCAGATTCCACAGAAATAAGGCTAGCAAAGAGATCCACGAAATACAGATGTAACTCTGTGAGATGAATTTACAGAACACTAAGCAGTCTCTCAGAAAGCTTCTTTCCAGATTTCATCTGAGGATATTTCCTTTTTCACCATAGCCCTCTAAGGGCTTCCAAATATCACTTTGCCAATTCCACAAGAAGTGTCTTAGCGAAAGGCTTCTTGAGGGGAAAGCTGTAACTCTGTGAGGTGATTTCACAGAACACAAAGAAGTTTCTCAGAAAGCTTCTTTCTCTTTGTTATTGGAAGACATTTCCTTTGGCCCTATAGTGTTCAATGGGATCCGAAATATCTGTTCTCAGATTCCACAGAAATAAGGCTAGCAAAGAGATCCACGAAATACAGATGTAACTCTGTGAGATGAATTAACGGAACACTAAGCAGTTTCTCAGAAAACTTCTTTACAGATTTCATCTGATGATATTTCCTTTTTCACCATTGCCCTCTATGGGCTTCCAAATATCACTTTGCCAATTCCACAAGAACTGTCTTAGCGCAAGGCTTCTTGAGGGGAAAGCTGTAACTCTGGGAGATGATTTCACAGAACACAGAGAAGTTTCTAAGAAAGCTTCTTTCTCTTTGTAATCGGAGGATATTTCCTTTGTCCCTATAGTCTTCAAAGGGATCTGATATACCTGTTCTCAGATTCCAAAGAAAGAAGGCTAGCAAAGAGATCCACGAAATACAGATGTAACTCTGTGAGATGAATGAACAGAACACTAAGCAGTTTCTCAGAAAGCTTCTTTCCAGATTTCATCTGAGGATATTTCCTTTTTCACCAGAGCCCTCTATGGGCCTTCAAATATCACTTTGCCATTTCCACAAGAACTGTCTTAGCGAAAGGCTTCTTGAGAGGAAAGCTGTAACTCTGGGAGATGATTTCACAGAACACAAAGAAGTTTCTCAGAAAGCTTCTTTCTCTTTGTAATCAGAGGATAGTCCCTTTGGCCCTATAGTCTTCAAAGGGATCTGAAATACCTGTTCTCAGATTCCACAGAAATAAGGCTAGCAAAGATATCCACGAAATACAGATGTAACTCTGTGAGATGAATGAACATAACAGTAAGCAGTTTCTCAGAAAGCTTCTTTCCAGATTTCATCTGAGGATATTTCCTTTTTCACCATAGCCCTCTCTGGGATTCCAAATATCACTTTGCCAATTCCACAAGAACTGTCTTAGCGAAAGGCTTCTTGAGGGGAAAGCTGTAACTCTGTGAGATGATTTCTCAGAACGCAAAGAAGTTTCTCAGAAAGCTTCTTTCTCTTTGTTATCGGAGGATATTTCCTTTGGCCCTATAGTCTTCAATGGGATACGAAATATCTGTTCTCAGATTCCACAGAAACAAGGCTAGCAAAGAGATCCACGAAATACAGATGTAACTCTGTGAGATGAATTAACAGAACACTAAGCAGTTTCTCAGAAAGCTTCTTTCCAGATTACATCTGAGGATATTTCCTTTTTCACCATAGCCCTCTATGGGCTTCCAAATATCACTTTGCCACTTCCACAAGAACTGTCTTAGCGAAAGGCTTCTTGAGGGGAAAGCTGTAACTCTGTGAGATGATTTCTCAGAACGCAAAGAAGTTCCTCAGAAAGCTTCTTTCTCTTCGTTATCGGAGGATATTTCCTTTGGCCCCATAGTCTTCAATGGGATCCGAAATATCTGTTCTCAGATTCCACAGAAATAAGTCTAGCAAAGAGATTCACGAAATACAGATGTAACTCTGTGAAATGAATTAACAGAACACTAAGCAGTTTCTCAGAAAGCTTCTTTCCAGATTTCATCTGAGGATATTTCCTTTTTCACCATAGCCCTCTATGGGCTTCCAAATATCACTTTGCCAGTTCCACAAGAACTGTCTTAGCAAAAGGCTTCTTGAGAGGAAAGCTGTAACTCTGTGAGATGATTTCACAGAACACAAAGAAGTTTCTCAGAAAGCTTCTTTCTCTTTGTAATCAGAGGATATTTCCTTTGGCCCTATAGTCTTCAAAGGGATCTGAAATACCTGTTCTCAGATTCCACAGAAATAAGGCTACCAAAGAGATCCACGAAATACAGATGTAACTCTGTGAGATGAATTAACCGAACACTAAGCAGTTTCTCAGAAAGCTTCTTTCCAGATTTCATCTGAGGATATTTCCTTTTTCACCATAGCCCTCTTTGGGATTCCAAATATCACTTTGCCAATTCCACAAGAACTGTCTTAGCGAAAGGCTTCTTGAGGGGAAAGCTGTAACTCTGTGAGATGATTTCTCAGAACGCAAAGAAGTTTCTCAGAAAGCTTCTTTCTCTTTGTTATCGGAGGATATTTCCTTTGGCCCTATAGTCTTCAATGGGATCCGAAATATCTGTTCTCAGATTCCACAGAAATAAGGCTAGCAAAGAGATCCACGAAATACAGATGTAACTCTGTGAGATGAATGAACAGAACACTAAGCAGTTTCTCAGAAAGCTTCTTTCCAGATTTCACCTGAGGATATTTCCTTTTTCACCATAGCCCTCTATGGGCTTCCAAATATCACTTTGCCAATTCCACAAGAAGTGTCTTAGCGAAAGGCTTCTTGAGGGGAAAGCTGTAACTCTGTGAGATGATTTCACAGAACACAAAGAAGTTTCTCAGAAAGCTTCTTTCTCTTTGTTATCGGAGGATATTTCCTTTGTCCCTACAGTCTTCAAAGGGATTCGAAATGTCTGGTCTCAGATTCCACAGAAAAAAGGCTAGCAAAGAAATCCACGAAATACAGATGTAACTCTGTGAGATGAATTAACAGAACACTAAGCAGTTTCTCAGAAAGCTTCTTTCCAGATTTCATCTGAGGATATTTCCTTTTTCATCATAGCCCTCTATGGGCTTCCAAATATCACTTTGCCAATTCCACAAGAACTGTCTTAGCGAAAGGCTTCTTGAGGGGAAAGCTGTAACTCTGTGAGATGATTTCTCAGAACGCAAAGATGTTTCTCAGAAAGCTTCTTTCTCTTTGTTATCGGAGGATATTTCCTTTGGCCCCATTGTCTTCAAAGGGATCCGAAATATCTGTTCTCAGATTCCACAGAAATAAGGCTAGCAAAGAGATCCACGAAATACAGATGTAAATCTGTGAGATGAATTAACAGAACACTAATCAGTTTCTCAGAAAGCTTCTTTCCAGATTTCATCTGAGGATATTTCCTTTTTCACCATAGCCCTCTAAGGGCTTCCAATTATCACTTTGCCAATTCCACAAGAACTGTCTTAGCGAAAGGCTTCTTGAGGGGAAAGCTGTAACTCTGTTAGATGATTTCTCAGAATGCAAAGAAGTTTCTCAGAAAGCTTCTTTCTCTTCGTTATCGGAGGACATTTCCTTTGGCCCCATAGTCTTCAATGGGATCCGAAATATCTGTTCTCAGATTCCACAGAAATAAGGTTAGCAAAGAGATCCACGAAATACAGATGTAACTCTGTGAGATGAATTTACAGAACACTAAGCAGTCTCTCAGAAAGCTTCTTTCCAGATTTCATCTGAGGATATTTCCTTTTTCACCATAGCCCTCTAAGGGCTTCCAAATATCACTTTGCCAATTCCACAAGAAGTGTCTTAGCGAAAGGCTTCTTGAGGGGAAAGCTGTAACTCTGTGAGGTGATTTCACAGAACACAAAGAAGTTTCTCAGAAAGCTTCTTTCTCTTTGTTATTGGAAGACATTTCCTTTGGCCCTATAGTGTTCAAAGGGATCCGAAATATCTGTTCTCAGATTCCACAGAAATAAGGCTAGCAAAGAGATCCACGAAATACAGATGTAACTCTGTGAGATGAATTAACGGAACACTAAGCAGTTTCTCAGAAAGCTTCTTTACAGATTTCATCTGATGATATTTCCTTTTTCACCATTGCCCTCTATGGGCTTCCAAATATCACTTTGCCAATTCCACAAGAACTGTCTTAGCGCAAGGCTTCTTGAGGGGAAAGCTGTAACTCTGGGAGATGATTTCACAGAACACAGAGAAGTTTCTAAGAAAGCTTCTTTCTCTTTGTAATCGGAGGATATTTCCTTTGTCCCTATAGTCTTCAAAGGGATCTGATATACCTGTTCTCAGATTCCAAAGAAAGAAGGCTAGCAAAGAGATCCACGAAATACAGATGTAACTCTGTGAGATGAATGAACAGAACACTAAGCAGTTTCTCAGAAAGCTTCTTTCCAGATTTCATCTGAGGATATTTCCTTTTTCACCAGAGCCCTCTATGGGCCTCCAAATATCACTTTGCCAATTCCACAAGAACTGTCTTAGCGAAAGACTTCTTGAGGGGAAAGATGTAACTCTGTGAGATGATTTCACAGAACACAAAGAAGTTTCTCAGAAAGCTTCTTTCTCTTTGTAATCGGAGGATATTTCCTTTGTCCCTACAGTCTTCAAAGGGATTCGAAATGTCTGTTCTCAGATTCCACAGAAAAAGGGCTAGCAAAAATATCCACGAAATGCAGATGTAACTCTGTGAGATGAATTAACAGAACACTAAGCAGTTTCTCAGAAAGCTTCTTTCCAGATTTCATCTGAGGATATTTCCTTTTTCACCACAGCCCTCTATGGGCCTCCAAATATCACTTTGCCAATTCCACAAGAACTGTCTTTGCGAAAGACTTCTTGAGGGGAAAGATGTAACTCTGTGAGATGATTTCACAGAACACAAAGAAGTTTCTCAGAAAGCTTCTTTCTCTTTGTTATCGGAGGTTATTTCCTTTGGCCCTATAGTCTTCAAAGGGATCCGAAATATCTGTTCTCAGATTCCACAGAAATAAGGCTAGCAAAGATATCCACGAAATACAGATGTAACTCTGTGAGATGAATTAACAGAACACTAAGCACTTTCTCAGAAAGCTTCTTTCCAGATTTCATCTGAGGATATTTCCTTTTTCACCATAGCCCTCTATGGGATTCCAAATATCACTTTGCCAATTCCACAAGAACTGTCTTAGCGAAAGGCTTCTTGAGGGGAAAGCTGTAACTCTGTGAGATGATTTCTCAGAACGCAAAGAAGTTTCTCAGAAAGCTTCTTTCTCTTTGTTATCGGAGGATATTTCCTTTGGCCCTATAGTCTTCAAAGGTATCCGAAATATCTGTTCTCAGATTCCACAGAAATAAGGCTAGCAAAGAGATCCACGAAATACAGATGTAACTCTGTGAGATGAATTAACAGAACACTAAGCAGTTTCTCAGAAAGCTTCTTTCCAGATTTCATCTGAGGATATTTCCTTTTTCACCATAGCCCTCTATGGGCTTCCAAATATCACTTTACCAATTCCTCAAGAACTGTCTGACCGAAAGGCTTCTTGAGCGGAAAGCTGTAACTCTGTGAGATGATTTCACAGAACACAAAGAAGTTTCTCAGAAAGCTTCTTTCTCTTTGTTATCGGAAGATATTTCCTTTGGCCCTATAGTCTTCAATGGGATCCGAAATATCTGTTCTCAGATTCCACAGAAAAAAGGCTAGCAAAGATATCCACGAAATACAGATGTAACTCTGTGAGATGAATGAACAGAACACTAAGCAGTTTCTCAGAAAGCTTCTTTCCAGATTTCATCTGAGGATATTTCCTTTTTCACCATAGCCCTCTATGGGATTCCAAATATCACTTTGCCAATTCCACAAGAACTGTCTTAGCGAAAGGCTTCTTGAGGGAAAAGCTGTAACTCTGTGAGATGATTTCTCAGAACGCAAAGAAGTTTCTCAGAAAGCTTCTTTCTCTTTGTTATCGGAGGATATTTCCTTTGGCCCTATAGTCTTCAATGGGATACGAAATATCTGTTCTCAGATTCCACAGAAACAAGGCTAGCAAAGAGATCCACGAAATACAGATGTAACTCTGTGAGATGAATTAACAGAACACTAAGCAGTTTCTCAGAAAGCTTCTTTCCAGATTTCATCTGAGGATATTTCCTTTTTCACCATAGCCCTCTATGGGCTTCCAAATATCACTTTGCCAATTCCACAAGAACTGTCTTAGCGAAAGGCTTCTTGAAGAGAAAGCTGTAACTCTGTGAGATGATTTCACAGAACCCAAAGAAGTTTCTCAGAAAGCATCTTTCTCTTTGTTACCGGAGGATATTTCCTTTGGCCCTATAGTCTTCAAAGGGATTCGAAATGTTTGTTCTCAGATTCCACAGAAATAAGGCTAGCAAAGAGATCCACGTAATACAGATGTAACTCTTTGAGATGAATTAACAGAACACTAAGCAGTTTCTCAGAAAGTTTCTTTCCAGATTTCATCTGAGGATATTTCCTTTTTCACCATAGCCCTCTATGGGATTCCAAATATCACTTTGCCACTTCCACAAGAACTGTCTTAGTGAAAGGCTTCTTGAGGGGAAAGCTGTAACTCTGTGAGATGATTTCTCAGAACGCAAAGAAGTTTCTCAGAAAGCTTCTTTCTCTTCGTTATCGGAGGATATTTCCTTTGGCCCCATAGTCTTCAATGCGATCCGAAATATCTGTTCTCAGATTCCACAGAAATAAGGCTAGCAAAGAGATTCACGAAATACAGATGTAACTCTGTGAAGTGAATTAACAGAACACTAAGCAGTTTCTCAGAAAGCTTCTTTCCAGATTTCATCTGAGGATATTTCCTTTTTCAACATAGGCCTCTATGGGCTTCCAAATATCACTTTGCCATTTCCACAAGAACTGTCTTAGCGAAAGGCTTCTTGAGAGGAAAGCTGTAACTCTGGGAGATGATTTCACAGAACACAAAGAAGTTTCTCAGAAAGATTCTTTCTCTTTGTAATCAGAGGATAGTCCCTTTGGCCCTATAGTCTTCAAAGGGATCTGAAATACCTGTTCTCAGATTCCACAGAAATAAGGCTAGCAAAGAAATCCACGAAATACAGATGTAACTCTGTGAGATGAATGAACATAACAGTAAGCAGTTTCTCAGAAAGCTTCTTTCCAGATTTCATCTGAGGATATTTCCTTTTTCACCATAGCCCTCTATGGGATTCCAAATATCACTTTGCCAATTCCACAAGAACTGTCTTAGCGAAAGGCTTCTTGAGGGGAAAGCTGTAACTCTGTGAGATGATTTCTCAGAACGCAAAGAAGTTTCTCAGAAAGCTTCTTTCTCTTTGTTATCGGAGGATATTTCCTTTGGCCCTATAGTCTTCAATGGGATACGAAATATCTGTTCTCAGATTCCACAGAAACAAGGCTAGCAAAGAGATCCACGAAATACAGATGTAACTCTGTGAGATGAATTAACAGAACACTAAGCAGTTTCTCAGAAAGCTTCTTTCCAGATTACATCTGAGGATATTTCCTTTTTCACCATAGCCCTCTATGGGCTTCCAAATATCACTTTGCCACTTCCACAAGAACTGTCTTAGCGAAAGGCTTCTTGAGGGGAAAGCTGTAAATCTGTGAGATGATTTCTCAGAACGCAAAGAAGTTCCTCAGAAAGCTTCTTTCTCTTCGTTATCGGAGGATATTTCCTTTGGCCCCATAGTCTTCAAAGCGATCCGAAATATCTGTTCTCAGATTCCACAGAAATAAGTCTAGCAAAGAGATTCACGAAATACAGATGTAAATCTGTGAGATGAATTAACAGAACACTAAGCAGTTTCTCAGAAAGCTTCTTTCCAGATTTCATCTGAGGATATTTCCTTTTTCACCATAGCCCTCTATGGGCTTCCAAATATCACTTTGCCAGTTCCACAAGAACTGTCTTAACGAAAGGCTTCTTGAGAGGAAAGCTGTACCTCTGGAGATGATTTCACAGAACAAAAAGAAGTTTCTCAGAAAGCTTCTTTTTCTTTGTAATCAGAGGATATTTCCTTTGTCCCTATAGTCTTCAAAGGGATCTGAAATACTTGTTCTCAGATTCCACAGAAATAAGGCTAGCAAAGAGATCCACGAAATACAGATGTAACTCTGTGAGATGAATTAACAGAACACTAAGCAGTTTCTCAGAAAGCTTCTTTCCAGATTTCATCTGAGGATATTTCCTTTTTCACCACAGCCCACTATGGGCCTCCAAATATCACTTTGCCAATTCCACAAGAACTATCTTAGCGAAAGGCTTCTTGAGGGGAAAGATGCAACTCTGTGAGATGATTTCACAGAACACAAAGAAGTTTCTCAGAAAGCTTCTTTCTCTTTATTATCGGAGGATATTTCCTTTGGCCCTGTAGTCTTCAAAGGGATCCGAAATATCTGTTCTCAGATTCCACAGAAATAAGGCTAGCAAAGTGATCCAAGAAATGCAGATGTAACTCTGTGAGATGAATGAATAGAACACTAAGCAGTTTCTCAGAAAGCTTCTTTCCAGATTTCATCTGAGGATATTTCCTTTTTCACCATAGCCCTCTATGGGCTTCCAAATATCACTTTGCCAATTCCACAAGAACTGTCTTAGCGAAACGCTTCTTGAGGGGAAAGCTGTAACTCTGTGAGATGATTTCACAGAACACAAAGAAGTTTCTCAGAAAGCTTCTTTCTCTTTGTTATCGGAGGATATTTCCTTTGGCCCTATAGTCTTCAAAGGGATTCGAAATGTCTGTTCTCAGATTCCACAGAAATAAGGCTAGCAAAGATATACACGAATAGAGATGTAACTCTGTGAGATGAATGAACAGAACACTAAGCAGTTTCTCAGAAAGCTTCTTTCCAGATTTCATCTGAGGATATTTCCTTTTTCACCATAGCCCTCTATGGGCTTCCAAATATCACTTTGCCAATTCCACAAGAACTGTCTTAGCGAAAGGCTTCTTGAGGGGAAAGCTGTAACTCTGTGAGATGATTTCTCAGAACGCAAAGACGTTTCTCAGAAAGCTTCTTTCTCTTCGTTATCGGAGGATATTTCCTTTGGCCCCATAGTCTTCAATGGGATCCGAAATATCTGTTCTCAGATTCCACAGAAATAAGGCTAGCAAAGAGATCCACGAAATACAGATGTAACTCTGTGAGATGAATTTACAGAACACTAAGCAGTTTCTCAGAAAGCTTCTTTCCAGATTTCATCTGAGGATATTTCCTTTTTCACCATAGCCCTCTATGGGCTTCCAAATATCACTTTGCCAATTCCACAAGAAGTGTCTTAGTGAAAGGCTTCTTGAGGGGAAAGCTGTAACTTTGTGAGATGATTTCACAGAACACAAAGAAGTTTCTCAGAAAGCTTCTTTCTCTTTGTTATTGGAAGACATTTCCTTTGGCCCTATAGTCTTCAATGGGATCCGAAATATCTGTTCTCAGATTCCACAGAAATAAGGCTAGCAAAGAGATCCACGAAATGCAGATGTAACTCTGTGAGATGAATTAACAGAACACTAAGCAGTTTCTCAGAAAGCTTCTTTACAGATTTCATCTGATGATATTTCCTTTTTCACAATTGCCCTCTATGGGCTTCCAAATATCACTTTGCCAATTCCACAAGAACTGTCTTAGCGAAAGGCTTCTTGAGGGGAAAGCTGTAACTCTGGGAGATGATTTCACAGAACCCAAAGAAGTTTCTCAGAAAGCTTCTTTCTCTTTGTAATCAGAGGATAGTCCCTTTGGCCCTATAGTCTTCAAAGGGATCTGAAATACCTGTTCTCAGATTCCACAGAAATAAGGCTAGCAAAGATATCCACAAAATACAAATGTAACTCTGTGAGATGAATTAACAGAACACTAAGCAGTTTCTCAGAAAGCTTCTTTCCAGATTTCATCTGAGGATATTTCCTTTTTCACCATAGCCCTCTCTGGGATTCCAAATATCACTTTGCCAATTCCACAAGAACTGTCTTAGCGAAAGGCTTCTTGAGGGGAAAGCTGTAACTCTGTGAGATGATTTCTCAGAACGCAAAGAAGTTTCTCAGAAAGCTTCTTTCTCTTTGTTATCGGAGGATATTTCCTTTGGCCCTATAGTCTTCAATGGGATACGAAATATCTGTTCTCAGATTCCACAGAAACAAGGCTAGCAAAGAGATCCACGAAATACAGATGTAACTCTGTGAGATGAATTAACAGAACACTAAGCAGTTTCTCAGAAAGCTTCTTTCCAGATTACATCTGAGGATATTTCCTTTTTCACCATAGCCCTCTATGGGCTTCCAAATATCACTTTGCCACTTCCACAAGAACTGTCTTAGCGAAAGGCTTCTTGAGGGGAAAGCTGTAACTCTGTGAGATGATTTCTCAGAACGCAAAGAAGTTCCTCAGAAAGCTTCTTTCTCTTCGTTATCGGAGGATATTTCCTTTGGCCCCATAGTCTTCAATGGGATCCGAAATATCTGTTCTCAGATTCCACAGAAATAAGGCTAGCAAAGAGATTCACGAAATACAGATGTAACTCTGTGAAATGAATTAACAGAACACTAAGCAGTTTCTCAGAAAGCTTCTTTCCAGATTTCATCTGAGGATATTTCCTTTTTCACCATAGCCCTCTATGGGCTTCCAAATATCACTTTGCCAGTTCCACAAGAACTGTCTTAGCAAAAGGCTTCTTGAGAGGAAAGCTGTAACTCTGGGAGATGATTTCACAGAACACAAAGAAGTTTCTCAGAAAGCTTCTTTCTCTTTGTAATCAGAGGATATTTCCTTTGGCCCTATAGTCTTCAAAGGGATCTGAAATACCTGTTCTCAGATTCCACAGAAATAAGGCTACCAAAGAGATCCACGAAATACAGATGTAACTCTGTGAGATGAATTAACCGAACACTAAGCAGTTTCTCAGAAAGCTTCTTTCCAGATTTCATCTGAGGATATTTCCTTTTTCACCATAGCCCTCTTTGGGATTCCAAATATCACTTTGCCAATTCCACAAGAACTGTCTTAGCGAAAGGCTTCTTGAGGGGAAAGCTGTAACTCTGTGAGATGATTTCTCAGAACGCAAAGAAGTTTCTCAGAAAGCTTCTTTCTCTTTGTTATCGGAGGATATTTCCTTTGGCCCTATAGTCTTCAATGGGATCCGAAATATCTGTTCTCAGATTCCACAGAAATAAGGCTAGCAAAGAGATCCACGAAATACAGATGTAACTCTGTGAGATGAATGAACAGAACACTAAGCAGTTTCTCAGAAAGCTTCTTTCCAGATTTCACCTGAGGATATTTCCTTTTTCACCATAGCCCTCTATGGGCTTCCAAATATCACTTTGCCAATTCCACAAGAAGTGTCTTAGCGAAAGGCTTCTTGAGGGGAAAGCTGTAACTCTGTGAGATGATTTCACAGAACACAAAGAAGTTTCTCAGAAAGCTTCTTTCTCTTTGTTATCGGAGGATATTTCCTTTGTCCCTACAGTCTTCAAAGGGATTCGAAATGTCTGTTCTCAGATTCCACAGAAAAAAGGCTAGCAAAGAAATCCACGAAATACAGATGTAACTCTGTGAGATGAATTAACAGAACACTAAGCAGTTTCTCAGAAAGCTTCTTTCCAGATTTCATCTGAGGATATTTCCTTTTTCATCATAGCCCTCTATGGGCTTCCAAATATCACTTTGCCAATTCCACAAGAACTGTCTTAGCGAAAGGCTTCTTGAGGGGAAAGCTGTAACTCTGTGAGATGATTTCTCAGAACGCAAAGAAGTTTCTCAGAAAGCTTCTTTCTCTTTGTTATCGGAGGATATTTCCTTTGGCCCTATAGTCTTCAATGGTATCCGAAATATCTGTTCTCAGATTCCACAGAAATAAGGCTAGCAAAGAGATCCACGAAATACAGATGTAACTCTGTGAGATGAATGAACAGAACACTAAGCAGTTTCTCAGAAAGCTTCTTTCCAGATTTCACCTGAGGATATTTCCTTTTTCACCATAGCCCTCTATGGGCTTCCAAATATCACTTTGCCAATTCCACAAGAAGTGTCTTAGCGAAAGGCTTCTTGAGGGGAAAGCTGTAACTCTGTGAGATGATTTCACAGAACACAAAGAAGTTTCTCAGAAAGCTTCTTTCTCTTTGTTATCGGAGGATATTTCCTTTGTCCCTACAGTCTTCAAAGGGATTCGAAATGTCTGTTCTCAGATTCCACAGAAAAAAGGCTAGCAAAGAAATCCACGAAATACAGATGTAACTCTGTGAGATGAATTAACAGAACACTAAGCAGTTTCTCAGAAAGCTTCTTTCCAGATTTCATCTGAGGATATTTCCTTTTTCATCATAGCCCTCTATGGGCTTCCAAATATCACTTTGCCAATTCCACAAGAACTGTCTTAGCGAAAGGCTTCTTGAGGGGAAAGCTGTAACTCTGTGAGATGATTTCTCAGAACGCAAAGATGTTTCTCAGAAAGCTTCTTTCTCTTTGTTATCGGAGGATATTTCCTTTGGCCCCATTGTCTTCAAAGGGATCCGAAATATCTGTTCTCAGATTCCACAGAAATAAGGCTAGCAAAGAGATCCACGAAATACAGATGTAAATCTGTGAGATGAATTAACAGAACACTAATCAGTTTCTCAGAAAGCTTCTTTCCAGATTTCATCTGAGGATATTTCCTTTTTCACCATAGCCCTCTAAGGGCTTCCAATTATCACTTTGCCAATTCCACAAGAACTGTCTTAGCGAAAGGCTTCTTGAGGGGAAAGCTGTAACTCTGTTAGATGATTTCTCAGAACGCAAAGAAGTTTCTCAGAAAGCTTCTTTCTCTTCGTTATCGGAGGACATTTCCTTTGGCCCCATAGTCTTCAATGGGATCCGAAATATCTGTTCTCAGATTCCATAGAAATAAGGCTAGCAAAGAGATCCACGAAATACAGATGTAACTCTGTGAGATGAATTTACAGAACACTAAGCAGTCTCTCAGAAAGCTTCTTTCCAGATTTCATCTGAGGATATTTCCTTTTTCACCATAGCCCTCTAAGGGCTTCCAAATATCACTTTGCCAATTCCACAAGAAGTGTCTTAGCGAAAGGCTTCTTGAGGGGAAAGCTGTAACTCTGTGAGGTGATTTCACAGAACACAAAGAAGTTTCTCAGAAAGCTTCTTTCTCTTTGTTATTGGAAGACATTTCCTTTGGCCCTATAGTGTTCAATGGGATCCGAAATATCTGTTCTCAGATTCCACAGAAATAAGGCTAGCAAAGAGATTCACGAAATACAGATGTAACTCTGTGAGATGAATTAACAGAACACTAAGCAGTTTCTCAGAAAGCTTCTTTACAGATTTCATCTGATGATATTTCCTTTTTCACCATTGCCCTCTATGGGCTTCCAAATATCACTTTGCCAATTCCACAAGAACTGTCTTAGCACAAGGCTTCTTGAGGGGAAAGCTGTAACTCTGGGAGATGATTTCACAGAACACAGAGAAGTTTCTAAGAAAGCTTCTTTCTCTTTGTAATCGGAGGATATTTCCTTTGTCCCTATAGTCTTCAAAGGGATCTGATATACCTGTTCTCAGATTCCAAAGAAAGAAGGCTAGCAAAGAGATCCACGAAATACAGATGTAACTCTGTGAGATGAATGAACAGAACACTAAGCAGTTTCTCAGAAAGCTTCTTTCCAGATTTCATCTGAGGATATTTCCTTTTTCACCAGAGCCCTCTATGGGCCTTCAAATATCACTTTGCCAATTCCACAAGAACTGTCTTAGCGAAAGACTTCTTGAGGGGAAAGATGTAACTCTGTGAGATGATTTCACAGAACACAAAGAAGTTTCTCAGAAAGCTTCTTTCTCTTTGTAATCGGAGGATATTTCCTTTGTCCCTACAGTCTTCAAAGGGATTCGAAATGTCTGTTCTCAGATTCCACAGAAAAAGGGCTAGCAAAAATATCCACGAAATGCAGATGTAACTCTGTGAGATGAATTAACAGAACACTAAGCAGTTTCTCAGAAAGCTTCTTTCCAGATTTCATCTGAGGATATTTCCTTTTTCACCACAGCCCTCTATGGGCCTCCAAATATCACTTTGCCAATTCCACAAGAACTGTCTTAGCGAAAGACTTCTTGAGGGGAAAGATGTAACTCTGTGAGATGATTTCACAGAACACAAAGAAGTTTCTCAGAAAGCTTCTTTCTCTTTGTTACCGGAGGTTATTTCCTTTGGCCCTATAGTCTTCAAAGGGATCCGAAATATCTGTTCTCAGATTCCACAGAAATAAGGCTAGCAAAGATATCCACGAAATACAGATGTAACTCTGTGAGATGAATTAACAGAACACTAAGCACTTTCTCAGAAAGCTTCTTTCCAGATTTCATCTGAGGATATTTCCTTTTTCACCATAGCCCTCTATGGGATTCCAAATATCACTTTGCCAATTCCACAAGAACTGTCTTAGCGAAAGGCTTCTTGAGGGGAAAGCTGTAACTCTGTGAGATGATTTCTCAGAACGCAAAGAAGTTTCTCAGAAAGCTTCTTTCTCTTTGTTATCGGAGGATATTTCCTTTGGCCCTATAGTCTTCAAAGGGATCCGAAATATCTGTTCTCAGATTCCACAGAAATAAGGCTAGCAAAGAGATCCACGAAATACAGATGTAACTCTGTTAGATGAATTAACAGAACACTAAGCAGTTTCTCAGAAAGCTTCTTTCCAGATTTCATCTGAGGATATTTCCTTTTTCACCATAGCCCTCTATGGGCTTCCAAATATCACTTTACCAATTCCTCAAGAACTGTCTGACCGAAAGGCTTCTTGAGCGGAAAGCTGTAACTCTGTGAGATGATTTCACAGAACACAAAGAAGTTTCTCAGAAAGCTTCTTTCTCTTTGTTATCGGAAGATATTTCCTTTGGCCCTATAGTCTTCAATGGGATCCGAAATATCTGTTCTCAGATTCCACAGAAAAAAGGCTAGCAAAGATATCCACGAAATACAGATGTAACTCTGTGAGATGAATGAACAGAACACTAAGCAGTTTCTCAGAAAGCTTCTTTCCAGATTTCATCTGAGGATATTTCCTTTTTCACCATAGCCCTCTATGGGATTCCAAATATCACTTTGCCAATTCCACAAGAACTGTCTTAGCGAAAGGCTTCTTGAGGGAAAAGCTGTAACTCTGTGAGATGATTTCTCAGAACGCAAAGAAGTTTCTCAGAAAGCTTCTTTCTCTTTGTTATCGGAGGATATTTCCTTTGGCCCTATAGTCTTCAATGGGATACGAAATATCTGTTCTCAGATTCCACAGAAACAAGGCTTGCAAAGAGATCCACGAAATACAGATGTAACTCTGTGAGATGAATTAACAGAACACTAAGCAGTTTCTCAGAAAGCTTCTTTCCAGTTTTCATCTGAGGATATTTCCTTTTTCACCATAGCCCTCTATGGGCTTCCAAATATCACTTTGCCAATTCCACAAGAACTGTCTTAGCGAAAGGCTTCTTGAAGAGAAAGCTGTAACTCTGTGAGATGATTTCACAGAACCCAAAGAAGTTTCTCAGAAAGCATCTTTCTCTTTGTTACCGGAGGATATTTCCTTGGCCCTATAGTCTTCAAAGGGATTCGAAATGTCTGTTCTCAGATTCCACAGAAATAAGGCTAGCAAAGAGATCCACGTAATACAGATGTAACTCCTTGAGATGAATTAACAGAACACTAAGCAGTTTCTCAGAAAGTTTCTTTCCAGATTTCATCTGAGGATATTTCCTTTTTCACCATAGCCCTCTATGGGATTCCAAATATCACTTTGCCACTTCCACAAGAACTGTCTTAGTGAAAGGCTTCTTGAGGGGAAAGCTGTAACTCTGTGAGATGATTTCTCAGAACGCAAAGAAGTTTCTCAGAAAGCTTCTTTCTCTTCGTTATCGGAGGATATTTCCTTTGGCCCCATAGTCTTCAATGCGATCCGAAATATCTGTTCTCAGATTCCACAGAAATAAGGCTAGCAAAGAGATTCACGAAATACAGATGTAACTCTGTGAAATGAATTAACAGAACACTAAGCAGTTTCTCAGAAAGCTTCTTTCCAGATTTCATCTGAGGATATTTCCTTTTTCAACATAGGCCTCTATGGGCTTCCAAATATAACTTTGCCATTTCCACAAGAACTGTCTTAGCGAAAGGCTTCTTGAGAGGAAAGCTGTAACTCTGGGAGATGATTTCACAGAACACAAAGAAGTTTCTCAGAAAGATTCTTTCTCTTTGTAATCAGAGGATAGTCCCTTTGGCCCTATAGTCTTCAAAGGGATCTGAAATACCTGTTCTCAGATTCCACAGAAATAAGGCTAGCAAAGAAATCCACGAAATACAGATGTAACTCTGTGAGATGAATGAACATAACAGTAAGCAGTTTCTCAGAAAGCTTCTTTCCAGATTTCATCTGAGGATATTTCCTTTTTCACCATAGCCCTCTATGGGATTCCAAATATCACTTTGCCAATTCCACAAGAACTGTCTTAGCGAAAGGCTTCTTGAGGGGAAAGCTGTAACTCTGTGAGATGATTTCTCAGAACGCAAAGAAGTTTCTCAGAAAGCTTCTTTCTCTTTGTTATCGGAGGATATTTCCTTTGGCCCTATAGTCTTCAATGGGATACGAAATATCTGTTCTCAGATTCCACAGAAACAAGGCTAGCAAAGAGATCCACGAAATACAGATGTAACTCTGTGAGATGAATTAACAGAACACTAAGCAGTTTCTCAGAAAGCTTCTTTCCAGATTACATCTGAGGATATTTCCTTTTTCACCATAGCCCTCTATGGGCTTCCAAATATCACTTTGCCACTTCCACAAGAACTGTCTTAGCGAAAGGCTTCTTGAGGGGAAAGCTGTAACTCTGTGAGATGATTTCTCAGAACGCAAAGAAGTTCCTCAGAAAGCTTCTTTCTCTTCGTTATCGGAGGATATTTCCTTTGGCCCCATAGTCTTCAAAGCGATCCGAAATATCTGTTCTCAGATTCCACAGAAATAAGTCTAGCAAAGAGATTCACGAAATACAGATGTAAATCTGTGAGATGAATTAACAGAACACTAAGCAGTTTCTCAGAAAGCTTCTTTCCAGATTTCATCTGAGGATATTTCCTTTTTCACCATAGCCCTCTATGGCCTTCCAAGTATCACTTTGCCAGTTCCACAAGAACTGTCTTAACGAAAGGCTTCTTGAGAGGAAAGCTGTACCTCTGGAGATGATTTCACAGAACAAAAAGAAGTTTCTCAGAAAGCTTCTTTTTCTTTGTAATCAGAGGATATTTCCTTTGTCCCTATAGTCTTCAAAGGGATCTGAAATACTTGTTCTCAGATTCCACAGAAATAAGGCTAGCAAAGAGATCCACGAAATACAGATGTAACTCTGTGAGATGAATTAACAGAACACTAAGCAGTTTCTCAGAAAGCTTCTTTCCAGATTTCATCTGAGGATATTTCCTTTTTCACCACAGCCCACTATGGGCCTCCAAATATCACTTTGCCAATTCCACAAGAACTATCTTAGCGAAAGGCTTCTTGAGGGGAAAGGTGCAACTCTGTGAGATGATTTCACAGAACACAAAGAAGTTTCTCAGAAAGCTTCTTTCTCTTTATTATCGGAGGATATTTCCTTTGGCCCTGTAGTCTTAAAAGGGATCCGAAATATCTGTTCTCAGATTCCACAGAAATAAGGCTAGCAAAGTGATCCACGAAATGCAGATGTAACTCTGTGAGATGAATGAATAGAACACTAAGCAGTTTCTCAGAAAGCTTCTTTCCAGATTTCATCTGAGGATATTTCCTTTTTCACCATAGCCCTCTATGGGCTTCCAAATATCACTTTGCCAATTCCACAAGAACTGTCTTAGCGAAACGCTTCTTGAGGGGAAAGCTGTAACTCTGTGAGATGATTTCACAGAACACAAAGAAGTTTCTCAGAAAGCTTCTTTCTCTTTGTTATCGGAGGATATTTCCTTTGGCCCTATAGTCTTCAAAGGGATTCGAAATGTCTGTTCTCAGATTCCACAGAAATAAGGCTAGCAAAGATATACACGAATACAGATGTAACTCTGTGAGATGAATGAACAGAACACTAAGCAGTTTCTCAGAAAGCTTCTTTCCAGATTTCATCTGAGGATATTTCCTTTTTCACCATAGCCCTCTATGGGCTTCCAAATATCACTTTGCCAATTCCACAAGAACTGTCTTAGCGAAAGGCTTCTTGAGGGGAAAGCTGTAACTCTGTGAGATGATTTCTCAGAACGCAAAGACGTTTCTCAGAAAGCTTCTTTCTCTTCGTTATCGGAGGATATTTCCTTTGGCCCCATAGTCTTCAATGGGATCCGAAATATCTGTTCTCAGATTCCACAGAAATAAGGCTAGCAAAGAGATCCACGAAATACAGATGTAACTCTGTGAGATGAATTTACAGAACACTAAGCAGTTTCTCAGAAAGCTTCTTTCCAGATTTCATCTGAGGATATTTCCTTTTTCACCATAGCCCTCTATGGGCTTCCAAATATCACTTTGCCAATTCCACAAGAAGTGTCTTAGTGAAAGGCTTCTTGAGGGGAAAGCTGTAACTCTGTGAGATGATTTCACAGAACACAAAGAAGTTTCTCAGAAAGCTTCCTTCTCTTTGTTATTGGAAGACATTTCCTTTGGCCCTATAGTCTTCAATGGGATCCGAAATATCTGTTCTCAGATTCCACAGAAATAAGGCTAGCAAAGAGATCCACGAAATGCAGATGTAACTCTGTGAGATGAATTAACAGAACACTAAGCAGTTTCTCAGAAAGCTTCTTTACAGATTTCATCTGATGATATTTCCTTTTTCACCATTGCCCTCTATGGGCTTCCAAATATCACTTTGCCAATTCCACAAGAACTGTCTTAGCGAAAGGCTTCTTGAGGGGAAAGCTGTAACTCTGGGAGATGATTTCACAGAACACAAAGAAGTTTCTAAGAAAGCTTCTTTCTCTTTGTAATCGGAGGATATTTCCTTTGTCCCTATAGTCTTCAAAGGGATCTGATATACCTGTTCTCAGATTCCCCAGAAATAAGGCTAGCAAAGAGATCCACGAAATACAGATGTAACTCTGTGAGATGAATTAACAGAACACTAAGCAGTTTCTCAGAAAGCTTCTTTCCAGATTTCATCTGAGGATATTTCCTATTTCACCATAGCCCCCTAAGGGCTTCCAAATATCACTTTTCCAATTCCACAAGAACTGTCTTAGCGAAAGGCTTCTTCAGGGGAATGCTGTAACTCTGTGAGATGATTTCACAGAACACAAAGTAGTTTCTCAGAAAGCTTCTTTCTCTTTGTTATCGGAGGATATTTCCTTTGGCCCTGTAGTCTTCAAAGGGATCCGAAATATCTGTTCTCAGATTCCACAGAAATAAGGCTAGCAAAGATATCCACGAAATAAAGATGTAACTCTGTGAGACGAATTAACAGAACACTAAGAAGTTTCTCAGAAAGCTTCTTTCCAGATTTGATCTGAGGATATTTCCTTTTTCACCATAGCCCTCTAGGTGCTTCCAAATATCACTTTGCCAATTCCACAAGAAGTGTCTTAGCGAAAGGCTTCTTGAGGGGAAAGCTGTAACTCTGGGAGATGATTTCACAGAACACAAAGAAGTTTCTCAGAAAGCTTCTTTCTCTTTGTTATTGGAAGACATTTCCTTTGGCCCTATAGTCTTCAATGGGATCCGAAATATCTGTTCTCAGATTCCACAGAAATAAGGCTAGCAAAGAGTTCCACGAAATACAGATGTAACTCTGTGAGATGAATTAACAGAACACTAAGCAGTTTCTCAGAAAGCTTCTTTACAGATTACATCTGATGATATTTCCTTTTTCACCATAGCCCTCTATGGGCTTCCAAATATCACTTTGCCAATTCCACAAGAAGTGTCTTAGCGAAAGGCTTCTTGAGGGGAAAGCTGTAACTCTGTGAGATGATTTCTCAGAACGCAAAGTAGTTTCTCAGAAAGCTTCTTTCTCTTTGTTATCGGAGGATATTTCCTGTGGCCCCATTGTCTTCAATGGGATCCGAAATATCTGTTCTCAGATTCCACAGAAATAAGGCTAGCAAAGAGATCCACGAAATACAGATGTAAATCTGTGAGATGAATTAACAGAACACTAAGCAGTTTCTCAGAAAGCTTCTTTCCAGATTTCATCTGAGGATATTTCCTTTTTCACCATAGCCCTCTATGGGCTTCCAAATATCACTTTGCCAGTTCCACAAGAACTGTCTTAACGAAAGGCTTCTTGAGAGGAAAGCTGTACCTCTTGAGATGATTTCACAGAATACAAAGAAGTTTCTCAGAAAGCTTCTTTTTCTTTGTAATCAGAGGATATTTCCTTTGTCCCTATAGTCTTCAAAGGGATCTGAAATACTTGTTCTCAGATTCCACAGAAATAAGGCTAGCAAAGAGATCCACGAAATACAGATGTAACTCTGTGAGATGAATTAACAGAACACTAAGCAGTTTCTCAGAAAGCTTCTTTCCAGATTTCATCTGAGGATATTTCCTTTTTGACCACAGCCCACTATGGGCCTCCAAATATCACTTTGCCAATTCCACAAGAACTATCTTAGCGAAAGGCTTCTTGAGGGGAAAGATGTAACTCTGTGAGATGATTTCACAGAACACAAAGAAGTTTCTCAGAAAGCTTCTTTCTCTTTATTATCGGAGGATATTTCCTTTGGCCCTGTAGTCTTAAAAGGGATCCGAAATATCTGTTCTCAGATTCCACAGAAATAAGGCTAGCAAAGTGATCCACGAAATACAGATGTAACTCTGTGAGATGAATGAATAGAACACTAAGCAGTTTCTCAGAAAGCTTCTTTCCAGATTTCATCTGAGGATATTTCCTTTTTCACCATAGCCCCCTATGGGCTTCCAAATATCACTTTGCCAATTCCACAAGAACTGTCTTAGCGAAACGCTTCTTGAGGGGAAAGCTGTAACTCTGTGAGATGATTTCACAGAACACAAAGAAGTTTCTCAGAAAGCTTCTTTCTCTTTGTTATCGGAGGATATTTCCTTTGGCCCTATAGTCTTCAAAGGGATTCGAAATGTCTGTTCTCAGATTCCACAGAAATAAGGCTAGCAAAGATATACACGAATACAGATGTAACTCTGTGAGATGAATGAACAGAACACTAAGCAGTTTCTCAGAAAGCTTCTTTCCAGATTTCATCTGAGGATATTTCCTTTTTCACCATAGCCCTCTATGGGCTTCCAAATATCACTTTGCCAATTCCACAAGAACTGTCTTAGCGAAAGGCTTCTTGAGGGGAAAGCTGTAACTCTGTGAGATGATTTCTCAGAACGCAAATACGTTTCTCAGAAAACTTCTTTCTCTTCGTTATCGGAGGATATTTCCTTTGGCCCCATAGTCTTCAATGGGATCCGAAATATCTGTTCTCAGATTCCACAGAAATAAGGCTAGCAAAGAGATCCACGAAATACAGATGTAACTCTGTGAGATGAATTTACAGAACACTAAGCAGTTTCTCAGAAAGCTTCTTTCCAGATTTCATCTGAGGATATTTCCTTTTTCACCATAGCCCTCTATGGGCTTCCAAATATCACTTTGCGAATTCCACAAGAAGTGTCTTAGCGAAAGGCTTCTTGAGGGGAAAGCTGTAACTCTGTGAGATGATTTCACAGAACACAAAGAAGTTTCTCAGAAACCTTCTTTCTCTTTGTTATTGGAAGACATTTCCTTTGGCCCTATAGTCTTCAATGGGATCCGAAATATCTGTTCTCAGATTCCACAGAAATAAGGCTAGCAAAGAGATCCACGAAATACAGATGTAACTCTGTGAGATGAATTAACAGAACACTAAGCAGTTTCTCAGAAAGCTTCTTTACAGATTTCATCTGATGATATTTCCTTTTTCACCATAGCCCTCTATGGGCTTCCAAATATCACTTTGCCAATTCCACAAGAACTGTCTTAGCGAAAGGCTTCTTGAGGGGAAAGCTGTAACTCTGGGATATGATTTCACAGAACACAAAGAAGTTTCTAAGAAAGCCTCTTTCTCTTTGTAATCGGAGCATATTTCCTTTGTCCCTATAGTCTTCAAAGGGATCTGATATACCTGTTCTCAGATTCCCCAGAAATAAGGCTAGCAAAGAGATCCACGAAATACAGATGTAACTCTGTGAGATGAATGAACAGAACACTAAGCAGTTTCTCAGAAAGCTTCTTTCCAGATTTCATCTGAGGATATTTCCTATTTCACCATAGCCCCCTAAGGGCTTCCAAATATCACTTTTCCAATTCCACAAGAACTGTCTTAGCGAAAGGCTTCTTCAGGGGAAAGCTGTAACTCTGTGAGATGATTTCACAGAACACAAGGAAGTTTCTCAGAAAGCTTCTTTCTCTTTGTTATCGGAGAATATTTCCTTTGGCCCTGTAGTCTTCAATGGGATCCGAAATATCTGTTCTCAGATTCCACAGAAATAAGGCTAGCAAAGATATCCACGAAATAAAGATGTAACTCTGTGAGACGAATTAACAGAACACTAAGAAGTTTCTCAGAAAGCTTCTTTCCAGATTTGATCTGAGGATATTTCCTTTTTCACCATAGCCCTCTAGGTGCTTCCAAATATCACTTTGCCAATTCCACAAGAAGTGTCTTAGCGAAAGGCTTCTTGAGGGGAAAGCTGTAACTCTAGGAGATGATTTCACAGAACACAAAGAAGTTTCTCAGAAAGCTTCTTTCTCTTTGTTATTGGAAGACATTTCCTTTGGCCCTATAGTCTTCAATGGGATCCGAAATATCTGTTCTCAGATTCCACAGAAATAAGGCTAGCAAAGAGTTCCACGAAATACAGATGTAACTCTGTGAGATGAATTAACAGAACACTAAGCAGTTTCTCAGAAAGCTTCTTTACAGATTATATCTGATGATATTTCCTTTTTCAACATAGCCCTCTATGGGCTTCCAAATATCAATTTGCCAATTCCACAAGAAGTGTCTTAGCGAAAGGCTTCTTGAGGGGAATGCTGTAACTCTGTGAGATGATTTCACAGAACACAAAGAAGTTTCTAAGAAAGCTTCTTTCTCTTTGTAATCGGAGGATATTTCCTTTGTCCCTATAGTCTTCAAAGGGATCTGATATACCTGTTCTCAGATTCCACAGAAAAAAGGCTAGCAAAGAGATCCACGAAATGCAGATGTAACTCTGTGAGATGAATGAACAGAACACTAAGCAGTTTCTCAGAAAGCTTCTTTCCAGATTTCATATGAGGAAATTTCCTTTTTCACCATAGCCCTCTATGGGCTTCCAAATATCACTTTGCCAATTCCACAAAAACTGTCTTAGGGAAAGGCTTCTTGAGGGGAAAGCTGTAACTCTGTGAGGTGATTTCTCAGAACGCAAAGAAGTTTCTCAGAAAGCTTCTTTCTCTTTGTTATCGGAGGATATTTCCTTTGGCCCTATAGTCTTCAATAGGATCCGAAATATCTGTTCTCAGATTCCACAGAAATAAGGCTAGCAAAGAGATCCACGAAATACAGATGTAACTCTGTGAGATGAATTAACAGAACACTAAGCAGTTTCCAAGAAAGCTTCTTTCCAGATTTCATTTGAGGATATTTCCTTTTTCACCGTAGCCCTCTATGGGCTTCCAAATATCACTTTGCCAATTCCACAAGAAGTGTCTTAGCGAAAGTCTTCTTGAGGGGAAAGCTGTAACTCTGTGAGATGATTTCACAGAACACAAAGAAGTTTCTCAGAAAGCTTCTTTCTCTTTGTTATCGGAAGACATTTCCTTTGGCCCTATAGTCTTCAATGGGATCCGAAATATCTGCTCTCAGATTCCACAGAAATAAGGCTAGCAAAGAGATCCACGAAATACAGATGTAACTCTGTGACATGAATTAACAGAACACTAAGCAGTTTCTCAGAAAGCTTCTTTACATATTTCATCGGATGATATTTCCTTTTTCACCATTGCCCTCTATGGGCTTCCAAATATCACTTTGCCAATTCCACAAGAACTGTCTTAGGGAAAGGCTTCTTGAGGGGAAAGCTGTAACTCTGTGAGATGATTTCACAGAACACAAAGAAGTTTCTAAAAAAGCTTCTTTCTCTTTGTAATCGGAGGATATTTCCTTTGTACTTATAGTCTTCAAAGGGATCTGAAATACCTGTTCTCAGATTCCACAGAAATACGGCTATCAAAGAGATCCTCGAAATACAGAAGTAACTCTGTGAGATGAATTAACAGAACACTAAGCAATTTCTCAGAAAGCCTCTTTCCAGATTTCATCTGAGGATATTTCCTTTTTCACCATAGCCCTCTATGGGCTTCCAAATATCACTTTGCCAATTCCACAAGAACTGTCTTAGTGAAAGGCTTCTTGAGGGGAAAGCTGTAACTCTGTGAGATGATTTCACAGAACACAAAGAAGTTTCTCAGAAAGCTTCTTTCTCTTTGTTATCGGAGGTTATTTCCTTTGGCCATATAGTCTTCAAAGGGATCCGAAATATCTGTTCTCAGATTCCACAGAAATAAGGCTAGCAAAGATATCCACGAAATACAGATGTAACTCTGTGAGATGAATTAACAGAACACCAAGCCGTTTCTCAGAAAGCTTCTTTCCAGATTTCATCTGAGGATATTTCCTTTTCACCATAGCCCTCTATGGGATTCCAAATATCACTTTGCCAATTCCACAAGAACTGTCTTAGCGAAAGGCTTCTTGAGAGGAAAGCTGTAACTCTGGGAGATGATTTCACAGAACACAAAGAAGTTTCTCAGAAAGCTTCTTTCTCTTTGTAATCAGAGGATATTTCCTTTGGCCCTATAGTCTTCAAAGGGATCTGAAATACGTTTTCTCAGATTCCACAGAAATAAGGCTAGCAAAGAGATCCACGAAATACAGATGTAACTCTGTGAGATGAATTAACAGAACACTAAGCAGTTTCTCAGAAAGCTTCTTTCCAGATTTCATCTGAGGATATTTCCTTTTTCACCATAGCCCTCTAAGGGCTTCCAAATATCACTTTGCCAATTCCACAAGAACTGTCTTAGCGAAAGGCTTCTTGAGGGGAAAGCTGTAACTCTGTGAGATGATTTCACAGAACACAAAGAAGTTTCTCAGAAAGCTTCTTTCTCTTTGTTATCGGAGGATATTTCCTTTGGCCCTGTAGTCATCAAAGGGATCCGAACTATCTGTTCTCAGATTCCACAGAAATAAGGCTAGCAAAGATATCCACGAAATAAAGATGTAACTCTGTGAGATGAATTAACAGAACACTAAGCAGTTTCTCAGAAAGCTTCTTTCCAGATTTCATCTGAGGATATTTCCTTTTTCACCATAGCCCTCTATGGGCTTCCAAATATCACTTTGCCAATTCCACAAGAACTGTCTTAGCGAAAGGCTTCTTGAGGGGAAAGCTGTAACTCTGTGAGATGATTTCACAGAACACAAAGAAGTTTCTCAGAAAGCTTCTTTCTCTTTGTAATCAGAGGATATTTCCTTTGGCCCTTTAGTATTCAAAGGGATCTGAAATACCTGTTCTCAGATTCCACAGAAATAAGGCTAGCAAAGAGATGCACGAAATACAGATGTAACTCTGTGAGATGAATTAACAGAACACTAAGCAGTTTCTCAGAAACTTCTATCCAGATTTCATCTGAGGATATTTCCTTTTTCACCATAGCCCTCTAAGGGCTTCCAAATATCACTTTGCCAATTCCACAAGAACTGTCTTAGCGAAAGGCTTCTTGAGGGGAAAGGTGTAACTCTGTGAGATGATTTCACAGAACACAAAGAAGTTTCTCAGAAAGCTTCTTTCTCTTTGTTATTGGAAGACATTTCCTTTGGCCCTATAGTCTTCAATGGGATCCGAAATATCTGTTCTCAGATTCCACAGAAATAAGGCTAGCAAAGAGATCCACGAAATACAGATGTAACTCTATGAGATGAATTAACAGAACACTAAGCAGTTTCTCAGAAAGCTTCTTTACAGATTTCATCTGATGATATTTCCTTTTTCTCCATTGCCCTCTATGGGCTTCCAAATATCACTTTGCCAATTCCACAAGAACTGTCTTAGCGAAAGGCTTCTTGAGGGGAAAGCTGTAACTCTGTGAGATGATTTCACAGAACACAAAGAAGTTTCTAAGAAAGCTTCTTTCTCTTTGTAATCGGAGGATATTTCCTTTGGCCCTGTAGTCATCAAAGGGATCCGAACTATCTGTCCTCAGATTCCACAGAAATAAGGCTAGCAAAGATATCCACGAAATAAAGATGTAACTCTGTGAGATGAATTAACAGAACACTAAGCAGTTTCTCAGAAAGCTTCTTTCCAGATTTCATCTGAGGATATTTCCTTTTTCACCATAGCCCTCTATGGGCTTCCAAATATCACTTTGCCAATTCCACAAGAACTGTCTTAGCGAAAGGCTTCTTGAGGGGAAAGCTGTAACTCTGTGAGATGATTTCACAGAACACAAAGAAGTTTCTCAGAAAGCTTCTTTCTCTTTGTAATCAGAGGATATTTCCTTTGGCCCTTTAGTATTCAAAGGGATCTGAAATACCTGTTCTCAGATTCCACAGAAATAAGGCTAGCAAAGAGATGCACGAAATACAGATGTAACTCTGTGAGATGAATTAACAGAACACTAAGCAGTTTCTCAGAAACTTCTTTCCAGATTTCATCTGAGGATATTTCCTTTTTCACCATAGCCCTCTAAGGGCTTCCAAATATCACTTTGCCAATTCCACAAGAACTGTCTTAGCGAAAGGCTTCTTGAGGGGAAAGGTGTAACTCTGTGAGATGATTTCACAGAACACAAAGAAGTTTCTCAGAAAGCTTCTTTCTCTTTGTTATTGGAAGACATTTCCTTTGGCCCTATAGTCTTCAATGGGATCCGAAATATCTGTTCTCAGATTCCACAGAAATAAGGCTAGCAAAGAGATCCACGAAATACAGATGTAACTCTATGAGATGAATTAACAGAACACGAAGCAGTTTCTCAGAAAGCTTCTTTCCAGATTTCATCTGATGATGTTTCCTTTTTCTCCATTGCCCTCTATGGGCTTCCAAATATCACTTTGCCAATTCCACAAGAACTGTCTTAGCGAAAGGCTTCTTGAGGGGAAAGCTGTAACTCTGTGAGATGATTTCACAGAACACAAAGAAGTTTCTAAGAAAGCTTCTTTCTCTTTGTAATCGGAGGATATTTCCTTTGTCCCTATAGTCTTCAAAGGGATCTGATATACCTGTTCTCAGATTCCACAGAAATAAGGCTAGCAAAGAGATCCACGAAATACAGATGTAGCTCTGTGAGTTGAATGAACAGAACACTAAACAGTTTCTCAGAAAGCTTCTTTCCAGATTTCATCTGAGGATATTTCCTTTTTCACCATAGCCCTCTATGGGCTTCCAAATATCACTTTGCCAATTCCACAAGAACTGTCTTAGCGAAAGGCTTCTTGAGGGGAAAGCTGTAACTCTGTGAGATGATTTCTCAGAACGCAAAGAAGTTTCTCAGAAAGCTTCTTTCTCTTTATTATCGGAGGATATTTCCTTTGGCCCTGTAGTCTTCAATGGGATACGAAATATCTGTTCTCAGATTCCACAGAAATAAGGCTAGCAAAGAGATCCACGAAATACAGATGTAACTCTGTGAGATGAATTAACAGAACACTAAGCAGTTTCTCAGAAAGCTTCTTTCCAGATTTCATCTGAGGATATTTCCTTTTTCACCATAGCCCTCTATGGGCTTCCCAATATCACTTTGCCAATTCCACAAGAACTGTCTTAGCGACAGGCTTCTTGAGGGGAAAGCTGTAACTCTGTGAGATGATTTCACACAACACAAAGAAGTTTCTCAGAAAGCTTCTATCTCTTTGTTATCGGAAGGTATTTCCTTTGGCCCTATAGTCTTCAATGGGATTCGAAATGTCTGTTCTCAGATTCCACAGAAATAAGGCTAGCAAAGAGATCCACGAAATACAGATGTAACTCTGTGAGATGAATTAACCGAACACTAAGCAGTTTCTCAGAAAGCTTCTTTCCAGATTTCATCTGAGGATATTTCCTTTTTCACCATAGCCCTCTGTGGGCTTCCAAATATCACTTTGCCAATTCCACAAGAACTGTCTTAGCGAAAGGCTTCTTGAGGGGAAAGCTGTAACTCTGTGAGGTGATTTCATAGAAAACAAAGAAGTTTCTCAGAAAGCTTCCTTCTCTTTTTTATCGGAGTATATTTCCTTTGGCCCTAAGTCTTCAAAGGGATCCGAAATATCTGTTCTCAGATTCCACAGAAATAAGGCTGGCAAAGAGATCCACGAAATACAGATGTAACTCTGTGAGATGAATTAACAGAACACTAAGCAGTTTCTCAGAAAGCTTCTTTCCAGATTTCATCTGAGGATATTTCCTTTTTCACCATAGCCCTCTATAGGCTTCCAAATATCGCTTTGCCAATTCCACAAGAACTGTCTTAGCGAAAGACTTCTTGAGGGGAAAGCTGTAACTCTGTGAGATGATTTCACAGAACAGAAAGAAGTTTCTCAGAAAGCTTCTTTCTCTTTGTTATCGGAGGATATTTCCTTTGGCCCTGTAGTCTTCAAAGGGATCCGAAATATCTGTTCTCAGATTCCACAGAAATAAGGCTAGCAAAGATATCCACGAAATAAAGATGTAACTCTGTGAGATGAATTAACAGAACACTAAGCAGTTTCTCAGAAAGCTTCTTTCCAGATTTCATCTGAGGATATTTGCTTTTTCACCATAGCCCTCTATGGGCTTCCAAATATCACTTTGCCAATTCCACAAGAAGTGTCTTAGCGAAAGGCTTCTTGAGGGGAAAGATGTAACTCTGTGAGATGATTTCACAGAACACAAGGAAGTTTCTCAGAAAGCTTCTTTCTCTTTGTTATTGGAAGACATTTCCTTTGGCCCTATAGTCTTCAATGGGATCCGAAATATCTGTTCTCAGATTCCACAGAAATAAGGCTCGCAAAGAGATCCACGAAACACAGATGTAACTCTGTGAGATGAATTAACAGAACACTAAGGAGTATCTCAGAAAGCTTCTTTCCAGATTTCATCTGAGGATATTTCCTTTTTCACCATAGCCCTCTATAGGCTTCCAAATATCACTTTGCCAATTCCTCAAGAACTGTCTTAGCGAAAGGCTTCTTGAGGAGAAAGCTGTAACTCTGGAAGATGATTTCACAGAACACAAAAAAGTGTCTCAGAAAGCTTCTTTCTCTTTGTAATTGGAGGATATTTCCTTTGGCCCTATAATCTTCAAAGGGATCTGAAATACCTGTTCTCAGATTCCACAGAAATAAGGATACCAAAGAGATCCACGAAACACAGATGTAACTCTGTGAAATGAATTAACAGAACACTAAGCAGTTTCTCAGAAAGCTTCTTTCCAGATTTCATCTGAGGATATTTCCTTTTTCACCATAGCCCTCTATGGGCTTTCAAATATCACTTTGCCACTTCCACAAGAACTGTCTTAGCGAAAGGCTTCATGAGGGGAAAGCTGTAACTCTGTGAGATGATTTCACAGAACGCAAAGAAGTTTCTCAGAAAGCTTCTTTCTCTTTGTTATCGGAGGATATTTCCTTAGGCCCTATAGTCTTCAATGGGATCCGAAATATCTGTTCTCAGATTCCACAGAAATAAGGCTAGCAAAGATATCCACGAAATACAGATGTAACTCTGTGAGATGAATGAACAGAACACTAAGCAGTTTCTCAGAAAGCTTCTTTCCAGATTTCATCTGAGGATATTTCCTTTTTCAACATAGCCCTCTATGGGCTTCCAAATATCACTTTGCCAATTCCACAAGAACTGTCTTAGCGAAAGGCTTCTTGAGAGGAAAGCTGTAACTCTGTGAGATGATTTCACAGAACACAAAGAAGTTTCTCAGAAAGCTTCTTTCTCTTTGTTATCGGAGGATATTTCCTTTGACCCTGTAGTCTTCAAAGGGATCCGAAATATCTGTTCTCAGATTCCACAGAAATAAGGCTAGCAAAGATATCCACGAAATACAGATGTAACTCTGTGAGATGAATTAACCGAACACTAAGCAGTTTCTCAGAAAGCTTCTTTCCAGATTTCATCTGAGGATATTTCCTTTTTCACCATAGCCCTCTATGGGCTTCCAAATATCACTTTGCCAATTCCACAAGAACTGTCTTAGCGAAAGGCTTCTTGAGGGGAAAGCTGTAACTCTGTGAGATGATTTCTCAGAACGCAAAGAAGTTTCTCAGAAAGCTTCTTTCTCTTTGTTATCGGAGGATATTTCCTTTTGCCCTGTAGTCTTCAAAGGGATCCGAAATATCTGTTCACAGATTCCACAGAAATAAGGCTAGCTAAGATATCCACGAAATAAAGATGTAACTCTGTGAGATGAATTAACAGAACACTAAGCAGTTTCTCAGAAAGCTTCTTTCCAGATTTCATCTGAGGATATTTGCTTTTTCACCATAGCCCTCTATGGGCTTCCAAATATCACTTTGCCAATTCCACAAGAAGTGTCTTAGCGAAAGGCTTCTTGAGGGGAAAGCTGTAACTCTGTGAGATGATTTCACAGAACACAAAGAAGTTTCTCAGAAAGCTTCTTTCTCTTTGTTATTGGAACACATTTCCTTTGGCCCTATAGTCTTCAATGGGATCCGAAATATCTGTTCTCAGATTCCACAGAAATAAGGATAGCAAAGAGATCCACGAAATAGAGATGTAACTCTGTGAGATGAATTAACAGACCACTAAGCAGTTTCTCAGAAAGCTTCTTTACAGATTTCATCTGATGATATTTCCTTTTTCAGCATAGCCCTCTATGGGCTTCCAAATATCACTTTGCCAATTCCACAAGAACTGTCTTAGTGAAAGGCTTCTTGAGGGGAAAGCTGTATCTCTGTGAGATGATTTCACAGAACCCAAGGAAGTTTCTCAGAAAGCTTCTTTCTCTTTGTTATCGAAGGTTTTTTCCTTTGGCCCTAAAGTCTTCAAAGGGATCAGAAATATCTGTTCTCAGATTCCACAGAAATAAGGCTAGCAAAGAGATCCACGAAATACAGATGTAACTCTGTGAGATGAATTAACAGAACACTAAGCAGTTTCTCAGAAAGCTTCTTTCCAGATTTCATCTGAGGATATTTCCTTTTTCACCATAGCCCTCTATGGGCTTCCAAATATCACTTTGCCAATTCCACAAGAACTGTCTTAGCGAAAGTCTTCTTGAGGGGAAAGCTGTAACTCTGTGAGATGATGTCTCAGAACGCAAAGAAGTTTCTCAGAAAGCTTCTTTCTCTTTGTTATCGGAGGATATTTCCTTAGGCCCTATAGTCTTTAATGGGATCCGAAATATCTGTTCTCAGATTCCACAGAAATAAGGATAGCAAAGAGATCCACGAAATACAGATGTAACTCTGTGATATGAATGAACAGAACACTAAGCAGTTTCTCAGAAAGCTTCTTTCCAGATTTCATCTGAGGATATTTCCTTTTTCAGCATAGCCCTGTATGGGCTTCCAAATATCACTTTGCCAATTCCACAAGAACTGTCTTAGCGAAAGGCTTCTTGAGGGGAAAGCTGTAACTCTTTGAGAAGATTTCACAGAACACAAAGAAGTGTCTCAGAAAGCTTCTTTGTCTTTGTAATCGGATGATATTTCCTTTGGCCCTATAATCTTCAAAGGGATCAGAAATACCTGTTCTCAGATTCCACAGAAATAAGGCTACCAAAGAGATCCACGAAACAGAGATGTAACTCTGTGAAATGAATTAACAGAACACTAAGCAGTTTCTCAGAAAGCTTCTTTCCAGATTTCATCTGAGGATATTTCCTTTTTCACCATAACCCTCTATGGGCTTTCAAATATCATTTTGGCAATTCCAGAAGAACTGTCTTAGCGAAAGGCGTCTTGAGGGGAAAGCTGAAACTTTGTGAGATGATTTCACAGAACACAAAGAAGTTTCTCAGAAAGCTTCTTTCTCTTTGTTATCGGAAGATATTTCCTTTGGCCCTATAGTCTTCAATGGGATCCGAATTATCTGTTCTCTGATTCCACAGAAATAAGGCTAGCAAAGATATCCACGAAATACAGATGTAACACTGTGAGATGAATTAAGAGAAAACTAAGCAGTTTCTCAGAAAGCTTCTTTCCAGATTTCATCTGAGGATATCTCCTTTTTCACCATAGCCCTCTATGGGCTTCCAAATATCACTTTGCCAATTCCACAAGAACTGTCTTAGCGAAAGGCTTCTTGAGGGGAAAGCTGTAACTCTGTGAGATGATTTCACAGAACACAAAGAAGTTTCTCAGAAAGCTTCTTTCTCTTTGTTATTGGAAGACATTTCCTTTGGCCCTATAGTCTTCAATGGGATCCGAAATATCTGTTCTCAGATTCCACAGAAATAAGGCTAGCAAAGAGATCCACGAAATACAGATGTAACTCTATGAGATGAATTAACAGAACACGAAGCAGTTTCTCAGAAAGCTTCTTTCCAGATTTCATCTGATGATATTTCCTTTTTCTCCATTGCCCTCTATGGGCTTCCAAATATCACTTTGCCAATTCCACAAGAACTGTCTTAGCGAAAGGCTTCTTGAGGGGAAAGCTGTAACTCTGTGAGATGATTTCACAGAACACAAAGAAGTTTCTAAGAAAGCTTCTTTCTCTTTGTAATCGGAGGATATTTCCTTTGTCCCTATAGTCTTCAAAGGGATCTGATATACCTGTTCTCAGATTCCACAGAAATAAGGCTAGCAAAGAGATCCACGAAATACAGATGTAACTCTGTGAGTTGAATGAACAGAACACTAAACAGTTTCTCAGAAAGCTTCTTTCCAGATTTCATCTGAGGATATTTCCTTTTTCACCATAGCCCACTATGGGCTTCCCAATATCACTTTGCCAATTCCACAAGAACTGTCTTAGCGACAGGCTTCTTGAGGGGAAAGCTGTAACTCTGTGAGATGATTTCACAGAACACAAAGAAGTTTCTCAGAAAGCTTCTATCTCTTTGTTATCGGAAGGTATTTCCTTTGGCCCTATAGTCTTCAATGGGATCCGAAATACCTGTTCTCAGATTCCACAGAAATAAGGCTAGCAAAGATATCCACGAAATACAGATGTAACTCTGTGAGATGAATGAACAGAACACTAAGCAGTTTCTCAGAAAGCTTCTTTCCAGATTTCATCTGAGGATATTTCCTTTTTCACCATAGCCCTCTAAGGGATTCCAAATTTCACTTTGCCAATTCCACAAGAACTGTCTTAGTGAAAGGCTTCTTGAGGGGAAAGCTGTAACTCTGTGAGATGATTTCTCAGAACGCAAAGAAGTTTCTCAGAAAGCTTCTTTCTCTTTATTATCGGAGGATATTTCCTTTGGCCCTGTAGTCTTCAATGGGATACGAAATATCTGTTCTCAGATTCCACAGAAATAAGGCTAGCAAAGAGATCCACGAAATACAGATGTAACTCTGTGAGATGAATTAACAGAACACTAAGCAGTTTCTCAGAAAGCTTCTTTCCAGATTTCATCTGAGGATATTTCCTTTTTCACCATAGCCCTCTATGGGCTTCCCAATATCACTTTGCCAATTCCACAAGAACTGTCTTAGCGACAGGCTTCTTGAGGGGAAAGCTGTAACTCTGTGAGATGATTTCACACAACACAAAGAAGTTTCTCAGAAAGCTTCTATCTCTTTGTTATCGGAAGGTATTTCCTTTGGCCCTATAGACTTCAATGGGATTCGAAATGTCTGTTCTCAGATTCCACAGAAATAAGGCTAGCAAAGAGATCCACGAAATACAGATGTAACTCTGTGAGATGAATTAACCGAACACTAAGCAGTTTCTCAGAAAGCTTCTTTCCAGATTTCATCTGAGGATATTTCCTTTTTCACCATAGCCCTCTGTGGGCTTCCAAATATCACTTTGCCAATTCCACAAGAACTGTCTTAGCGAAAGGCTTCTTGAGGGGAAAGCTGTAACTCTGTGAGGTGATTTCATAGAAAACAAAGAAGTTTCTCAGAAAGCTTCCTTCTCTTTTTTATCGGAGTATATTTCCTTTGGCCCTAAGTCTTCAAAGGGATCCGAAATATCTGTTCTCAGATTCCACAGAAATAAGGCTGGCAAAGAGATCCACGAAATACAGATGTAACTCTGTGAGATGAATTAACAGAACACTAAGCAGTTTCTCAGAAAGCTTCTTTCCAGATTTCATCTGAGGATATTTCCTTTTTCACCATAGCCCTCTATAGGCTTCCAAATATCGCTTTGCCAATTCCACAAGAACTGTCTTAGCGAAAGACTTCTTGAGGGGAAAGCTGTAACTCTGTGAGATGATTTCACAGAACAGAAAGAAGTTTCTCAGAAAGCTTCTTTCTCTTTGTTATCGGAGGATATTTCCTTTGGCCCTGTAGTCTTCAAAGGGATCCGAAATATCTGTTCTCAGATTCCACAGAAATAAGGCTAGCAAAGATATCCACGAAATAAAGATGTAACTCTGTGAGATGAATTAACAGAACACTAAGCAGTTTCTCAGAAAGCTTCTTTCCAGATTTCATCTGAGGATATTTGCTTTTTCACCATAGCCCTCTATGGGCTTCCAAATATCACTTTGCCAATTCCACAAGAAGTGTCTTAGCGAAAGGCTTCTTGAGGGGAAAGATGTAACTCTGTGAGATGATTTCACAGAACACAAGGAAGTTTCTCAGAAAGCTTCTTTCTCTTTGTTATTGGAAGACATTTCCTTTGGCCCTATAGTCTTCAATGGGATCCGAAATATCTGTTCTCAGATTCCACAGAAATAAGGCTCGCAAAGAGATCCACGAAACACAGATGTAACTCTGTGAGATGAATTAACAGAACACTAAGGAGTATCTCAGAAAGCTTCTTTCCAGATTTCATCTGAGGATATTACCTTTTTCACCATAGCCCTCTATAGGCTTCCAAATATCACTTTGCCAATTCCTCAAGAACTGTCTTAGCGAAAGGCTTCTTGAGGAGAAAGCTGTAACTCTGGAAGATGATTTCACAGAACACAAAAAAGTGTCTCAGAAAGCTTCTTTCTCTTTGTAATTGGAGGATATTTCCTTTGGCCCTATAATCTTCAAAGGGATCTGAAATACCTGTTCTCAGATTCCACAGAAATAAGGATACCAAAGAGATCCACGAAACACAGATGTAACTCTGTGAAATGAATTAACAGAACACTAAGCAGTTTCTCAGAAAGCTTCTTTCCAGATTTCATCTGAGGATATTTCCTTTTTCACCATAGCCCTCTATGGGCTTTCAAATATCACTTTGCCACTTCCACAAGAACTGTCTTAGCTAAAGGCTTCATGAGGGGAAAGCTGTAACTCTGTGAGATGATTTCACAGAACGCAAAGAAGTTTCTCAGAAAGCTTCTTTCTCTTTGTTATTGGAGGATATTTCCTTAGGCCCTATAGTCTTCAATGGGATCCGAAATATCTGTTCTCAGATTCCACAGAAATAAGGCTAGCAAAGATATCCACGAAATACAGATGTAACTCTGTGAGATGAATGAACAGAACACTAAGCAGTTTCTCAGAAAGCTTCTTTCCAGATTTCATCTGAGGATATTTCCTTTTTCAACATAGCCCTCTATGGGCTTCCAAATATCACTTTGCCAATTCCACAAGAACTGTCTTAGCGAAAGGCTTCTTGAGAGGAAAGCTGTAACTCTGTGAGATGATTTCACAGAACACAAAGAAGTTTCTCAGAAAGCTTCTTTCTCTTTGTTATCGGAGGATATTTCCTTTGACCCTGTAGTCTTCAAAGGGATCCGAAATATCTGTTCTCAGATTCCACAGAAATAAGGCTAGCAAAGATATCCACGAAATACAGATGTAACTCTGTGAGATGAATTAACCGAACACTAAGCAGTTTCTCAGAAAGCTTCTTTCCAGATTTCATCTGAGGATATTTCCTTTTTCACCATAGCCCTCTATGGGCTTCCAAATATCACTTTGCCAATTCCACAAGAACTGTCTTGGCGAAAGGCTTCTTGAGGGGAAAGCTGTAACTCTGTGAGATGATTTCTCAGAACGCAAAGAAGTTTCTCAGAAAGCTTCTTTCTCTTTGTTATCGGAGGATATTTCCTTTTGCCCTGTAGTCTTCAAAGGGATCCGAAATATCTGTTCTCAGATTCCACAGAAATAAGGCTAGCTAAGATATCCACGAAATAAAGATGTAACTCTGTGAGATGAATTAGCAGAACACTAAGCAGTTTCTCAGAAAGCTTCTTTCCAGATTTCATCTGAGGATATTTGCTTTTTCACCATAGCCCTCTATGGGCTTCCAAATATCACTTTGCCAATTCCACAAGAAGTGTCTTAGCGAAAGGCTTCTTGAGGGGAAAGCTGTAACTCTGTGAGATGATTTCACAGAACACAAAGAAGTTTCTCAGAAAGCTTCTTTCTCTTTGTTATTGGAACACATTTCCTTTGGCCCTATAGTCTTCAATGGGATCCGAAATATCTGTTCTCAGATTCCACAGAAATAAGGATAGCAAAGAGATCCACGAAATAGAGATGTAACTCTGTGAGATGAATTAACAGACCACTAAGCAGTTTCTCAGAAAGCTTCTTTACAGATTTCATCTGATGATATTTCCTTTTTCACCATAGCCCTCTATGGGCTTCCAAATATCACTTTGCCAATTCCACAAGAACTGTCTTAGTGAAAGGCTTCTTGAGGGGAAAGCTGTATCTCTGTGAGATGATTTCACAGAACCCAAAGAAGTTTCTCAGGAAGCTTCTTTCTCTTTGTTATCGAAGGTTTTTTCCTTTGGCCCTAAAGTCTTCAAAGGGATCAGAAATATCTGTTCTCAGATTCCACAGAAATAAGGCTAGCAAAGAGATCCACGAAATACAGATGTAATTCTGTGAGATGAATGAACAGAACATTAAGCAGTTTCTCAGAAAGCTTCTTTCCAGATTTCATCTGAGGATATTTCCTTTTTCACCATAGCCCTCTATGGGCTTCCAAATATCACTTTGCCAATTCCACAAGAACTGTCTTAGCGAAAGTCTTCTTGAGGGGAAAAGCTGTAACTCTGTGAGATGATGTCTCAGAACGCAAAGAAGTTTCTCAGAAAGCTTCTTTCTCTTTGTTATCGGAGGATATTTCCTTAGGCCCTATAGTCTTTAATGGGATCCGAAATATCTGTTCTCAGATTCCACAGAAATAAGGATAGCAAAGAGATCCACGAAATACAGATGTAACTCTGTGATATGAATGAACAGAACACTAAGCAGTTTCTCAGAAAGCTTCTTTCCAGATTTCATCTGAGGATATTTCCTTTTTCACCATAGCCCTCTATGGGCTTCCAAATATCGCTTTGCCAATTCCACAAGAACTGTCTTAGCGAAAGGCTTCTTGAGGGGAAAGCTGTAACTCTTTGAGAAGATTTCACAGAACACAAAGAAGTGTCTCAGAAAGCTTCTTTGTCTTTGTAATCGGATGATATTTCCTTTGGCCCTATAATCTTCAAAGGGATCAGAAATACCTGTTCTCAGATTCCACAGAAATAAGGCTACCAAAGAGATCCACGAAACAGAGATGTAACTCTGTGAAATGAATTAACAGAACACTAAGCAGTTTCTCAGAAAGCTTCTTTCCAGATTTCATCTGAGGATATTTCCTTTTTCACCATAACCCTCTATGGGCTTTCAAATATCATTTTGGCAATTCCAGAAGAACTCTCTTAGCGAAAGGCGTCTTGAGGGGAAAGCTGAAACTTTGTGAGATGATTTCACAGAACACAAAGAAGTTTCTCAGAAAGCTTCTTTCTCTTTGTTATCGGAAGATATTTCCTTTGGCCCTATAGTCTTCAATGGGATCCGAATTATCTGTTCTCTGATTCCACAGAAATAAGGCTAGCAAAGATATCCACGAAATACAGATGTAACACTGTGAGATGAATTAAGAGAAAACTAAGCAGTTTCTCAGAAAGCTTCTTTCCAGATTTCATCTGAGGATATCTCCTTTTTCACCATAGCCCTCTATGGGCTTCCAAATATCACTTTGCCACTTCCACAAGAACTGTCTTAGCGAAAGGCTTCTTGAGGGGAAAGGTGTAACTCTGTGAGATGATTTCACAGAACACAAAGAAGTTTCTCAGAAAGCTTCTTTCTCTTTGTTATTGGAAGACATTTCCTTTGGCCCTATAGTCTTCAATGGGATCCGAAATATCTGTTCTCAGATTCCACAGAAATAAGGCTAGCAAAGAGATCCACGAAATACAGATGTAACTCTATGAGATGAATTAACAGAACACGAAGCAGTTTCTCAGAAAGCTTCTTTCCAGATTTCATCTGATGATATTTCCTTTTTCTCCATTGCCCTCTATGGGCTTCCAAATATCACTTTGCCAATTCCACAAGAACTGTCTTAGCGAAAGGCTTCTTGAGGGGAAAGCTGTAACTCTGTGAGATGATTTCACAGAACACAAAGAAGTTTCTAAGAAAGCTTCTTTCTCTTTGTAATCGGAGGATATTTCCTTTGTCCCTATAGTCTTCAAAGGGATCTGATATACCTGTTCTCAGATTCCACAGAAATAAGGCTAGCAAAGAGATCCACGAAATACAGATGTAACTCTGTGAGTTGAATGAACAGAACACTAAACAGTTTCTCAGAAAGCTTCTTTCCAGATTTCATCTGAGGATATTTCCTTTTTCACCATAGCCCTCTATGGGCTTCCCAATATCACTTTGCCAATTCCACAAGAACTGTCTTAGCGACAGGCTTCTTGAGGGGAAAGCTGTAACTCTGTGAGATGATTTCACAGAACACAAAGAAGTTTCTCAGAAAGCTTCTATCTCTTTGTTATCGGAAGGTATTTCCTTTGGCCCTATAGTCTTCAATGGGATCCGAAATACCTGTTCTCAGATTCCACAGAAATAAGGCTAGCAAAGATATCCACGAAATACAGATGTAACTCTGTGAGATGAATGAACAGAACACTAAGCAGTTTCTCAGAAAGCTTCTTTCCAGATTTCATCTGAGGATATTTCCTTTTTCACCATAGCCCTCTAAGGGATTCCAAATTTCACTTTGCCAATTCCACAAGAACTGTCTTAGTGAAAGGCTTCTTGAGGGGAAAGCTGTAACTCTGTGAGATGATTTCTCAGAACGCAAAGAAGTTTCTCAGAAAGCTTCTTTCTCTTTATTATCGGAGGATATTTCCTTTGGCCCTGTAGTCTTCAATGGGATACGAAATATCTGTTCTCAGATTCCACAGAAATAAGGCTAGCAAAGAGATCCACGAAATACAGATGTAACTCTGTGAGATGAATTAACAGAACACTAAGCAGTTTCTCAGAAAGCTTCTTTCCAGATTTCATCTGAGGATATTTCCTTTTTCACCATAGCCCTCTATGGGCTTCCCAATATCACTTTGCCAATTCCACAAGAACTGTCTTAGCGACAGGCTTCTTGAGGGGAAAGCTGTAACTCTGGGAGATGATTTCACACAACACAAAGAAGTTTCTCAGAAAGCTTCTATCTCTTTGTTATCGGAAGGTATTTCCTTTGGCCCTATAGTCTTCAATGGGATTCGAAATGTCTGTTCTCAGATTCCACAGAAATAAGGCTAGCAAAGAGATCCACGAAATACAGATGTAACTCTGTGAGATGAATTAACCGAACACTAAGCAGTTTCTCAGAAAGCTTCTTTCCAGATTTCATCTGAGGATATTTCCTTTTTCACCATAGCCCTCTGTGGGCTTCCAAATATCACTTTGCCAATTCCACAAGAACTGTCTTAGCGAAAGGCTTCTTGAGGAGAAAGCTGTAACTCTGTGAGATGATTTCACAGAAAACAAAGAAGTTTCTCAGAAAGCTTCCGTCTCTTTTTTATCAGAGTATATTTCCTTTGGCCCTATAGACTTCAAAGGGATCCGAAATATCTGTTCTCAGATTCCACAGAAATAAGGCTGGCAAAGAGATCCACGAAATAAAGATGTAACTCTGTGAGATGAATTAACAGAACACTAAGCAGTTTCTCAGAAACCTTCTTTCCAGATTTCATCTGAGGATATTTCCTTTGTCACCATAGCCCTCTATGGACTTCCAAATATCACTTTGCCAATTCCACAAGAACTGTCTTAGCGAAAGGCTTCTTGAGGGGAAAGATGTAACTCTGTGAGATGATTTCACAGAACACAAAGAAGTTCCTCAGAAAGCTTCTTTCTCTTTGTTATCGGAGGATATTTTCTTTGGCCCTATACTCTTCAAAGGGATCCGAAATATCTGTTCTCAGATTCCACAAAAATAAGGCTAGAAAAGAGATCCACGAAATACAGATGTAACTCTGTGAGATGAATTAACAGAACACTAAGCAGTTTCTCAGAAAGCTTCTTTCCAGATTTCATCTGAGGATATTTCCTTTTTCACCATAGCCCTCTATGGGCTTCCAAATATCGCTTTGCCAATTCCACAAGAACTGTCTTAGCGAAAGGCTTCTTGAGGGGAAAGCTGTAACTCTGTGAGATGATTTCACAGAACAGAAAGAAGTTTCTCAGAAAGCTTCTTTCTCTTTGTTATCGGAGGATATTTCCTTTGGCCCTGTAGTCTTCAAAGGGATCCGAAATATCTGTTCTCAGATTCCACAGAAATAAGGCTAGCAAAGATATCCACGAAATAAAGATGTAACTCTGTGAGATGAATTAACAGAACACTAAGCAGTTTCTCAGAAAGCTTCTTTCCAGATTTCATCTGACGATATTTGCTTTTTCACCATAGCCCTCTATGGGCTTCCAAATATCACTTTGCCAATTCCTCAAGAACTGTCTTAGCGAAAGGCTTCTTGAGGGGAAAGCTGTAACTCTGGGAGATGATTTCACAGAACACAAAGAAGTGTCTCAGAAAGCTTCTTTCTCTTTGTAATCGGATGATATTTCCTTTGGCCCTATAATCTTCAAAGGGATCTGAAATACCTGTTCTCAGATTCCACAGAAATAAGGCTACCAAAGAGATCCACGAAACAGAGATGTAACTCTGTGAAATGAATTAACAGAACACTAAGCACTTTCTCAGAAAGCTTCTTTCCAGATTTCATCTGAGGATATTTCCTTTTTCACCATAGCCCTCTATGGGCTTCCAAATATCACTTTGCCACTTCCACAAGAACTGTCTTAGCGAAAGGCTTCATGAGGGGAAAGCTGTAACTCTGTGAGATGATTTCACAGAACGCAAAGAAGTTTCTCAGAAAGCTTCTTTCTCTTTGTTATCGGAGGATATTTCCTTAGGCTCTATAGTCTTCAATGGGATCCGAAATATCTGTTCTCAGATTCCACAGAAATAAGGCTTGCAAAGAGATCCACGAAATAGAGATGTAACTCTGTGAGATGAATGAACAGAACACTAAGCAGTTTCTCAGAAAGCTTCTTTCCAGATTTCATCTGAGGATATTTCCTTTTTCACCATAGCCCTCTATGGGCTTCCAAATATCACTTTGCCAATTCCACAAGAACTGTCTTAGCGAAAGGCTTCTTGAGGGGAAAGCTGTAACTCTGTGAGATGATTTCTCAGAACGCAAAGAAGTTTCTCAGAAAGCTTCTTTCTCTTTGTTATCGGAGGATATTTCCTTTCGCCCTGTAGTCTTCAAAGGGATCCGAAATATCTGTTCTCAGATTCCACAGAAATAAGGCTAGCTAAGATATCCACGAAATAAAGATGTAACTCTGTGAGATGAATTAACAGAACACTAAGCAGTTTCTCAGAAAGCTTCTTTCCAGATTTCATCTGAGGATATTTCCTTTTTCACCATAGCCCTCTATGGGCTTCCAAATATCACTTTGCCAATTCCACAAGAAGTGTCTTAGCGAAAGGCTTCTTGAGGGGAAAGCTGTAACTCTGTGAGATGATTTCACAGAACGCAAAGAAGTTTCTCAGAAAGCTTCTTTCTCTTTGTTATCGGAGGATATTTCCATTGGCCTTATAGTCTTCAATGGGATGCGAAATATCTGTTATCAGATTCCACAGAAATAAGGCTAGCAAAGAGATCCACGAAACACAGACGTAACTCTGTGAGATGAATTAACAGAACAGTAAGGATTTTCTCAGAGAGCTTCTTTCCAGATTTCATCTGAGGATATTTCCTTTTTAACCCTAGCCCTCTATGGGCTTCCAAATATCACTTTGCCAATTCCTCAAGAACTGTCTTAGCGAAAGGCTTCTTGAGGGGAAAGCTGTAACTCTGGGAGATGATTTCACAGAACACAAAGAAGTGTCTCAGAAAGCTTCTTTCTCTTTGTAATCGGATGATATTTCCTTTGGCCCTATAATCTTCAAAGGGATCTGAAATACCTGTTCTCAGATTCCACAGAAATAAGGCTACCAAAGAGATCCACGAAACAGAGATGTAACTCTGTGAAATGAATTAACAGAACACTAAGCAGTTTCTCAGAAAGCTTCTTTCCAGATTTCATCTGAGGATATTTCCTTTTTCACCATAACCCTCTATGGGCTTTCAAATATCACTTTGGCAATTCCAGAAGAACTGTCTTAGCGAAAGGCGTCTTGAGGGGAAAGCTGAAACTCTGTGAGATGATTTCACAGAACACAAAGAAGTTTCTCAGAAAGCTTCTTTCTCTTTGTTATCGGAAGATATTTCCTTTGGCCCTATAGTCTTCAATGGGATCCGAATTATCTGTTCTCTGATTCCACAGAAATAAGGCTAGCAAAGATATCCACGAAATACAGATGTAACACTGTGAGATGAATGAACAGAACACTAAGCAGTTTCTCAGAAAGCTTCTTTCCAGATTTCATCTGAGGATATTTCCATTTTCACCATAGCCCTCTATGGGCTTCCATATATCACTTTGCCAATTCCACAAGAACTGTCTTAGTGAAAGGCTTCTTTAGGGGAAAGCTGTAACTCTGTGAGATGATTTCACAGAACACAAAGAAGTTTCTCAGAAAGCTTCTTTCTCTTTGTTATCGAAGGTTTTTTCCTTTGGCCCTAAAGTCTTCAAAGGGATCAGAAATATCTGTTCTCAGATTCCACAGAAATAAGGCTAGCAAAGAGATCCACGAAATACAGATGTAACTCTGTGAGATGAATTAACAGAACACTAAGCAGTTTCTCAGAAAGCTTCTTTCCAGATTTCATCTGAGGATATTTCCTTTTTCACCATAGCCCTCTATGGGCTTCCAAATATCACTTTGCCAATTCCACAAGAACTGTCTTAGCGAAAGGCTTCTTGAGAGGAAAGCTGCAACTCTGTGAGATGATTTCACAGAACATTAAGAAGTTTCTCAGAAAGCTTCTTTCTCTTTGTTATCGGAGGATATTTCCTTTGGCCCTGTAGTCTTCAAAGGGATCCGAAATATCTGTTCTCAGATTCCACAGAAATAAGGCTAGCAAAGATATCCACGAAATAAAGATGTAACTCTGTGAGATGAATTAACAGAACACTAAGCAGTTTCTCAGAAAGCTTCTTTCCAGATTTCATCTGAGGATATTTCCTTTTTCACCATAGCCCTCTATGGGCTTCCAAATATCACTTTGCCAATTCCACAAGAAGTGTCTTAGCGAAAGGCTTCTTGAGGGGAAAGCTGTAACTCTGTGAGATGATTTCACAGAACACAAGGAAGTTTCTCAGAAAGCTTCTTTCTCTTTGTTATTGGAAGACATTTTCTTTGGCCCTATAGTCTTCAATGGGATCCGAAATATCTGTTCTCAGATTCCACAGAAATAAGGCTCGCAAAGAGATCCACGAAACACAGATGTAACTCTGTGAGATGAATTAACAGAACACTAAGGAGTATCTCAGAAAGCTTCTTTCCAGATTTCATCTGAGGATATTTCCTTTTTCACCATAGCCCTCTATAGGCTTCCAAATATCACTTTGCCAATTCCTCAAGAACTGTCTGACCGAAAGGCTTCTTGAGGGGAAAGCTGTAACTCTGGAAGATGATTACACAGAACACAAAAAAGTGTCTCAGAAAGCTTCTTTCTCTTTGTAATTGGAGGATATTTCCTTTGGCCCTATAATCTTCAAAGGGATCTGAAATACCTGTTCTCAGATTCCACAGAAATAAGGCTACCAAAGAGATCCACGAAACACAGATGTAACTCTGTGAAATGAATTAACAGAACACTAAGCAGTTTCTCAGAAAGCTTCTTTCCAGATTTCATCTGAGGATATTTCCTTTTTCACCATAGCCCTCTATGGGCTTTCAAATATCACTTTGCCACTTCCACAAGAACTGTCTTAGCGAAAGGCTTCATGAGGGGAAAGCTGTAACTCTGTGAGATGATTTCACAGAACGCAAAGAAGTTTCTCAGAAAGCTTCTTTCTCTTTGTTATCAGAGGATATTTCCTTAGGCCCTATAGTCTTCAATGGGATCCGAAATATCTGTTCTCAGATTCCACAGAAATAAGGCTAGCTAAGATATCCACGAAATAAAGATGTAACTCTGTGAGATGAATTAACAGCACACTAAGCAGTTTCTCAGAAAGCTTCTTTCCAGATTTCATCTGAGGATATTTGCTTTTTCATCATAGCCCGCTATGGGCTTCCAAATATCACTTTGCCAATTCCACAATAAGTGTCTTAGCGAAAGGCTTCTTGAGGGGAAAGCTGTAACTCTGTGAGATGATTTCACAGAACACAAAGAAGTTTCTCAGAAAGCTTCTTTCTCTTTGTTATTGGAACACATTTCCTTTGGCCCTATAGTCTTCAATGGGATCCGAAATATCTGTTCTCAGATTCCACAGAAATAAGGCTAGCAAAGAGATCCACGAAATAGAGATGTAACTCTGTGAGATGAATTAACAGAACACTAAGCAGTTTCTCAGAAAGCTTCTTTACAGATTTCATCTGATGATATTTCCTTTTTCACCCTTACCCTCTATGGGCTTCCAAATATCACTTTGCCAATTCCACAAGAACTGTCTTAGCGAAAGGCTTCTTGAGGAGAAAGCTGTAACTCTGTGAGATGATTTCACAGAAAACAAAGAAGTTTCTCAGAAAGCTTCCGTCTCTTTTTTATCAGAGTATATTTCCTTTGGCCCTATAGACTTCAAAGGGATCCGAAATATCTGTTCTCAGATTCCACAGAAATAAGGCTGGCAAAGAGATCCACGAAATAAAGATGTAACTCTGTGAGATGAATTAACAGAACACTAAGCAGTTTCTCAGAAACCTTCTTTCCAGATTTCATCTGAGGATATTTCCTTTGTCACCATAGCCCTCTATGGACTTCCAAATATCACTTTGCCAATTCCACAAGAACTGTCTTAGCGAAAGGCTTCTTGAGGGGAAAGATGTAACTCTGTGAGATGATTTCACGGAACACCAAGAAGTTCCTCAGAAAGCTTCTTTCTCTTTGTTATCGGAGGATATTTTCTTTGGCCCTATACTCTTCAAAGGGATCCGAAATATCTGTTCTCAGATTCCACAAAAATAAGGCGAGAAAAGAGATCCACGAAATACAGATGTAACTCTGTGAGATGAATTAACAGAACACTAAGCAGTTTCTCAGAAAGCTTCTTTCCAGATTTCATCTGAGGATATTTCCTTTTTTAACCATAGCCCTCTATGGGCTTCCAAATATCACTTTGCCAATTCCACAAGAAGTGTCTTAGCGAAAGGCTTCTTGAGGGGAAAGCTGTAACTCTGTGAGATGATTTCACAGAACGCAAAGAAGTTTCTCAGAAAGCTTCTTTCTCTTTGTTATCGGAGGATATTTCCATTGGCCTTATAGTCTTCAATGGGATGCGAAATATCTGTTATCAGATTCCACAGAAATAAGGCTAGCAAAGAGATCCACGAAACACAGACGTAACTCTGTGAGATGAATTAACAGAACAGTAAGGAGTTTCTCAGAAAGCTTCTTTCCAGATTTCATCTGAGGATATTTCCTTTTTCACCCTAGCCCTCTATGGGCTTCCAAATATCACTTTGCCAATTCCTCAAGAACTGTCTTAGCGAAAGGCTTCTTGAGGGGAAAGCTGTAACTCTGGGAGATGATTTCACAGAACACAAAGAAGTGTCTCAGAAAGCTTCTTTCTCTTTGTAATCGGATGATATTTCCTTTGGCCCTATAATCTTCAAAGGGATCTGAAATACCTGTTCTCAGATTCCACAGAAATAAGGCTACCAAAGAGATCCACGAAACAGAGATGTAACTCTGTGAAATGAATTAACAGAACACTAAGCAGTTTCTCAGAAAGCTTCTTTCCAGATTTCATCTGAGGATATTTCCTTTTTCACCATAACCCTCTATGGGCTTTCAAATATCACTTTGGCAATTCCAGAAGAACTGTCTTAGCGAAAGGCGTCTTGAGGGGAAAGCTGAAACTCTGTGAGATGATTTCACAGAACACAAAGAAGTTTCTCAGAAAGCTTCTTTCTCTTTGTTATCGGAAGATATTTCCTTTGGCCCTATAGTCTTCAATGGGATCCGAATTATCTGTTCTCTGATTCCACAGAAATAAGGCTAGCAAAGATATCCACGAAATACAGATGTAACACTGTGAGACGAATGAACAGAACACTAAGCAGTTTCTCAGAAAGCTTCTTTCCAGATTTCATCTGAGGATATTTCCATTTTCACCATAGCCCTCTATGGGCTTCCATATATCACTTTGCCAATTCCACAAGAACTGTCTTAGTGAAAGGCTTCTTTAGGGGAAAGCTGTAACTCTGTGAGATGATTTCACAGAACACAAAGAAGTTTCTCAGAAAGCTTCTTTCTCTTTGTTATCGAAGGTTTTTTCCTTTGGCCCTAAAGTCTTCAAAGGGATCAGAAATATCTGTTCTCAGATTCCACAGAAATAAGGCTAGCAAAGAGATCCACGAAATACAGATGTAACTCTGTGAGATGAATTAACAGAACACTAAGCAGTTTCTCAGAAAGCTTCTTTCCAGATTTCATCTGAGGATATTTCCTTTTTCACCATAGCCCTCTATGGGCTTCCAAATATCACTTTGCCAATTCCACAAGAACTGTCTTAGCGAAAGGCTTCTTGAGAGGAAAGCTGCAACTCTGTGAGATGATTTCACAGAACACAAAGAAGTTTCTCAGAAAGCTTCTTTCTCTTTGTTATCGGAGGATATTTCCTTTGGCCTTATAGTCTTCAAAGGGATCCGAAATATCTGTTCTCAGCTTCCACAAAAATAAGGCTAGCAAAGAGATCCACGAAATACAGATGTAACTCTGTGAGATGAATTAACCGAACACTAAGCAGTTTCTCAGAAAGCTTCTTTCCAGATTTCATCTGAGGATATTTCCTTTTTCACCATAGCCCTCTGTGGGCTTCCAAATATCACTTTGCCAATTCCACAAGAACTGTCTTAGCGAAAGGCTTCTTGAGGGGAAAGCTGTAACTCTGTGAGGTGATTTCATAGAAAACAAAGAAGTTTCTCAGAAAGCTTCCTTCTCTTTTTTATCGGAGTATATTTCCTTTGGCCCTATAGTCTTCAAAGGGATCCGAAATATCTGTTCTCATATTCCACAGAAATAAGGCTGGCAAAGAGATCCACGAAATACAGATGTAACTCTGTGAGATGAATTAACAGAACACTAAGCAGTTTCTCAGAAAGCTTCTTTCCAGATTTCATCTGAGGATATTTCCTTTTTCACCATAGCCCTCTATGGGCTTCCAAATATCGCTTTGCCAATTCCACAAGAACTGTCTTAGCGAAAGGCTTCTTGAGGGGAAAGCTGTAACTCTGTGAGATGATTTCACAGAACAGAAAGAAGTTTCTCAGAAAGCTTCTTTCTCTTTGTTATCGGAGGATATTTCCTTTGGCCCTGTTGTCTTCAATGGGATCCGAAATATCTGTTCTCAGATTCCACAGAAATAAGGCTCGCAAAGAGATCCACGAAACACAGATATAACTCTGTGAGATGAATTAACAGAACACTAAGGAGTATCTCAGAAAGCTTCTTTCCAGATTTCATCTGAGGATATTTCCTTTTTCACCATAGCCCTCTATAGGCTTCCAAATATCACTTTGCCAATTCCTCAAGAACTGTCTGACCGAAAGGCTTCTTGAGGGGAAAGCTGTAACTCTGGAAGATGATTTCACAGAACACAAAAAAGTGTCTCAGAAAGCTTCTTTCTCTTTGTAATTGGAGGATATTTCCTTTGGCCCTATAATCTTCAAAGGGATCTGAAATACCTGTTCTCAGATTCCACAGAAATAAGGCTACCAAAGAGATCCACGAAACACAGATGTAACTCTGTGAAATGAATTAACAGAACACTAAGCAGTTTCTCAGAAAGCTTCTTTCCAGATTTCATCTGAGGATATTTCCTTTTTCACCATAGCCCTCTATGGGCTTTCAAATATCACTTTGCCACTTCCACAAGAACTGTCTTAGCGAAAGGCTTCATGAGGGGAAAGCTGTAACTCTGTGAGATGATTTCACAGAACGCAAAGAAGTTTCTCAGAAAGCTTCTTTCTCTTTGTTATCGGAGGATATTTCCTTTCGCCCTGTAGTCTTCAAAGGGATCCGAAATATCTGTTCTCAGATTCCACAGAAATAAGGCTAGCTAAGATATCCACGAAATAAAGATGTAACTCTGTGAGATGAATTAACAGAACACTAAGCAGTTTCTCAGAAAGCTTCTTTCCAGATTTCATCTGAGGATATTTGCTTTTTCATCATAGCCCTCTATGGGCTTCCAAATATCACTTTGCCAATTCCACAATAAGTGTCTTAGCGAAAGGCTTCTTGAGGGGAAAGCTGTAACTCTGTGAGATGATTTCACAGAACACAAAGAAGTTTCTCAGAAAGCTTCTTTCTCTTTGTTATTGGAACACATTTCCTTTGGCCCTATAGTCTTCAATGGGATCCGAAATATCTGTTCTCAGATTCCACAGAAATAAGGCTAGCAAAGAGATCCACGAAATAGAGATGTAACTCTGTGAGATGAATTAACAGAACACTAAGCAGTTTCTCAGAAAGCTTCTTTACAGATTTCATCTGATGATATTTCATTTTTCACCCTTACCCTCTATGGGCTTCCAAATATCACTTTGCCAATTCCACAAGAACTGTCTTAGCGAAAGGCTTCTTGAGGAGAAAGCTGTAACTCTGTGAGATGATTTCACAGAAAACAAAGAAGTTTCTCAGAAAGCTTCCGTCTCTTTTTTATCAGAGTATATTTCCTTTGGCCCTATAGACTTCAAAGGGATCCGAAATATCTGTTCTCAGATTCCACAGAAATAAGGCTGGCAAAGAGATCCACGAAATAAAGATGTAACTCTGTGAGATGAATTAACAGAACACTAAGCAGTTTCTCAGAAACCTTCTTTCCAGATTTCATCTGAGGATATTTCCTTTGTCACCATAGCCCTCTATGGACTTCCAAATATCACTTTGCCAATTCCACAAGAACTGTCTTAGCGAAAGGCTTCTTGAGGGGAAAGATGTAACTCTGTGAGATGATTTCACAGAACACAAAGAAGTTCCTCAGAAAGCTTCTTTCTCTTTGTTATCGGAGGATATTTTCTTTGGCCCTATACTCTTCAAAGGGATCCGAAATATCTGTTCTCAGATTCTACAAAAATAAGGCTAGAAAAGAGATCCACGAAATACAGATGTAACTCTGTGAGATGAATTAACAGAACACTAAGCAGTTTCTCAGAAAGCTTCTTTCCAGATTTCATCTGAGGATATTTCCTTTTTCACCATAGCCCTCTATGGGCTTCCAAATATCACTTTGCCAATTCCACAAGAAGTGTCTTAGCGAAAGGCTTCTTGAGGGGAAAGCTGTAACTCTGTGAGATGATTTCACAGAACGCAAAGAAGTTTCTCAGAAAGCTTCTTTCTCTTTGTTATCGGAGGATATTTCCATTGGCCTTATAGTCTTCAATGGGATGCGAAATATCTGTTATCAGATTCCACAGAAATAAGGCTAGCAAAGAGATCCACGAAACACAGACGTAACTCTGTGAGATGAATTAACAGAACAGTAAGGAGTTTCTCAGAAAGCTTCTTTCCAGATTTCATCTGAGGATATTTCCTTTTTAACCCTAGCCCTCTATGGGCTTCCAAATATCACTTTGCCAATTCCTCAAGAACTGTCTTAGCGAAAGGCTTCTTGAGGGGAAAGCTGTAACTCTGGGAGATGATTTCACAGAACACAAAGAAGTGTCTCAGAAAGCTTCTTTCTCTTTGTAATCGGATGATATTTCCTTTGGCCCTATAATCTTCAAAGGGATCTGAAATACCTGTTCTCAGATTCCACAGAAATAAGGCTACCAAAGAGATCCACGAAACAGAGATGTAACTCTGTGAAATGAATTAACAGAACACTAAGCAGTTTCTCAGAAAGCTTCTTTCCAGATTTCATCTGAGGATATTTCCTTTTTCACCATAACCCTCTATGGGCTTTCAAATATCACTTTGGCAATTCCAGAAGAACTGTCTTAGCGAAAGGCGTCTTGAGGGGAAAGCTGAAACTCTGTGAGATGATTTCACAGAACACAAAGAAGTTTCTCAGAAAGCTTCTTTCTCTTTGTTATCGGAAGATATTTCCTTTGGCCCTATAGTCTTCAATGGGATCCGAATTATCTGTTCTCTGATTCCACAGAAATAAGGCTAGCAAAGATATCCACGAAATACAGATGTAACACTGTGAGATGAATGAACAGAACACTAAGCAGTTTCTCAGAAAGCTTCTTTCCAGATTTCATCTGAGGATATTTCCTTTTTCACCATAGCCCTCTATGGGCTTCCATATATCACTTTGCCAATTCCACAAGAACTGTCTTAGTGAAAGGCTTCTTTAGGGGAAAGCTGTAACTCTGTGAGATGATTTCACAGAACACAAAGAAGTTTCTCAGAAAGCTTCTTTCTCTTTGTTATCGAAGGTTTTTTCCTTTGGCCCTAAAGTCTTCAAAGGGATCAGAAATATCTGTTCTCAGATTCCACAGAAATAAGGCTAGCAAAGAGATCCACGAAATACAGATGTAACTCTGTGAGATGAATTAACAGAACACTAAGCAGTTTCTCAGAAAGCTTCTTTCCAGATTTCATCTGAGGATATTTCCTTTTTCACCATAGCCCTCTATGGGCTTCCAAATATCACTTTGCCAATTCCACAAGAACTGTCTTAGCGAAAGGCTTCTTGAGAGGAAAGCTGCAACTCTGTGAGATGATTTCACAGAACACAAAGAAGTTTCTCAGAAAGCTTCTTTCTCTTTGTTATCGGAGGATATTTCCTTTGGCCTTATAGTCTTCAAAGGGATCCGAAATATCTGTTCTCAGCTTCCACAAAAATAAGGCTAGCAAAGAGATCCACGAAATACAGATGTAACTCTGTGAGATGAATTAACCGAACACTAAGCAGTTTCTCAGAAAGCTTCTTTCCAGATTTCATCTGAGGATATTTCCTTTTTCACCATAGCCCTCTGTGGGCTTCCAAATATCACTTTGCCAATTCCACAAGAACTGTCTTAGCGAAAGGCTTCTTGAGGGGAAAGCTGTAACTCTGTGAGGTGATTTCATAGAAAACAAAGAAGTTTCTCAGAAAGCTTCCTTCTCTTTTTTATCGGAGTATATTTCCTTTGGCCCTATAGTCTTCAAAGGGATCCGAAATATCTGTTCTCATATTCCACAGAAATAAGGCTGGCAAAGAGATCCACGAAATACAGATGTAACTCTGTGAGATGAATTAACAGAACACTAAGCAGTTTCTCAGAAAGCTTCTTTCCAGATTTCATCTGAGGATATTTCCTTTTTCACCATAGCCCTCTATGGGCTTCCAAATATCGCTTTGCCAATTCCACAAGAACTGTCTTAGCGAAAGGCTTCTTGAGGGGAAAGCTGTAACTCTGTGAGATGATTTCACAGAACAGAAAGAAGTTTCTCAGAAAGCTTCTTTCTCTTTGTTATCGGAGGATATTTCCTTTGGCCCTGTTGTCTTCAATGGGATCCGAAATATCTGTTCTCAGATTCCACAGAAATAAGGCTCGCAAAGAGATCCACGAAACACAGATATAACTCTGTGAGATGAATTAACAGAACACTAAGGAGTATCTCAGAAAGCTTCTTTCCAGATTTCATCTGAGGATATTTCCTTTTTCACCATAGCCCTCTATAGGCTTCCAAATATCACTTTGCCAATTCCTCAAGAACTGTCTGACCGAAAGGCTTCTTGAGGGGAAAGCTGTAACTCTGGAAGATGATTTCACAGAACACAAAAAAGTGTCTCAGAAAGCTTCTTTCTCTTTGTAATTGGAGGATATTTCCTTTGGCCCTATAATCTTCAAAGGGATCTGAAATACCTGTTCTCAGATTCCACAGAAATAAGGCTACCAAAGAGATCCACGAAACACAGATGTAACTCTGTGAAATGAATTAACAGAACACTAAGCAGTTTCTCAGAAAGCTTCTTTCCAGATTTCATCTGAGGATATTTCCTTTTTCACCATAGCCCTCTATGGGCTTTCAAATATCACTTTGCCACTTCCACAAGAACTGTCTTAGCGAAAGGCTTCATGAGGGGAAAGCTGTAACTCTGTGAGATGATTTCACAGAACGCAAAGAAGTTTCTCAGAAAGCTTCTTTCTGTTTGTTATCGGAGGATATTTCCTTAGGCCCTATAGTCTTCAATGGGATCCGAAATATCTGTTCTCAGATTCCACAGAAATAAGGCTTGCAAAGAGATCCACGAAATACAGATGTAACTCTGTGAGATGAATGAACAGAACACTAAGCAGTTTCTCAGAAAGCTTCTTTCCAGATTTCATCTGAGGATATTTCCTTTTTCACCATAGCCCTCTATGGGCTTCCAAATATCACTTTGCCAATTCCACAAGAACTGTCTTAGCGAAAGGCTTCTTGAGGGGAAAGCTGTAACTCTGTGAGATGATTTCTCAGAACGCAAAGAAGTTTCTCAGAAAGCTTCTTTCTCTTTGTTATCGGAGGATATTTCCTTTCGCCCTGTAGTCTTCAAAGGGATCCGAAATATCTGTTCTCAGATTCCACAGAAATAAGGCTAGCTAAGATATCCACGAAATAAAGATGTAACTCTGTGAGATGAATTAACAGAACACTAAGCAGTTTCTCAGAAAGCTTCTTTCCAGATTTCATCTGAGGATATTTGCTTTTTCATCATAGCCCTCTATGGGCTTCCAAATATCACTTTGCCAATTCCACAAGAAGTGTCTTAGCGAAAGGCTTCTTGAGGGGAAAGCTGTAACTCTGTGAGATGATTTCACAGATCACAAAGAAGTGTCTCAGAAAGCTTCTTTCTCTTTGTTATTGGAAGACATTTCCTTTGGCCCTATAGTCTTCAATGGGATCCGAAATATCTGTTCTCAGATTCCACAGAAATAAGGCTAGCAAAGAGATCCACGAAATAGAGATGTAACTCTGTGAGATGAATTAACAGAACACTAAGCAGTTTCTCAGAAAGCTTCTTTACAGATTTCATCTGATGATATTTCCTTTTTCACCCTTACCCTCTATGGGCTTCCAAATATCACTTTGCCAATTCCACAAGAACTGTCTTAGTGAAAGGCTTCTTGAGGGGAAAGCTGTATCTCTGTGAGATGATTTCACAGAACACAAAGAAGTTTCTCAGAAAACTTCTTTCTCTTTGTTATTGAAGGTTTTTTCCTTTGGCCCTAAAGTCTTCAATGGGATCAGAAATATCTGTTCTTAGATTCCACAGAAATAAGGCTAGCAAAGAGATCCACGAAATACAGATGTAACTCTGTGAGATGAATTAACAGAACACTAAGCAGTTTCTCAGAAAGCTTCTTTCCAGATTTCATCTGAGGATATTTCCTTTTTCACCATGGCCCTCTATGGGCTTCCAAATATCACTTTGCCAATTCCACAAGAACTGTCTTAGCGAAAGTCTTCTTGAGGGGAAAGCTGTAACTCTGTGAGATGATGTCTCAGAACGCAAAGAAGTTTCTCAGAAAGCTTCTTTCTCTTTGTTATCAGAGGATATTTCCTTAGGCCCTATAGTCTTTAATGGGATCCGAAATATCTGTTCTCAGATTCCACAGAAATAAGGCTAGCAAAGAGATCCACGAAATACAGATGTAACTCTGTGATATGAATGAACAGAACACTAAGCAGTTTCTCAGAAATCTTCTTTCCAGATTTCATCTGAGGATATTTCCTTTTTCACCATAGCCCTCTATGGGCTTCCAAATATCACTTTGCCAATTCCACAAGAACTGTCTTAGCGAAAAGCTTCTTGAGAGGAAAGCTGTAACTCTGTGAGATGATTTCACAGAACACAAAGAAGTTTCTCAGAAAGCTTCCTTCTCTTTTTTATCGGAGTATATTTCCTTTGGCCCTATAGTCTTCAAAGGGATCCGAAATATCTGTTCTCACATTCCACAGAAATAAGGCTGGCAAAGAGATCCACGAAATACAGATGTAACTCTGTGAGATGAAAGAACAGAACACTAAGCAGTTTCTCAGAAAGCTTCTTTCCAGATTTCATCTGAGGATATTTCCTTTTTCAGCATAGCCCTCTATGGGCTTCCAAATATCACTTTGCCAATTCCACAAGAACTGTCTTAGCGAAAGGCTTCTTGAGGGGAAAGCTGTAACTCTGTGAGATGATTTCTCAGAACGCAAAGAAGTTTCTCAGAAAGCTTCTTTCTCTTTGTTATCGGAGGATATTTCCTTTGGCCCTGTAGTCTTCAAAGGGATCCGAAATATCTGTTCTCAGATTCCACAGAAATAAGGCTAGCAAAGATATCCACGAAATAAAGATGTAACTCTGTGAGATGAATTAACAGAACACTAAGCAGTTTCTCAGAAAGCTTCTTTCCAGATTTCATCTGAGGATATTTGCTTTTTCAACATAGCCCTCTATGGGCTTCCAAATATCACTTTGCCAATTCCACAAGAAGTGTCTTAGCGAAAGGCTTCTTGAGGGGAAAGCTGTAACTCTGTGAGATGATTTCACAGAACACAAAGAAGTTTCTCAGAAAGCTTCTTTCTCTTTGTTATTGGAAGACATTTCCTTTGGCCCTATAGTCTTCAATGGGATCCGAAATATCTGTTCTCAGATTCCACAGAAATAAGGCTAGCAAAGAGATCCACGAAACACATATGTAACTCTGTGAGATGAATTAACAGAACACTAAGGAGTATCTCAGAAAGCTTCTTTCCAGATTTCATTTGAGGATATTTCCTTTTTCACCATAGCCCTCTATAGGCTTCCAAATATCACTTTGCCAATTCCTCAAGAACTGTCTTAGCGAAAGGCTTCTTGAGGGGATAGCTGTAACTCTGGTAGATGATTTCACAGAACACAAAGAAGTGTCTCAGAAAGCTTCTTTCTCTTTTTAATCGGAGGATATTTCATTTGGCCCTATAATCTTCAAAGGGATCTGAAATACCTGTTCTCAGATTCCACAGAAATAAGGCTACCAAAGAGATCCACGAAGCACAGATGAAACTCTGTGAAATGAATTAACAGAACACTAAGCAGTTTCTCAGAAAGCTTCTTTCCAGATTTCATCTGAGGATATTTCCTTTTTCACCATAGCCCTCTATGGGCTTTCAAATATCACTTTGCCAATTCCAGAAGAACTGTCTTAGCCAAAGGCTTCTTGAGGGGAAAGCTGTAACTCTGTGAGATGATTTCACAGAACGCAAAGAAGTTTCTCAGAAAGCTTCTTTCTCTTTGTCATCGGAGGATATTTCCTTAGGCCCTATAGTCTTCAATGGGATCCGAAATATCTGTTCTCAGATTCCACAGAAATAAGGCTAGCAAGGAGATCCACGAAATACAGATGTAACTCTGTGAGATGAATGAACAGAACACTAAGCAGTTTCTCAGAAAGCTTCTTTCCAGATTTCATCTGAGGATATTTCCTTTTTCAACATAGCCCTCTATGGGCTTCCAAATATCACTTTGCCAATTCCACAAGAACTGTCTTAGCGAAAGGCTTCTTGAGAGGAAAGCTGTAACTCTGTGAGATGATTTCACAGAACACAAAGAAGTTTCTCAGAAAGCTTCTTTCTCTTTGTTATCGGAAGATATTTCCTTTGGCCCTATAGTCTTCAATGGGATCCGAATTATCTTTTCTCAGATTCCACAGAAATAAGGCTAGCAAAGAGATCCACGAAATACAGATATAACTCTGTGAGATGAATGAACAGAACACTAAGCAGTTTCTCAGAAAGCTTCTTTCCAGATTTCATCTGAGGATATTTCCTTTTTCACCATAGCCCTCTATGGGCTTCCAAATATCACTTTGCCAATTCCACAAGAACTGTCTTAGCGAAAGGCTTCTTGAGGGGAAAGCTGTAACTCTGTGAGATGATTTCACAGAACACAAAGAAGTTTCTCAGAAAGCTTCTTTCTCTTTGTTATCGGAAGATATTTCCTTTGGCCCTATAGTCTTCAATGGGATCCGAATTATCTGTTCTCAGATTCCACAGAAATAAGGCTAGCAAAGATATCCACGAAATACAGATGTAACACTGTGAGATGAATGAACGGAACACTAAGCAGTTTCTCAGAAAGCTTCTTTCCAGATTTCATCTGAGGATATTTCCTTTTTCACCATAGCCCTCTATGGGCTTCCAAATATCACTTTGCCAATTCCACAAGAACTGTCCTAAGGAAAGGCTTCTTGAGGGGAAAGCTGTAACTCTGTGAGATGATTTCACAGAACAGAAAGAAGTTTCTCATAAAGCTTCTTTCTCTTTGTTATCGAAGGTTTTTTCCTTTGGCCCTAAAGTCTTCAAAGGGATCAGAAATATCTGTTCTCAGATTCCACAGAAATAAGGCTAGCAAAGAGATCCACGAAATACAGATGTAACTCTGTGGGATGAATTAACAGAACACTAAGCAGTTTCTCAGAAAGCTTCTTTCCAGATTTCATCTGAGGATATTTCCTTTTTCACCATAGCCCTCTATGGGCTTCCAAATATCACTTTGCCAATTCCACAAGAACTGTCTTAGCGAAAGGCTTCTTGAGGGGAAAGCTGTAACTCTGTGAGACGATTTCACAGAAAACAAAGAAGTTTCTCAGAAAGCTTCCTTCTCTTTTTTATCGGAGTATATTTCCTTTGGCCCTATAGTCTTCAAAGGGATCCGAAATATCTGTTCTCAGATTCCACAGAAAGAAGGCTGGCAAAGAGATCCACGAAATACAGATGTAACTCTGTGAGATGAATTAACAGAACACTAAGCAGTTTCTCAGAAAGCTTCTTTCCAGATTTCATCTGAGGATATTTCCTTTTTCACCATAGCCCTCAAAGGGCTTCCAAATATCGCTTTGCCAATTCCACAAGAACTGTCTTAGCGAAAGGCTTCTTGAGGGGAAAGCTGTAACTCTGTGAGATGATTTCTCAGAACGCAAAGAAGTTTCTCAGAAAGCTTCTTTCTCTTTGTTATCGGAGGATATTTCCTTTGGCCCTGTAGTCTTCAAAGGGATCCGAAATATCTGTTCTCAGATTCCACAGAAATAAGGCTAGCAAAGATATACACGAAATAAAGATGTAACTCTGTGAGATGAATTAACAGAACACTAAGCAGTTTCTCAGAAAGCTTCTTTCCAGATTTCATCTGAGGATATTTCCTTTTTCAGCATAGCCCTCTATGGGCTTCCAAATATCACTTTGCCAATTCCACAAGAAGTGTCTTAGCGAAAGGCTTCTTGAGGGGAAAGCTGTAACTCTGTGAGATGATTTCACAGAACACAAAGAAGTTTCTCAGGAAGCTTCTTTCTCTTTGTTATCAGAGGATATTTCCTTTGGACCTATAGTCTTCAAAGGGATCCGAAATATCTGTTCTCAGATTCCACAAAAATAAGGCTAGCAAAGAGATCCACGAAATACAGATGTAACTCTGTGAGATGAATTAACCGAACACTAAGCAGTTTCTCAGAAAGCTTCTTTCCAGATTTCATCTGAGGATATTTCCTTTTTCACCATAGCCCTCTATCGGCTTCCATATATCACTTTGCCAATTCCACAACAACTGTCTTAGCGAAAGGCTTCTTTAAGGGAAAGCTGTAACTCGAGGAGATGATTTCACAGAACACAAAAAAGTGTCTCAGAAAGCTTCTTTCTCTTTGTAATCGGAGGATATTTTCTTTGGCCCTATAATCTTCAAAGGGATCTGAAATACCTGTTCTCAGATTCCACAGAAATAAGGCTACCAAAGAGATCCACGAAACACAGATGTAACTCTGTGAAATGAATTAACAGAACACTAAGCAGTTTCTCAGAAAGCTTCTTTCCAGATTTCATCTGAGGATTTTTCCTTTTTCACCATAGCCCTCTATGGGCTTCCAAATATCACTTTGCCAATTCCACAAGAACTGTCTTAGCGAAAGGCTTCTTGAGAGGAAAGCTGTAACTCTGTGAGATGATTTCACAGAACACAAAGAAGTTTCTCAGAAAGCTTCTTTCTCTTTGTTATCGAAGTATATTTCCTTTGGCCCTATAGTCTTCAAAGGGATCCGAAATATCTGTTCTCAGATTCCACAAAAATAAGGCTAGCAAAGAGATCCACGAAATACAGATGTAACTCTGTGAGATGAATTAACCGAACACTAAGCAGTTTCTCAGAAAGCTTCTTTCCAGATTTCATCTGAGGATATTTCCTTTTTCAGCATAGCCCTCTATGGGCTTCCAAATATCACTTTGCCAATTCCACAAGAACTGTCTTAGGGAAAGGCTTCTTGAGGGGAAAGCTGTAACTCTGTGTGATGATTTCTCAGAACGCAAAGAAGTTTCTCAGAAAGCTTCTTTCTCTTTGTTATCGGAGGATATTTCCTTTGGCCCTGTAGTCTTCAAAGGGATCCGAAATATCTGTTCTCAGATTCCACAGAAATAAGGCTAGCTAAGATATCCACGAAATAAAGATGTAACTCTGTGAGATGAATTAACAGAACACTAAGCAGTTTCTAAGAAAGCTTCTTTTCAGATTTCATCTGAGGATATTTGCTTTTTCACCATAGCCCTCTAAGGGCTTCCAAATATCACTTTGCCAATTCCACAAGAAGTGTCTTAGCGAAAGGCTTCTTGAGGGGAAAGCTGTAACTCTGTGAGATGATTTCTCAGAACGCAAAGAAGTTTCTCAGAAAGCTTCTTTCTCTTTGTTATCGGAGGATATTTCCTTTGGCCCTGTAGTCTTCAATGGGATCCGAAATATCTGTTCTCAGATTCCACAGAAATAAGGCTAGCAAAGAGATCCACGAAATACAGATGTAACTCTGTGAGAGGAATTAACAGAACACTAAGCAGTTTCTCAGAAAGCTTCTTTCCAGATTTCATCTGATGATATTTCCTTTTTCACCATTACCCTCTATGGGCTTCCAAATATCACTTTGCCAATTCCACAAGAACTGTCTTAGTGAAAGGCTTCTTGAGGGGAAAGCTGTAACTCTGTGAGATGATTTCACAGAACACAAAGAAGTTTCTCAGAAAGCTTCTTTCTCTTTGTTATCGAAGGTTTTTTCCTTTGGCCCTAAAGTCTTCAAAGGGATCAGAAATGTCTGTTCTCAGATTCCACAGAAATAAGGCTAGCAAAGAGATCCACGAAATACAGATGTAACTCTGTGAGATGAATTAACAGAACACTAAGCAGTTTCTCAGAAAGCTTCTTTCCAGATTTCATCTGAGGATATTTCCTTTTTCACCATAGCCCCCTATGGGCTTCCAAATATCACTTTGCCAATTCCACAAGAACTGTCTTAGCGAAAGTCTTCTTGAGGGGAAAGCTGTAACTCTGTGAGATGATTTCTCAGAACGCAAAGAAGTTTCTCAGAAAGCTTCTTTCTCTTTGTTATCGGAGGATATTTCCTTAGGCCCTATAGTCTTTAAAGGGATCCGAAATATCTGTTCTCAGATTCCACAGAAATAAGGCTATCAAAGATACCCACGAAATAAAGATGTAATTCTGTGAGATGAATTAACACAACACTAAGCAGTTTCTCAGAAAGCTTCTTTCCAGATTTCATCTGAGGATATTTGCTTTTTCACCATAGCCCTCTAAGGGCTTCCAAATATCACTTTGCCAATTCCACAAGAAGTGTCTTAGCGAAAGGCTTCTTGAGGGGAAAGCTGTAACTCTGTGAGATGATTTCTCAGAACGCAAAGAAGTTTCTCAGAAAGCTTCTTTCTCTTTGTTATCGGAGGATATTTCCTTTGGCCCTGTAGTCTTCAATGGGATCCGAAATATCTGTTCTCAGATTCCACAAAAATAAGGCTAGCAAAGAGATCCACGAAATACAGATGTAACTCTGTGAGATGAATTAACCGAACACTAAGCAGTTTCTCAGAAAGCTTCTTTCCAGATTTCATCTGAGGATATTTCCTTTTTCACCATAGCCCTCTATCGGCTTCCATATACCACTTTGCCAATTACACAACAACTGTCTTAGCGAAAGTCTTCTTGAGGGGAAAGCTGTAACTCTGTGAGATGATTTCACAGAAAACAAAGAAGTTTCTCATCAAGCTTCCTTCTCTTTTTTATCGGAGTATATTTCCTTTGGCCCTATAGTCTTCAAAGGGATCCGAAATATCTGTTCTCAGATTCCACAGAAATAAGGCTAGCAAAGATATCCACGAAATAAAGATGTAACTCTGTGAGACGAATTAACAGAACACTAAGCAGTTTCTCAGAAAGCTTCTTTCCAGATTTCATCTGAGGATATTTGCTTTTTCACCATAGCCCTCTATGGACTTCCAAATATCACTTTGCCAATTCCACAAGAACTGTCTTAGCGAAAGGCTTCTTGAGAGGAAAGCTGTAACTCTGTGAGATGATTTCACAGAACACAAAGAAGTTTCTCAGAAAGCTTCTTTCTCTTTGTTATCGGAGGATATTTCCTTTGGCCCTATAGTCTTCAATGGGATCCGAAATATCTGTTCTCAGAATCCACAAAAATAAGGCTAGCAAAGAGATCCACGAAATACAGATGTAACTCTGTGAGATGAATTAACCGAACACTAAGCAGTTTCTCAGAAAGCTTCTTTCCAGATTTCATCTGAGGATATTTCCTTTTTCACCATAGCCCTCTATGGGCTTCCAAATATCACTTTGCCAATTCGACAAGAACTGTCTTAGCGAAAGGCTTCTTGAGGGGAAAGCTGTAACTCTGTGAGATGATTTCTCAGAAGGCAAAGAAGTTTCTCAGAAAGCTTCTTTCTCTTCTTTATCGGAGGATATTTCCTTTGGCCCCAAAATCTTCAATGGGATCCGAAATATCTGTTCTCAGATTCCACAGAAATAAGGCTAGCAAAGATATCCACGAAATACAGATGTAACTCTGTGAGATGAATTAACAGAACACTAAGCAGTTTCTCAGAAAGCTTCTTTCCAGATTTCATCTGAGGATATTTCCTTTTTCACCATAGCCCTCTATGGGCTTCGAAATATCACTTTGCCAGTTCCACAAGAACTGTCTTAGCGAAAGGATTCTAGAGAGGAAAGCTGTAACTCTGTGAGATGATTTCACAGAACACATAGAAGTTTCTCAGAAAGCTTCTTTCTCTTTGTTATCGGAGGATATTTCCTTTGGCCCTGTAGTCTCAAAGGGATCCGAAATATCTGTTCTCAGATTCCACAGAAATAAGGCTAGCAAAGAGATCCACGAAATACAGATGTAACTCTGTGAGATGAATGAACAGAACACTAAGCAGTTTCTGAGAAAGCCTCTTGCCAGATTTCATCTGAGGATATTTCCTTTTTCACCATAGCCCTCTATGGGCTTCCAAATATCACTTTGCCAATTCCATAAGAACTGTCTTAGCGAAAGGCTTCTTGAGGGGAAAGCTGTAAATCTGTGAGATGATTTCACAGAAAACAAAGAAGTTTCTCAGAAAGCTTCCTTCTCTTTTTTATCGGAGTATATTTCCTTTGGCCCTATAGTCTTCAAAGGGATCCGAAATATCTGTTCTCAGATTCCACAGAAATAAGGCTAGCAAAGAGATCCACGAAATACAGATGTAACTCTGTGAGATGAATTAACAGAACACTAAGCAGTTTCTCAGAAAGCTTCTTTCCAGATTTCATCTGAGGATATTTCCTTTTTCACCATAGCCCCCTAAGGGCTTTCAAATATCACTTTGCCAATTCCACAAGAACTGTCTTAGCAAAAGTCTTCTTGAGGGGAAAGCTGTAACTCTGTGAGATGATTTCTCAGAACGCAAAGAAGTTTCTCAGAAAGCTTCTTTCTCTTTGTTATCGGAGGATATTTCCTTAGGCCCTATAGTCTTTAAAGGGATCCGAAATATCTGTTCTCAGATTCCACAGAAATAAGGCTAGCAAAGAGATCCATGAAATACAGATGTAACTCTGTGATATGAATGAACAGAACACTAAGCAGTTTCTCAGAAAGCTTCTATCCAGATTTCATCTGAGGATATTTCCTTTTTCACCATAGCCCTCTATGGGCTTCCAAATATCACTTTGCCAATTCCACAAGAACTGTCTTAGCGAAAGGCTTCTTGAGAGGAAAGCTGTAACTCTGTGAGATGATTTCACAGAACACAAAGAAGTTTCTCAGAAAGCTTCTTTCTCTTTGTTATCGGAGGATATTTCCTTTGGCCCTATAGTCTTCAAAGGGATCCGAAATATCTGTTCTCAGATTCCACAAAAATAAGGCGAGCAAAGAGATCCACGAAATACAGATGTAACTCTGTGAGATGAATTAACCGAACACTAAGCAGTTTCTCAGAAAGCTTCTTTCCAGATTTCATCTGAGGATATTTCCTTTTTCACCATAGCCCTCTATGGGCTTCCAAATATGCCTTTGCCAATTCCACAAGAACTGTCTTAGCGAAAGGCTTCTTGAGGGGAAAGCTGTAACCATGGGATATGATTTCTCAGAATGCAAAGAAGTTTCTCAGAAAGCTTCTTTCTCTTTGTTATCGGAGGATATTTCCTTTGGCCCTCTAGTCTTCAAAGGGATCCGAAATATCTGTTCTCAGATTCCACAGAAATAAGGCTAGCAAAGAGATTCAGGAAATACAGTTGTAACTCTGTGAGATGAATTAAGAGAACACTAAGCAGTTTCTCAGAAAGCTTCTTTCCAGATTTCATCTGAGGATATTTCCTTTTTCACCATAGCCCTCTATGGGCTTCCAAATATCACTTTGCCAATTCCACAAGAAGTGTCTTAGCGAAAGGCTTCTTGAGGGGAAAGCTGTAACTCTGTGAGATGATTTCACAGAACGCAAAGAAGTTTCTCAGAAAGCTTCTTTCTCTTTGTTATCGGAGGATATTTCCATTGGCCTTATAGTCTTCAATGGGATGCGAAATATCTGTTCTCAGATTCCACAGAAATAAGGCTAGCAAAGAGATCCACGAAACACAGATGTAACTCTGTGAGATGAATTAACAGAACACTAAGGAGTTTCTCAGAAAGCTTCTTTCCAGATTTCATCTGAGGATATTTCCTTTTTCACCAGAGCCCTCTATGGGCTTCCAAATATCACTTTGCCAGTTCCACAAGAACTGTCTTAGCGAAAGGCTTCTTGAGAGGAAAGGTGTAACTCTGGGAGATGATTTCACAGAACACAAAGAAGATTCTCAGAAAGCTTTTTCCTCTTTGTAATCAAAGGATATTTCCTTTGGCCCTATAGTCTTCAAAGGGATCTGAATTACCTGTTCTCAGATTCCACAGAAATAAGGCTAGCAAAGAGATCCACGAAATACAGATGTAACTCTGTGAGATGAATTAACAGAACACTAAGCAGTTTCTCAGAAAGCTTCTTTCCAGATTTCATCTGAGGATATTTCCTTTTTCACCATAGCCCTCTATGGGCTTCGAAATATCACTTTGCCAATTCCACAAGAACTGTCTTAGCGAAAGGCTTCTTGAGGGGAAAGCTGTAACTCAGTGAGATGATTTCACAGAACACAAAGAAGTTTCTCAGAAAGCTTCTATCTCTTTGTTATCGGATGATATTTTCCTTGGCCCTATAGTCTTCAATGGGATCCGAAATATCTGTTCTCAGATTCCACAGAAATAAGGCTAGCAAAGAGATCCACAAAATACAGATGTAACTCTGTGAGATGAATGAACAGAACACTAAGCAGTTTCTCAGAAAGCTTCCTTCCATATTTCATCTGAGGGTATTTCCTTTTTCACCATAGCCCTCTATGGGCTTCCAAATATCACTTTGCCAATTCCACAAGCACTGTCTTAGCGAAAGGCTTCTTGAGGGGAAAGCTGTAACTCTGTGAAATGATTTCACAGAACACAAAGAAGTTTCTCAGAAAGCTTCTTTCTCTTTGTAATCGGAGGATATTTCCTTTGGCCCTATAATCTTCAAAGGGATCTGAAATACCTGTTCTCAGATTCCACAGAAATAAGGCTACCAAAGAGATCCACGAAACACAGATGTAACTCTGTGAAATGAATTAACAGAACACTAAGCAGTTTCTCAGAAAGCTTCTTTCCAGATTTCATCTGAGGATATTTCTTTTTCACCATAGCCCTCTATGGGCTTCCGAATATCACTTTGCCAATTCCAGAAGAACTGTCTTAGCGAAAGGCTTCTTGAGGGGAAAGCTGTAACTCTGTGAGATGATTTCACAGAACACAAAGAAGTTTCACAGAAAGCTTCTATCTCTTTGTTATCGGAAGATATTTCCTTTGGCCCTATAGTCTTCAATGGGATCCGAAATATCTGTTCTCAGAATCCACAGAAATAAGGCTAGCAAAGAAATCCACGAAATACAGATGTAACTCTGTGAGATGAATTAACAGAACACTAAGCAGTTTCTCAGAAAGCTTCTTTCCAGATTTCATCTGAGGATATTTCCTTTTTCACCATAGCCCTCTATGGGCTTCCAAATATCACTTTGCCAATTCCACAAGAAGTGTCTTAGCGAAAGGCTTCTTGAGGGAAAAGCTGTAACTCTGTGAGATGATTTCACAGAACGCAAAGAAGTTTCTCAGAAAGCTTCTTTCTCTTTGTTATCGGATGATATTTCCATTGGCCTTATAGTCTTCAATGGGATGCGAAATATCTGTTCTCAGATTCCACAGAAATAAGGCTAGCAAAGACATCCACGAAACACAGATGTAACTCTGTGAAATGAATTAACAGAACACTAAGGAGTTTCTCAGAAAGCTTCGTTCCAGATTTCATCTGAGGATATTTCCTTTTTCACCATAGCCCTCTATGGGCTTCCAAATATCACTTTGCCAATTCCTCAAGAACTGTCTTAGCGAAAGGCTTCTTGAGGGGAAAGCTGTAACTCTGGGAGATGATTTCACAGAACACAAAGAAGTTTCTCAGAAAGCTTCTTTCTTTTTGTAATCGGAGGATATTTCCTTTGGCCCTATAATCTTCAAAGTGATCTGAAATACCTGTTCTCAGATTCCACAGAAATAAGGCTACCAAAGAGATCCACGAAACACAGATGTAACTCTGTGAAATGAATTAACAGAACACTAAGCAGTTTCTCAGAAAGCTTCTTTCCAGATTTCATCTGAGGATATTTCCTTTTTCACCATAGCCCTCTAAGGGCTTTCAAATATCACTTTGCCAATTCCAGAAGAACTGTCTTAGCGAAAGGCTTCTTGAGGGGAAAGCTGTAACTCTGTGAGATGATTTCACAGAACACAAAGAAGTTTCTCAGAAAGCTTCTTTCTCTTTGTTATCGGAAGATATTTCCTTTGGCCCTATAGTCTTCAAAGGGATCCGAAATATCTGTTCTCAGATTCCACAGAAATAAGGCTAGCAAAGATATCCACGAAATACAGATGTAACTCTGTGAGATGAATGAACAGAACACTAAGCAGTTTCTCAGAAAGCTTCTTTCCAGATTTCATCTGAGGATATTTCCTTTTTCACCATAACCCTCTATGGGATTCCAAATATCACTTTGCCAATTCCACAAGAACTGTCTTAGCGAAAGGCTTCTTGAGGGGAAAGCTGTAACTCTGGGAGATGATTTCACAGAACACAAAAAAGTGTCTCAGAAAGCTTCTTTCTCTTTGTAATCGGAGGATATTTCCTTTGGCCCTATAATCTTCAAAGGGATCTGAAATTCCTGTTCTCAGATTACACAGAAATAAGGCTACCAAAGAGATCCACGAAATACAGATGTAACTCTGTGAGATGAATGAACAGAACACTAAGCAGTTTCTCAGAAAGCTTCTTTCCAGATTTCATCTGAGGATATTTCCTTTTTCACCATAGCCCTCTATGGGCTTCCAAATATCACTTTGCCAATTCCACAAGAACTGTCTTAGCGAAAGGCTTCTTGAGAGGAAAGCTGTAACTCTGTGAGATGATTTCACAGAACACAAAGAAGTTTCTCAGAAAGCTTCTTTCTCTTTGTTATCGGAAGATATTTCCTTTGGCCCTATAGTCTTCAATGGGATCCGAATTATCTGTTCTCAGATCCACAGAAATAAAGCTAGCAAAGATATCCACGAAATACAGATGTAACACTGTGAGATGAATGAACAGAACACTAAGCAGTCTCTCAGAAAGCTTCTTTCCAGATTTCATCTGAGGATATTTCCTTTTTCACCATAGCCCTCTATGGGCTTCCAAATATCACTTTGCCAATTCCACAAGAAGTGTCTTAGCGAAAGGCTTCTTTAGGGGAAAGCTGTAACTCTGTGTGATGATTTCACAGAACACAAAGAAGTTTCTCAGAGCTTCTTTCTCTTTGTTATCGGAAGATATTTCCTTTGGCCCCATAGTCTTCAATGGGATCCGAAATATCTGTTCTCAGATTCCACAGAAATAAGGCTAGCAAAGAGATCCACGAAATACAGATGTAACTCTGTGAGATGAATGAACAGAACACTAAGCAGTTTCTCAGAAAGCTTCTTTCCAGATTTCATCTGAGGATATTTCCTTTTTCACCATAGCCCTCTATGGGCTTCCAAATATCACTTTGCCAATTCCACAAGAACTGTCTTAGCGAAAGGCTTCTTGAGAGGAAAGCTGTAACTCTGTGAGATGATTTCACAGAACACAAAGAAGTTTCTCAGAAAGCTTCTTTCTCTTTGTTATCGGAAGATATTTCCTTTGGCCCTATAGTCTTCAATGGGATCCGAATTATCTGTTCTCAGATTCCACAGAAATAAGGCTAGCAAAGAGATCCATGAAATACAGATGTAACACTGTGAGATGAATGAACAGAACACTAAGCAGTTTCTCAGAAAGCTTCTTTCCAGATTTCATCTGAGGATATTTCCTTTTTCACCATAGCCCTCTATGGGCTTCCAAATATCACTTTGCCATTTCCACAAGAAGTGTCTTAGCGAAAGGCTTCTTGAGGGGAAAGCTGTAACTCTGTGAGATGATTTCACAGAACACAAAGAAGTTTCTCAGAAAGCTTCTTTCTCTTTGTTATCGAAGGTTTTTTCCTTTGGCCCTAAAGTCTTCAAAGGGATCAGAAATATCTGTTCTCAGATTCCACAGAAATAAGGCTAGCAAAGAGATCCACGAAATACAGATGTAACTCTGTGGGATGAATTAACAGAACACCAAGCAGTTTCTCAGAAAGCTTCTTTCCAGATTTCATCTGAGGATATTTCCTTTTTCACCATAGCCCTCTATCGGCTTCCATATATCACTTTGCCAATTCCACAACAACTGTCTTAGCGAAAGGCTTCTTGAGGGGAAAGCTGTAACTCTGGGAGATGATTTCACAGAATACAAAAAATTGTCTCAGAAAGCTTCTTTCTCTTTGTAATCGGAGGATATTTTCTTTGGCCCTATAATCTTGAAAGGGATCTGAAATACCTGTTCTCAGATTCCACAGAAATAAGGCTACCAAAGAGATCCACGAAACACAGATGTAACTCAGTGAAATGAATTAACAGAACACTAAGCAGTTTCTCAGAAAGCTTCTTTCCAGATTTCATCTGAGGATTTTTCCTTTTTCACCATAGCCCTCTATGGGCTTCCAAATATCACTTTGCCAATTCCACAAGAACTGTCTTAGCGAAAGGCTTCTTGAGAGGAAAGCTGTAACTCTGTGAGATGATTTCACAGAACACAAAGAAGTTTCTCAGAAAGCTTCTTTCTCTTTGTTATCGAAGGATATTTCCTTTGGCCCTATAGTCTTCAAAGGGATCCGAAATATCTGTTCTCAGATTCCACAAAAATAAGGCTAGCAAAGAGATCCACGAAATACAGATGTAACTCTGTGAGATGAATTAACCGAACACTAAGCAGTTTCTCAGAAAGCTTCTTTCCAGATTTCATCTGAGGATATTTCCTTTTTCACCATAGCCCTCTATGGGCTTCCAAATATCACTTTGAGAATTCCACAAGAACTGTCTCAGCGAAAGGCTTCTTGAGGGGAAAGCTGTAACTCTGTGAGATGATTTCTCAGAACGCAAAGAAGTTTCTCAGAAAGCTTCTTTCTCTTTGTTATCGGAGGATATTTCCTTAGGCCCTATAGTCTTTAAAGGGATCCGAAATATCTGTTCTCAGATTCCACAGAAATAAGGCTAGCAAAGAGATCCATGAAATACAGATGTAACTCTGTGATATGAATGGACAGAACACTAAGCAGTTTCTCAGAAAGCTTCTTTCCAGATTTCATCTGAGGATATTTCCTTTTTCACCATAGCCCTCTATGGGCTTCCAAATATCACTTTGCCAATTCCACAAGAACTGTCTTAGCGAAAGGCTTCTTGAGAGGAAAGCTGTAACTCTGTGAGATGATTTCACAGAACACAAAGAAGTTTCTCAGAAAGCTTCTTTCTCTTTGTTATCGTAGGATATTTCCTTTGGCCCTATAGTCTTCAAAGGGATCCGAAATATCTGTTCTCAGATTCCACAAAAATAAGGCTAGCAAAGAGATCCACGAAATACAGATGTAACTCTGTGAGATGAATTAACCGAACACTAAGCAGTTTCTCAGAAAGCTTCTTTCCAGATTTCATCTGAGGATATTTCCTTTTTCACCATAGCCCTCTATCGGCTTCCATATGTCACTTTGCAAATTCCACAACAACTGTCTTAGCGAAAGGCTTCTTGAGGGGAAAGCTGTAACTCGAGGAGATGATTTCACAGAACACAAAAAAGTGTCTCAGAAAGCTTCTTTCTCTTTGTAATCGGAGGATATTTTCTTTGGCCCTATAATCTTCAAAGGGATCTGAAATACCTCTTCTCAGATTCCACAGAAATAAGGCTACCAAAGAGATCCACGAAACACAGATGTAACTCTGTGAAATGAATTAACAGAACACTAAGCAGTTTCTCAGAAAGCTTCTTTCCAGATTTCATCTGAGGATTTTTCCTTTTTCACCGTAGCCCTCTATGGGCTTCCAAATATCACTTTGCCAATTCCACAAGAACTGTCTTAGAGAAAGGCTTCTTGAGAGGAAAGCTGTAACTCTGTGAGATGATTTCACAGAACACAAAGAAGTTTCTCAGAAAGCTTCTTTCTCTTTGTTATCGAAGTATATTTCCTTTGGCCCTATAGTCTTCAAAGGGATCCGAAATATCTGTTCTCAGATTCCACAAAAATAAGGCTAGCAAAGAGATCCACGAAATACAGATGTAACTCTGTGAGATGAATTAACCGAACACTAAGCAGTTTCTCAGAAAGCTTCTTTCCAGATTTCATCTGAGGATATTTCCTTTTTCAGCATAGCCCTGTATGGGCTTCCAAATATCACTTTGCCAATTCCACAAGAACTGTCTTAGCGAAAGGCTTCTTGAGAGGAAAGCTGTAACTCTGTGAGATGATTTCACAGAACACGAAGAAGTTTCTCAGAAAGCTTCTTTCTCTTTGTTATCGGAAGATATTTCCTTTGGCCCTATAGTCTTCAATGGGATCCGAATTATCTGTTCTCAGATTCCACAGAAATAAGGCTAGCAAAGAGATCCACGAAATACAGATGTAACACTGTGAGATGAATGAACAGAACACTAAGCAGTTTCTCAGAAAGCTTCTTTCCAGATTTCATCTGAGGATATTTCCTTTTTCACCATAGCCCTCTATGGGCTTCCAAATATCACTTTGCCAATTCCACAAGAACTGTCTTAAGGAAAGGCTTCTTGAGGGGAAAGCTGTAACTCTGTGAGATGATTTCACAGAACACAAAGAAGTTTCTCAGAAAGCTTCTTTCTCTTTGTTATCGAAGGTTTTTTCCTTTGGCCCTAAAGTCTTCAAAGGGATCAGAAATATCTGTTCTCAGATTCCACAGAAATAAGGCTAGCAAAGAGATCCACGAAATACAGATGTAACTCTGTGGGATGAATTAACAGAACACCAAGCAGTTTCTCAGAAAGCTTCTTTCCAGATTTCATCTGAGGATATTTCCTTTTTCACCATAGCCCTCTATCGGCTTCCATATATCACTTTGCCAATTCCACAACAACTGTCTTAGCGAAAGGCTTCTTGAGGGGAAAGCTGTAACTCTGGGAGATGATTTCACAGAATACAAAAAATTGTCTCAGAAAGCTTCTTTCTCTTTGTAATCGGAGGATATTTTCTTTGGCCCTATAATCTTGAAAGGGATCTGAAATACCTGTTCTCAGATTCCACAGAAATAAGGCTACCAAAGAGATCCACGAAACACAGATGTAACTCAGTGAAATGAATTAACAGAACACTAAGCAGTTTCTCAGAAAGCTTCTTTCCAGATTTCATCTGAGGATTTTTCCTTTTTCACCATAGCACTCTATGGGCTTCCAAATATCACTTTGCCAATTCCACAAGAACTGTCTTAGCGAAAGGCTTCTTGAGAGGAAAGCTGTAACTCTGTGAGATGATTTCACAGAACACAAAGAAGTTTCTCAGAAAGCTTCTTTCTCTTTGTTATCGAAGGATATTTCCTTTGGCCCTATAGTCTTCAAAGGGATCCGAAATATCTGTTCTCAGATTCCACAAAAATAAGGCTAGCAAAGAGATCCACGAAATACAGATGTAACTCTGTGAGATGAATTAACCGAACACTAAGCAGTTTCTCAGAAAGCTTCTTTCCAGATTTCATCTGAGGATATTTCCTTTTTCACCATAGCCCTCTATGGGCTTCCAAATATCACTTTGAGAATTCCACAAGAACTGTCTTAGCGAAAGGCTTCTTGAGGGGAAAGCTGTAACTCTGTGAGATGATTTCTCAGAACGCAAAGAAGTTTCTCAGAAAGCTTCTTTCTCTTTGTTATCGGAGGATATTTCCTTTGGCCCTGTAGTCTTCAATGGGATCCGAAATATCTGTTCTCAGATTCCACAGAAATAAGGCTAGCAAAGAGATCCACGAAATACAGATGTAACTCTGTGAGATGAATTAACAGAACACTAAGCAGTTTCTCAGAAAGCTTCTTTCCAGATTTCATCTGAGGATATTTCCTTTTTCACCATAGCCCCCTATGGGCTTCCAAATATCACTTTGCCAATTCCACAAGAACTGTCTTAGCGAAAGTCTTCTTGAGGGGAAAGCTGTAACTCTGTGAGATGATTTCTCAGAACGCAAAGAAGTTTCTCAGAAAGCTTCTTTCTCTTTGTTATCGGAGGATATTTCCTTAGGCCCTATAGTCTTTAAAGGGATCCGAAATATCTGTTCTCAGATTCCACAAAAATAAGGCTAGCAAAGAGATCCACGAAATACAGATGTAACTCTGTGAGATGAATTAACCGAACACTAAGCAGTTTCTCAGAAAGCTTCTTTCCAGATTTCATCTGAGGATATTTCCTTTTTCACCATAGCCCTCTATCGGCTTCCATATGTCACTTTGCAAATTCCACAACAACTGTCTTAGCGAAAGGCTTCTTGAGGGGAAAGCTGTAACTCGAGGAGATGATTTCACAGAACACAAAAAAGTGTCTCAGAAAGCTTCTTTCTCTTTGTAATCGGAGGATATTTTCTTTGGCCCTATAATCTTCAAAGGGATCTGAAATACCTGTTCTCAGATTCCACAGAAATAAGGCTACCAAAGAGATCCACGAAACACAGATGTAACTCTGTGAAATGAATTAACAGAACACTAAGCAGTTTCTCAGAAAGCTTCTTTCCAGATTTCATCTGAGGATTTTTCCTTTTTCACCGTAGCCCTCTATGGGCTTCCAAATATCACTTTGCCAATTCCACAAGAACTGTCTTAGCGAAAGGCTTCTTGAGAGGAAAGCTGTAACTCTGTGAGATGATTTCACAGAACACAAAGAAGTTTCTCAGAAAGCTTCTTTCTCTTTGTTATCGAAGTATATTTCCTTTGGCCCTATAGTCTTCAAAGGGATCCGAAATATCTGTTCTCAGATTCCACAAAAATAAGGCTAGCAAAGAGATCCACGAAATACAGATGTAACTCTGTGAGATGAATTAACCGAACACTAAGCAGTTTCTCAGAAAGCTTCTTTCCAGATTTCATCTGAGGATATTTCCTTTTTCAGCATAGCCCTCTATGGGCTTCCAAATATCACGTTGCCAATTCCACAAGAACTGTCTTAGCGAAAGGCTTCTTGAGGGGAAAGCTGTAACTCTGTGAGATGATTTCTCAGAACGCAAAGAAGTTTCTCAGAAAGCTTCTTTCTCTTTGTTATCGGAGGATATTTCCTTTGGCCCTGTAGTCTTCAAAGGGATCCGAAATATCTGTTCTCAGATTCCACAGAAATAAGGCTAGCTAAGATATCCACGAAATAAAGATGTAACTCTGTGAGATGAATTAACAGAACACTAAGCAGTTTCTAAGAAAGCTTCTTTTCAGATTTCATCTGAGGATATTTGCTTTTTCACCATAGCCCTCTAAGGGCTTCCAAATATCACTTTGCCAATTCCACAAGAAGTGTCTTAGCGAAAGGCTTCTTGAGGGGAAAGCTGTAACTCTGTGAGATGATTTCTCAGAACGCAAAGAAGTTTCTCAGAAAGCTTCTTTCTCTTTGTTATCGGAGGATATTTCCTTTGGCCCTGTAGTCTTCAATGGGATCCGAAATATCTGTTCTCAGATTCCACAGAAATAAGGCTAGCAAAGAGATCCACGAAATACAGATGTAACTCTGTGAGAGGAATTAACAGAACACTAAGCAGTTTCTCAGAAAGCTTCTTTCCAGATTTCATCTGATGATATTTCCTTTTTCACCATTACCCTCTATGGGCTTCCAAATATCACTTTGCCAATTCCACAAGAACTGTCTTAGTGAAAGGCTTCTTGAGGGGAAAGCTGTAACTCTGTGAGATGATTTCACAGAACACAAAGAAGTTTCTCAGAAAGCTTCTTTCTCTTTGTTATCGAAGGTTTTTTCCTTTGGCCCTAAAGTCTTCAAAGGGATCAGAAATGTCTGTTCTCAGATTCCACAGAAATAAGGCTAGCAAAGAGATCCACGAAATACAGATGTAACTCTGTGAGATGAATTAACCGAACACTAAGCAGTTTCTCAGAAAGCTTCTTTCCAGATTTCATCTGAGGATATTTCCTTTTTCACCATAGCCCTCTATGGGCTTCCAAATATCACTTTGCCAATTCCACAAGAACTGTCTTAGCGAAAGGCTTCTTGAGAGGAAAGCTGTAACTCTGTGAGATGATTTCACAGAACACAAAGAAGTTTCTCAGAAAGCTTCTTTCTCTTTGTTATCGGAGGATATTTCCTTTGGCCCTATAGTCTTCAAAGGGATCCGAAATATCTGTTCTCAGATTCCACAAAAATAAGGCTAGCAAAGAGATCCACGAAATACAGATGTAACTCTGTGAGATGAATTAACCGAACACTAAGCAGTTTCTCAGAAAGCTTCTTTCCAGATTTCATCTGAGGATATTTCCTTTTTCACCATAGCCCTCTATCGGCTTCCATATGTCACTTTGCAAATTCCACAACAACTGTCTTAGCGAAAGGCTTCTTGAGGGGAAAGCTGTAACTCGAGGAGATGATTTCACAGAACACAAAAAAGTGTCTCAGAAAGCTTCTTTCTCTTTGTAATCGGAGGATATTTTCTTTGGCCCTATAATCTTCAAAGGGATCTGAAATACCTGTTCTCAGATTCCACAGAAATAAGGCTACCAAAGAGATCCACGAAACACAGATGTAACTCTGTGAAATGAATTAACAGAACACTAAGCAGTTTCTCAGAAAGCTTCTTTCCAGATTTCATCTGAGGATTTTTCCTTTTTCACCGTAGCCCTCTATGGGCTTCCAAATATCACTTTGCCAATTCCACAAGAACTGTCTTAGCGAAAGGCTTCTTGAGAGGAAAGCTGTAACTCTGTGAGATGATTTCACAGAACACAAAGAAGTTTCTCAGAAAGCTTCTTTCTCTTTGTTATCGAAGTATATTTCCTTTGGCCCTATAGTCTTCAAAGGGATCCGAAATATCTGTTCTCAGATTCCACAAAAATAAGGCTAGCAAAGAGATCCACGAAATACAGATGTAACTCTGTGAGATGAATTAACCGAACACTAAGCAGTTTCTCAGAAAGCTTCTTTCCAGATTTCATCTGAGGATATTTCCTTTTTCAGCATAGCCCTCTATGGGCTTCCAAATATCACTTTGCCAATTCCACAAGAACTGTCTTAGCGAAAGGCTTCTTGAGGGGAAAGCTGTAACTCTGTGAGATGATTTCTCAGAACGCAAAGAAGTTTCTCAGAAAGCTTCTTTCTCTTTGTTATCGGAGGATATTTCCTTTGGCCCTGTAGTCTTCAAAGGGATCCGAAATATCTGTTCTCAGATTCCACAGAAATAAGGCTAGCTAAGATATCCACGAAATAAAGATGTAACTCTGTGAGATGAATTAACAGAACACTAAGCAGTTTCTAAGAAAGCTTCTTTTCAGATTTCATCTGAGGATATTTGCTTTTTCACCATAGCCCTCTAAGGGCTTCCAAATATCACTTTGCCAATTCCACAAGAAGTGTCTTAGCGAAAGGCTTCTTGAGGGGAAAGCTGTAACTCTGTGAGATGATTTCTCAGAACGCAAAGAAGTTTCTCAGAAAGCTTCTTTCTCTTTGTTATCGGAGGATATTTCCTTTGGCCCTGTAGTCTTCAATGGGATCCGAAATATCTGTTCTCAGATTCCACAGAAATAAGGCTAGCAAAGAGATCCACGAAATACAGATGTAACTCTGTGAGAGGAATTAACAGAACACTAAGCAGTTTCTCAGAAAGCTTCTTTCCAGATTTCATCTGATGATATTTCCTTTTTCACCATTACCCTCTATGGGCTTCCAAATATCACTTTGCCAATTCCACAAGAACTGTCTTAGCGAAAGGCTTCTTGAGGGGAAAGCTGTAACTCTGTGAGATGATTTCACAGAACACAAAGAAGTTTCTCAGAAAGCTTCTTTCTCTTTGTTATCGAAGGTTTTTTCCTTTGGCCCTAAAGTCTTCAAAGGGATCAGAAATGTCTGTTCTCAGATTCCACAGAAATAAGGCTAGCAAAGAGATCCACGAAATACAGATGTAACTCTGTGAGATGAATTAACAGAACACTAAGCAGTTTCTCAGAAAGCTTCTTTCCAGATTTCATCTGAGGATATTTCCTTTTTCACCATAGCCCCCTATGGGCTTCCAAATATCACTTTGCCAATTCCACAAGAACTGTCTTAGCGAAAGTCTTCTTGAGGGGAAAGCTGTAACTCTGTGAGATGATTTCTCAGAACGCAAAGAAGTTTCTCAGAAAGCTTCTTTCTCTTTGTTATCGGAGGATATTTCCTTAGGCCCTATAGTCTTTAAAGGGATCCGAAATATCTGTTCTCAGATTCCACAGAAATAAGGCTATCAAAGATACCCACGAAATAAAGATGTAATTCTGTGAGATGAATTAACACAACACTAAGCAGTTTCTCAGAAAGCTTCTTTCCAGATTTCATCTGAGGATATTTGCTTTTTCACCATAGCCCTCTAAGGGCTTCCAAATATCACTTTGCCAATTCCACAAGAAGTGTCTTAGCGAAAGGCTTCTTGAGGGGAAAGCTGTAACTCTGTGAGATGATTTCTCAGAACGCAAAGAAGTTTCTCAGAAAGCTTCTTTCTCTTTGTTATCGGAGGATATTTCCTTTGGCCCTGTAGTCTTCAATGGGATCCGAAATATCTGTTCTCAGATTCCACAAAAATAAGGCTAGCAAAGAGATCCACGAAATACAGATGTAACTCTGTGAGATGAATTAACCGAACACTAAGCAGTTTCTCAGAAAGCTTCTTTCCAGATTTCATCTGAGGATATTTCCTTTTTCACCATAGCCCTCTATCGGCTTCCATATACCACTTTGCCAATTACACAACAACTGTCTTAGCGAAAGGCTTCTTGAGGGGAAAGCTGTAACTCTGTGAGATGATTTCACAGAAAACAAAGAAGTTTCTCATCAAGCTTCCTTCTCTTTTTTATCGGAGTATATTTCCTTTGGCCCTATAGTCTTCAAAGGGATCCGAAATATCTGTTCTCAGATTCCACAGAAATAAGGCTAGCAAAGATATCCACGAAATAAAGATGTAACTCTGTGAGACGAATTAACAGAACACTAAGCAGTTTCTCAGAAAGCTTCTTTCCAGATTTCATCTGAGGATATTTGCTTTTTCACCATAGCCCTCTATGGACTTCCAAATATCACTTTGCCAATTCCACAAGAACTGTCTTAGCGAAAGGCTTCTTGAGAGGAAAGCTGTAACTCTGTGAGATGATTTCACAGAACACAAAGAAGTTTCTCAGAAAGCTTCTTTCTCTTTGTTATCGGAGGATATTTCCTTTGGCCCTATAGTCTTCAAAGGGATCCGAAATATCTGTTCTCAGAATCCACAAAAATAAGGCTAGCAAAGAGATCCACGAAATACAGATGTAACTCTGTGAGATGAATTAACCGAACACTAAGCAGTTTCTCAGAAAGCTTCTTTCCAGATTTCATCTGAGGATATTTCCTTTTTCACCATAGCCCTCTATGGGCTTCCAAATATCACTTTGCCAATTCCACAAGAACTGTCTTAGCGAAAGGCTTCTTGAGAGGAAAGCTGTAACTCTGTGAGATGATTTCACAGAACACAAAGAAGTTTCTCAGAAAGCTTCTTTCTCTTTGTTATCGGAGGATATTTCCTTTGGCCCTATAGTCTTCAAAGGGATCCGAAATATCTGTTCTCAGATTCCACAAAAATAAGGCTAGCAAAGAGATCCACGAAATACAGATGTAACTCTGTGAGATGAATTAACCGAACACTAAGCAGTTTCTCAGAAAGCTTCTTTCCAGATTTCATCTGAGGATATTTCCTTTTTCACCATAGCCCTCTATCGGCTTCCATATGTCACTTTGCAAATTCCACAACAACTGTCTTAGCGAAAGGCTTCTTGAGGGGAAAGCTGTAACTCGAGGAGATGATTTCACAGAACACAAAAAAGTGTCTCAGAAAGCTTCTTTCTCTTTGTAATCGGAGGATATTTTCTTTGGCCCTATAATCTTCAAAGGGATCTGAAATACCTGTTCTCAGATTCCACAGAAATAAGGCTACCAAAGAGATCCACGAAACACAGATGTAACTCTGTGAAATGAATTAACAGAACACTAAGCAGTTTCTCAGAAAGCTTCTTTCCAGATTTCATCTGAGGATTTTTCCTTTTTCACCGTAGCCCTCTATGGGCTTCCAAATATCACTTTGCCAATTCCACAAGAACTGTCTTAGCGAAAGGCTTCTTGAGAGGAAAGCTGTAACTCTGTGAGATGATTTCACAGAACACAAAGAAGTTTCTCAGAAAGCTTCTTTCTCTTTGTTATCGAAGTATATTTCCTTTGGCCCTATAGTCTTCAAAGGGATCCGAAATATCTGTTCTCAGATTCCACAAAAATAAGGCTAGCAAAGAGATCCACGAAATACAGATGTAACTCTGTGAGATGAATTAACCGAACACTAAGCAGTTTCTCAGAAAGCTTCTTTCCAGATTTCATCTGAGGATATTTCCTTTTTCAGCATAGCCCTCTATGGGCTTCCAAATATCACTTTGCCAATTCCACAAGAACTGTCTTAGCGAAAGGCTTCTTGAGGGGAAAGCTGTAACTCTGTGAGATGATTTCTCAGAACGCAAAGAAGTTTCTCAGAAAGCTTCTTTCTCTTTGTTATCGGAGGATATTTCCTTTGGCCCTGTAGTCTTCAAAGGGATCCGAAATATCTGTTCTCAGATTCCACAGAAATAAGGCTAGCTAAGATATCCACGAAATAAAGATGTAACTCTGTGAGATGAATTAACAGAACACTAAGCAGTTTCTAAGAAAGCTTCTTTTCAGATTTCATCTGAGGATATTTGCTTTTTCACCATAGCCCTCTAAGGGCTTCCAAATATCACTTTGCCAATTCCACAAGAAGTGTCTTAGCGAAAGGCTTCTTGAGGGGAAAGCTGTAACTCTGTGAGATGATTTCTCAGAACGCAAAGAAGTTTCTCAGAAAGCTTCTTTCTCTTTGTTATCGGAGGATATTTCCTTTGGCCCTGTAGTCTTCAATGGGATCCGAAATATCTGTTCTCAGATTCCACAGAAATAAGGCTAGCAAAGAGATCCACGAAATACAGATGTAACTCTGTGAGATGAATGAACAGAACACTAAGCAGTTTCTCAGAAAGCTTCTTTCCAGATTTCATCTGAGGATATTTCCTTTTTCACCATAACCCTCTATGGGATTCCAAATATCACTTTGCCAATTCCACAAGAACTGTCTTAGCGAAAGGTTTCTTGAGGGGAACGCTGTAACTCTGTGAGATGATTTCTCAGATCGCAAAGAAGTTTCTCAGAAAGCTTCTTTCTCTTTGTTATCGGAGGATATTTCCTTTGGCCCTGTAGTCTTCAATGGGATCCGAAATATCTGTTCTCAGATTCCACAGAAATAAGGCTAGCAAAGAGATCCACGAAATAAAGATGTAACTCTGTGAGATGAATTAACAGAACACTAAGCAGTTTCTCAGAAACCTTCTTTTCAGATTTCATCTGAGGATATTTGCTTTTTCACCATAGCCCTCTAAGGGCTTCCAAATATCACTTTGCCAATTCCACAAGAAGTGTCTTAGCGAAAGGCTTCTTGAGGGGAAAGCTGTAACTCTGTGAGATGATTTCTCAGAACGCAAAGAAGTTTCTCAGAAAGCTTCTTTCTCTTTGATATCGGAGGATATTTCCTTTGGCCCTGTAGTCTTCAATGGGATCCGAAATATCTGTTCTCAGATTCCACAGAAATAAGGCTAGCAAAGAGATCCACGAAATACAGATGTAACTCTGTGAGAGGAATTAACAGAACACTAAGCAGTTTCTCAGAAAGCTTCTTTCCAGATTTCATCTGAGGATATTTGCTTTTTCACCATTACCCTCTATGGGCTTCCAAATATCACTTTGCCAATTCCACAAGAACTGTCTTAGTGAAAGGCTTCTTGAGGGGAAAGCTGTAACTCTGTGAGATGATTTCACAGAACACAAAGAAGTTTCTCAGAAAGCTTCTTTCTCTTTGTTATCGAAGGTTTTTTCCTTTGGCCCTAAAGTCTTCAAAGGGATCAGAAATGTCTGTTCTCAGATTCCACAGAAATAAGGCTAGCAAAGAGATCCACGAAATACAGATGTAACTCTGTGAGATGAATTAACAGAACACTAAGCAGTTTCTCAGAAAGCTTCTTTCCAGATTTCATCTGAGGATATTTCCTTTTTCACCATAGCCCCCTATGGGCTTCCAAATATCACTTTGCCAATTCCACAAGAACTGTCTTAGCGAAAGTCTTCTTGAGGGGAAAGCTGTAACTCTGTGAGATGATTTCTCAGAACGCAAAGAAGTTTCTCAGAAAGCTTCTTTCTCTTTGTTATCGGAGGATATTTCCTTAGGCCCTATAGTCTTTAAAGGGATCCGAAATATCTGTTCTCAGATTCCACAGAAATAAGGCTATCAAAGATACCCACGAAATAAAGATGTAATTCTGTGAGATGAATTAACACAACACTAAGCAGTTTCTCAGAAAGCTTCTTTCCAGATTTCATCTGAGGATATTTGCTTTTTCACCATAGCCCTCTAAGGGCTTCCAAATATCACTTTGCCAATTCCACAAGAAGTGTCTTAGCGAAAGGCTTCTTGAGGGGAAAGCTGTAACTCTGTGAGATGATTTCTCAGAACGCAAAGAAGTTTCTCAGAAAGCTTCTTTCTCTTTGTTATCGGAAGATATTTCCTTTGGCCCTATAGTCTTCAATGGGATCCGAATTATCTGTTCTCAGATTCCACAGAAATAAAGCTAGCAAAGATATCCACGAAATACAGATGTAACACTGTGAGATGAATGAACAGAACACTAAGCAGTCTCTCAGAAAGCTTCTTTCCAGATTTCATCTGAGGATATTTCCTTTTTCACCATAGCCCTCTATGGGCTTCCAAATATCACTTTGCCAATTCCACAAGAAGTGTCTTAGCGAAAGGCTTCTTTAGGGGAAAGCTGTAACTCTGTGTGATGATTTCACAGAACACAAAGAAGTTTCTCAGAGCTTCTTTCTCTTTGTTATCGGAAGATATTTCCTTTGGCCCCATAGTCTTCAATGGGATCCGAAATATCTGTTCTCAGATTCCACAGAAATAAGGCTAGCAAAGAGATCCACGAAATACAGATGTAACTCTGTGAGATGAATGAACAGAACACTAAGCAGTTTCTCAGAAAGCTTCTTTCCAGATTTCATCTGAGGATATTTCCTTTTTAACCATAGCCCTCTATGGACTTCCAAATATCACTTTGCCAATTCCACAAGAACTGTCTTAGCGAAAGGCTTCTTGAGAGGAAAGCTGTAACTCTGTGAGATGATTTCACAGAACACAAAGAAGTTTCTCAGAAAGCTTCTTTCTCTTTGTTATCGGAAGATATTTCCTTTGGCCCTATAGTCTTCAATGGGATCCGAATTATCTGTTCTCAGATTCCACAGAAATAAGGCTAGCAAAGAGATCCACGAAATACAGATGTAACACTGTGAGATGAATGAACAGAACACTAAGCAGTTTCTCAGAAAGCTTCTTTCCAGATTTCATCTGAGGATATTTCCTTTTTCACCATAGCCCTCTATGGGCTTCCAAATATCACTTTGCCAATTCCACAAGAACTGTCTTAAGGAAAGGCTTCTTGAGGGGAAAGCTGTAACTCTGTGAGATGATTTCACAGAACACAAAGAAGTTTCTCAGAAAGCTTCTTTCTCTTTGTTATCGAAGGTTTTTTCCTTTGGCCCTAAAGTCTTCAAAGGGATCAGAAATATCTGTTCTCAGATTCCACAGAAATAAGGCTAGCAAAGAGATCCACGAAATACAGATGTAACTCTGTGGGATGAATCAACAGAACACCAAGCAGTTTCTCAGAAAGCTTCTTTCCAGATTTCATCTGAGGATATTTCCTTTTTCACCATAGCCCTCTATCGGCTTCCATATATCACTTTGCCAATTCCACAACAACTGTCTTAGCGAAAGGCTTCTTGAGGGGAAAGCTGTAACTCTGGGAGATGATTTCACAGAATACAAAAAATTGTCTCAGAAAGCTTCTTTCTCTTTGTAATCGGAGGATATTTTCTTTGGCCCTATAATCTTGAAAGGGATCTGAAATACCTGTTCTCAGATTCCACAGAAATAAGGCTACCAAAGAGATCCACGAAACACAGATGTAACTCAGTGAAATGAATTAACAGAACACTAAGCAGTTTCTCAGAAAGCTTCTTTCCAGATTTCATCTGAGGATTTTTCCTTTTTCACCATAGCCCTCTATGGGCTTCCAAATATCACTTTGCCAATTCCACAAGAACTGTCTTAGCGAAAGGCTTCTTGAGAGGAAAGCTGTAACTCTGTGAGATGATTTCACAGAACACAAAGAAGTTTCTCAGAAAGCTTCTTTCTCTTTGTTATCGAAGGATATTTCCTTTGGCCCTATAGTCTTCAAAGGGATCCGAAATATCTGTTCTCAGATTCCACAAAAATAAGGCTAGCAAAGAGATCCACGAAATACAGATGTAACTCTGTGAGATGAATTAACCGAACACTAAGCAGTTTCTCAGAAAGCTTCTTTCCAGATTTCATCTGAGGATATTTCCTTTTTCACCATAGCCCTCTATGGGCTTCCAAATATCACTTTGAGAATTCCACAAGAACTGTCTTAGCGAAAGGCTTCTTGAGGGGAAAGCTGTAACTCTGTGAGATGATTTCTCAGAACGCAAAGAAGTTTCTCAGAAAGCTTCTTTCTCTTTGTTATCGGAGGATATTTCCTTTGGCCCTGTAGTCTTCAATGGGATCCGAAATATCTGTTCTCAGATTCCACAGAAATAAGGCTAGCAAAGAGATCCACGAAATACAGATGTAACTCTGTGAAATGAATTAACAGAACACTAAGCAGTTTCTCAGAAAGCTTCTTTCCAGATTTCATCTGAGGATATTTCCTTTTTCACCATAGCCCCCTATGGGCTTCCAAATATCACTTTGCCAATTCCACAAGAACTGTCTTAGCGAAAGTCTTCTTGAGGGGAAAGCTGTAACTCTGTGAGATGATTTCTCAGAACGCAAAGAAGTTTCTCAGAAAGCTTCTTTCTCTTTGTTATCGGAGGATATTTCCTTAGGCCCTATAGTCTTTAAAGGGATCCGAAATATCTGTTCTCAGATTCCACAGAAATAAGGCTAGCAAAGAGATCCATGAAATACAGATGTAACTCTGTGATATGAATGGACAGAACACTAAGCAGTTTCTCAGAAAGCTTCTTTCCAGATTTCATCTGAGGATATTTCCTTTTTCACCATAGCCCTCTATGGGCTTCCAAATATCACTTTGCCAATTCCACAAGAACTGTCTTAGCGAAAGGCTTCTTGAGAGGAAAGCTGTAACTCTGTGAGATGATTTCACAGAACACAAAGAAGTTTCTCAGAAAGCTTCTTTCTCTTTGTTATCGGAGGATATTTCCTTTGGCCCTATAGTCTTCAAAGGGATCCGAAATATCTGTTCTCAGATTCCACAAAAATAAGGCTAGCAAAGAGATCCACGAAATACAGATGTAACTCTGTGAGATGAATTAACCGAACACTAAGCAGTTTCTCAGAAAGCTTCTTTCCAGATTTCATCTGAGGATATTTCCTTTTTCACCATAGCCCTCTATCGGCTTCCATATGTCACTTTGCAAATTCCACAACAACTGTCTTAGCGAAAGGCTTCTTGAGGGGAAAGCTGTAACTCGAGGAGATGATTTCACAGAACACAAAAAAGTGTCTCAGAAAGCTTCTTTCTCTTTGTAATCGGAGGATATTTTCTTTGGCCCTATAATCTTCAAAGGGATCTGAAATACCTGTTCTCAGATTCCACAGAAATAAGGCTACCAAAGAGATCCACGAAACACAGATGTAACTCTGTGAAATGAATTAACAGAACACTAAGCAGTTTCTCAGAAAGCTTCTTTCCAGATTTCATCTGAGGATTTTTCCTTTTTCACCGTAGCCCTCTATGGGCTTCCAAATATCACTTTGCCAATTCCACAAGAACTGTCTTAGCGAAAGGCTTCTTGAGAGGAAAGCTGTAACTCTGTGAGATGATTTCACAGAACACAAAGAAGTTTCTCAGAAAGCTTCTTTCTCTTTGTTATCGAAGTATATTTCCTTTGGCCCTATAGTCTTCAAAGGGATCCGAAATATCTGTTCTCAGATTCCACAAAAATAAGGCTAGCAAAGAGATCCACGAATTACAGATGTAACTCTGTGAGATGAATTAACCAAACACTAAGCAGTTTCTCAGAAAGCTTCTTTCCAGATTTCATCTGAGGATATTTCCTTTTTCAGCATAGCCCTCTATGGGCTTCCAAATATCACTTTGCCAATTCCACAAGAACTGTCTTAGCGAAAGGCTTCTTGAGGGAAAAGCTGTAACTCTGTGAGATGATTTCTCAGAACGCAAAGAAGTTTCTCAGAAAGCTTCTTTCTCTTTGTTATCGGAGGATATTTCCTTTGGCCCTGTAGTCTTCAATGGGATCCGAAATATCTGTTCTCAGATTCCACAGAAATAAGGCTAGCAAAGAGATCCACGAAATACAGATGTAACTCTGTGAGAGGAATTAACAGAACACTAAGCAGTTTCTCAGAAAGCTTCTTTCCAGATTTCATCTGATGATATTTCCTTTTTCACCATTACCCTCTATGGGCTTCCAAATATCACTTTGCCAATTCCACAAGAACTGTCTTAGTGAAAGGCTTCTTGAGGGGAAAGCTGTAACTCTGTGAGATGATTTCACAGAACACAAAGAAGTTTCTCAGAAAGCTTCTTTCTCTTTGTTATCGAAGGTTTTTTCCTTTGGCCCTAAAGTCTTCAAAGGGATCAGAAATGTCTGTTCTCAGATTCCACAGAAATAAGGCTAGCAAAGAGATCCACGAAATACAGATGTAACTCTGTGAGATGAATTAACAGAACACTAAGCAGTTTCTCAGAAAGCTTCTTTCCAGATTTCATCTGAGGATATTTCCTTTTTCACAATAGCCCCCTATGGGCTTCCAAATATCACTTTGCCAATTCCACAAGAACTGTCTTAGCGAAAGTCTTCTTGAGGGGAAAGCTGTAACTCTGTGAGATGATTTCTCAGAACGCAAAGAAGTTTCTCAGAAAGCTTCTTTCTCTTTGTTATCGGAGGATATTTCCTTAGGCCCTATAGTCTTTAAAGGGATCCGAAATATCTGTTCTCAGATTCCACAGAAATAAGGCTATCAAAGATACCCACGAAATAAAGATGTAATTCTGTGAGATGAATTAACAGAACACTAAGCAGTTTCTAAGAAAGCTTCTTTTCAGATTTCATCTGAGGATATTTGCTTTTTCACCATAGCCCTCTAAGGGCTTCCAAATATCACTTTGCCAATTCCACAAGAAGTGTCTTAGCGAAAGGCTTCTTGAGGGGAAAGCTGTAACTCTGTGAGATGATTTCTCAGAACGCAAAGAAGTTTCTCAGAAAGCTTCTTTCTCTTTGTTATCGGAGGATATTTCCTTTGGCCCTGTAGTCTTCAATGGGATCCGAAATATCTGTTCTCAGATTCCACAGAAATAAGGCTAGCAAAGAGATCCACGAAATACAGATGTAACTCTGTGAGAGGAATTAACAGAACACTAAGCAGTTTCTCAGAAAGCTTCTTTCCAGATTTCATCTGATGATATTTCCTTTTTCACCATTACCCTCTATGGGCTTCCAAATATCACTTTGCCAATTCCACAAGAACTGTCTTAGTGAAAGGCTTCTTGAGGGGAAAGCTGTAACTCTGTGAGATGATTTCACAGAACACAAAGAAGTTTCTCAGAAAGCTTCTTTCTCTTTGTTATCGAAGGTTTTTTCCTTTGGCCCTAAAGTCTTCAAAGGGATCAGAAATGTCTGTTCTCAGATTCCACAGAAATAAGGCTAGCAAAGAGATCCACGAAATACAGATGTAACTCTGTGAGATGAATTAACAGAACACTAAGCAGTTTCTCAGAAAGCTTCTTTCCAGATTTCATCTGAGGATATTTCCTTTTTCACCATAGCCCCCTATGGGCTTCCAAATATCACTTTGCCAATTCCACAAGAACTGTCTTAGCGAAAGTCTTCTTGAGGGGAAAGCTGTAACTCTGTGAGATGATTTCTCAGAACGCAAAGAAGTTTCTCAGAAAGCTTCTTTCTCTTTGTTATCGGAGGATATTTCCTTAGGCCCTATAGTCTTTAAAGGGATCCGAAATATCTGTTCTCAGATTCCACAGAAATAAGGCTATCAAAGATACCCACGAAATAAAGATGTAATTCTGTGAGATGAATTAACACAACACTAAGCAGTTTCTCAGAAAGCTTCTTTCCAGATTTCATCTGAGGATATTTGCTTTTTCACCATAGCCCTCTAAGGGCTTCCAAATATCACTTTGCCAATTCCACAAGAAGTGTCTTAGCGAAAGGCTTCTTGAGGGGAAAGCTGTAACTCTGTGAGATGATTTCTCAGAACGCAAAGAAGTTTCTCAGAAAGCTTCTTTCTCTTTGTTATCGGAGGATATTTCCTTTGGCCCTGTAGTCTTCAATGGGATCCGAAATATCTGTTCTCAGATTCCACAAAAATAAGGCTAGCAAAGAGATCCACGAAATACAGATGTAACTCTGTGAGATGAATTAACCGAACACTAAGCAGTTTCTCAGAAAGCTTCTTTCCAGATTTCATCTGAGGATATTTCCTTTTTCACCATAGCCCTCTATCGGCTTCCATATACCACTTTGCCAATTACACAACAACTGTCTTAGCGAAAGGCTTCTTGAGGGGAAAGCTGTAACTCTGTGAGATGATTTCACAGAAAACAAAGAAGTTTCTCATCAAGCTTCCTTCTCTTTTTTATCGGAGTATATTTCCTTTGGCCCTATAGTCTTCAAAGGGATCCGAAATATCTGTTCTCAGATTCCACAGAAATAAGGCTAGCAAAGATATCCACGAAATAAAGATGTAACTCTGTGAGACGAATTAACAGAACACTAAGCAGTTTCTCAGAAAGCTTCTTTCCAGATTTCATCTGAGGATATTTGCTTTTTCACCATAGCCCTCTATGGACTTCCAAATATCACTTTGCCAATTCCACAAGAACTGTCTTAGCGAAAGGCTTCTTGAGAGGAAAGCTGTAACTCTGTTAGATGATTTCACAGAACACAAAGAAGTTTCTCAGAAAGCTTCTTTCTCTTTGTTATCGGAGGATATTTCCTTTGGCCCTATAGTCTTCAAAGGGATCCGAAATATCTGTTCTCAGAATCCACAAAAATAAGGCTAGCAAAGAGATCCACGAAATACAGATGTAACTCTGTGAGATGAATTAACCGAACACTAAGCAGTTTCTCAGAAAGCTTCTTTCCAGATTTCATCTGAGGATATTTCCTTTTTCACCATAGCCCTCTATGGGCTTCCAAATATCACTTTGCCAATTCCACAAGAACTGTCTTAGCGAAAGGCTTCTTGAGAGGAAAGCTGTAACTCTGTGAGATGATTTCACAGAACACAAAGAAGTTTCTCAGAAAGCTTCTTTCTCTTTGTTATCGGAGGATATTTCCTTTGGCCCTATAGTCTTCAAAGGGATCCGAAATATCTGTTCTCAGATTCCACAAAAATAAGGCTAGCAAAGAGATCCACGAAATACAGATGTAACTCTGTGAGATGAATTAACCGAACACTAAGCAGTTTCTCAGAAAGCTTCTTTCCAGATTTCATCTGAGGATATTTCCTTTTTCACCATAGCCCTCTATCGGCTTCCATATGTCACTTTGCAAATTCCACAACAACTGTCTTAGCGAAAGGCTTCTTGAGGGGAAAGCTGTAACTCGAGGAGATGATTTCACAGAACACAAAAAAGTGTCTCAGAAAGCTTCTTTCTCTTTGTAATCGGAGGATATTTTCTTTGGCCCTATAATCTTCAAAGGGATCTGAAATACCTGTTCTCAGATTCCACAGAAATAAGGCTACCAAAGAGATCCACGAAACACAGATGTAACTCTGTGAAATGAATTAACAGAACACTAAGCAGTTTCTCAGAAAGCTTCTTTCCAGATTTCATCTGAGGATTTTTCCTTTTTCACCGTAGCCCTCTATGGGCTTCCAAATATCACTTTGCCAATTCCACAAGAACTGTCTTAGCGAAAGGCTTCTTGAGAGGAAAGCTGTAACTCTGTGAGATGATTTCACAGAACACAAAGAAGTTTCTCAGAAAGCTTCTTTCTCTTTGTTATCGAAGTATATTTCCTTTGGCCCTATAGTCTTCAAAGGGATCCGAAATATCTGTTCTCAGATTCCACAAAAATAAGGCTAGCAAAGAGATCCACGAAATACAGATGTAACTCTGTGAGATGAATTAACCGAACACTAAGCAGTTTCTCAGAAAGCTTCTTTCCAGATTTCATCTGAGGATATTTCCTTTTTCAGCATAGCCCTCTATGGGCTTCCAAATATCACTTTGCCAATTCCACAAGAACTGTCTTAGCGAAAGGCTTCTTGAGGGGAAAGCTGTAACTCTGTGAGATGATTTCTCAGAACGCAAAGAAGTTTCTCAGAAAGCTTCTTTCTCTTTGTTATCGGAGGATATTTCCTTTGGCCCTGTAGTCTTCAAAGGGATCCGAAATATCTGTTCTCAGATTCCACAGAAATAAGGCTAGCTAAGATATCCACGAAATAAAGATGTAACTCTGTGAGATGAATTAACAGAACACTAAGCAGTTTCTAAGAAAGCTTCTTTTCAGATTTCATCTGAGGATATTTGCTTTTTCACCATAGCCCTCTAAGGGCTTCCAAATATCACTTTGCCAATTCCACAAGAAGTGTCTTAGCGAAAGGCTTCTTGAGGGGAAAGCTGTAACTCTGTGAGATGATTTCTCAGAACGCAAAGAAGTTTCTCAGAAAGCTTCTTTCTCTTTGTTATCGGAGGATATTTCCTTTGGCCCTGAGTCTTCAATGGGATCCGAAATATCTGTTCTCAGATTCCACAGAAATAAGGCTAGCAAAGAGATCCACGAAATACAGATGTAACTCTGTGAGAGGAATTAACAGAACACTAAGCAGTTTCTCAGAAAGCTTCTTTCCAGATTTCATCTGATGATATTTCCTTTTTCACCATTACCCTCTATGGGCTTCCAAATATCACTTTGCCAATTCCACAAGAACTGTCTTAGTGAAAGGCTTCTTGAGGGGAAAGCTGTAACTCTGTGAGATGATTTCACAGAACACAAAGAAGTTTCTCAGAAAGCTTCTTTCTCTTTGTTATCGAAGGTTTTTTCCTTTGGCCCTAAAGTCTTCAAAGGGATCAGAAATGTCTGTTCTCAGATTCCACAGAAATAAGGCTAGCAAAGAGATCCACGAAATACAGATGTAACTCTGTGAGATGAATTAACAGAACACTAAGCAGTTTCTCAGAAAGCTTCTTTCCAGATTTCATCTGAGGATATTTCCTTTTTCACCATAGCCCCCTATGGGCTTCCAAATATCACTTTGCCAATTCCACAAGAACTGTCTTAGCGAAAGTCTTCTTGAGGGGAAAGCTGTAACTCTGTGAGATGATTTCTCAGAACGCAAAGAAGTTTCTCAGAAAGCTTCTTTCTCTTTGTTATCGGAGGATATTTCCTTAGGCCCTATAGTCTTTAAAGGGATCCGAAATATCTGTTCTCAGATTCCACAGAAATAAGGCTATCAAAGATACCCACGAAATAAAGATGTAATTCTGTGAGATGAATTAACACAACACTAAGCAGTTTCTCAGAAAGCTTCTTTCCAGATTTCATCTGAGGATATTTGCTTTTTCACCATAGCCCTCTAAGGGCTTCCAAATATCACTTTGCCAATTCCACAAGAAGTGTCTTAGCGAAAGGCTTCTTGAGGGGAAAGCTGTAACTCTGTGAGATGATTTCTCAGAACGCAAAGAAGTTTCTCAGAAAGCTTCTTTCTCTTTGTTATCGGAGGATATTTCCTTTGGCCCTGTAGTCTTCAATGGGATCCGAAATATCTGTTCTCAGATTCCACAAAAATAAGGCTAGCAAAGAGATCCACGAAATACAGATGTAACTCTGTGAGATGAATTAACCGAACACTAAGCAGTTTCTCAGAAAGCTTCTTTCCAGATTTCATCTGAGGATATTTCCTTTTTCACCATAGCCCTCTATCGGCTTCCATATACCACTTTGCCAATTACACAACAACTGTCTTAGCGAAAGGCTTCTTGAGGGGAAAGCTGTAACTCTGTGAGATGATTTCACAGAAAACAAAGAAGTTCCTCATCAAGCTTCCTTCTCTTTTTTATCGGAGTATATTTCCTTTGGCCCTATAGTCTTCAAAGGGATCCGAAATATCTGTTCTCAGATTCCACAGAAATAAGGCTAGCAAAGATATCCACGAAATAAAGATGTAACTCTGTGAGACGAATTAACAGAACACTAAGCAGTTTCTCAGAAAGCTTCTTTCCAGATTTCATCTGAGGATATTTGCTTTTTCACCATAGCCCTCTATGGACTTCCAAATATCACTTTGCCAATTCCACAAGAACTGTCTTAGCGAAAGGCTTCTTGAGAGGAAAGCTGTAACTCTGTGAGATGATTTCACAGAACACAAAGAAGTTTCTCAGAAAGCTTCTTTCTCTTTGTTATCGGAGGATATTTCCTTTGGCCCTATAGTCTTCAAAGGGATCCGAAATATCTGTTCTCAGAATCCACAAAAATAAGGCTAGCAAAGAGATCCACGAAATACAGATGTAACTCTGTGAGATGAATTAACCGAACACTAAGCAGTTTCTCAGAAAGCTTCTTTCCAGATTTCATCTGAGGATATTTCCTTTTTCACCATAGCCCTCTATGGGCTTCCAAATATCACTTTGCCAATTCGACAAGAACTGTCTTAGCGAAAGGCTTCTTGAGGGGAAAGCTGTAACTCTGTGAGATGATTTCTCAGAAGGCAAAGAAGTTTCTCAGAAAGCTTCTTTCTCTTCTTTATCGGAGGATATTTCCTTTGGCCCCATAGTCTTCAATGGGATCCGAAATATCTGTTCTCAGATTCCACAGAAATAAGGCTAGCAAAGATATCCACGAAATACAGATGTAACTCTGTGAGATGAATTAACAGAACACTAAGCAGTTTCTCAGAAAGCTTCTTTCCAGATTTCATCTGAGGATATTTCCTTTTTCACCATAGCCCTCTATGGGCTTCGAAATATCACTTTGCCAG